>NW_026652280.1:76010182-76029007 GCF_009828535.3 Hylobates moloch | reverse complement strand
TCTCTCTCTCTCTTTCTTTCTTTCTCTCTCTCTCTCTCTTTCTTTCTCTTTTTTTTGAGACAGAGTTTTACTCTTGTTGCCCAGGCTGGAGTGCAATGCCCACAGCAAATCTTGGCCCACAGCAAATTCTCCTGCCTTAGCCTCCTGAGTAGCTGGGATTACAGGTGCCCACTACCACGCCCAGCTAATTTTTTCTTTTTTTAGTAGAGACAGGGTTTCACCATGTTGGCCAGGCTGATATCGAACTCCTGACCTCAGGTGATCCACCTGCCTCGGCATCCCAAAGTGCTGGGTTACAGGGGTGAGCCACCAGGCCTGGCCCCTAAGAAAGTTCTGATTACTCCAGAGGTTATAGAAATGGGGGTCCTACAATCCCAGTGCATTTATTAGAGGCCACTATGTATGGGGCGCTGTGCCAAGTAATGGGGGGATGGGTGGGTAATGGTAGGTAAAAGGGTGACAGGAGGTAGGTGGGAGATAAGGCTTCCAGACCCCTGATTCTCACAGTCTAACAAATAGCCCATCAAAGTGGGCTTGGTGCTGTAGTGGGGAGAATGGACTCTCATGTGATCCTGCCATTAGTCAACAAGAGGGTCAGTTTGTCTCCCACTTTTGATCTTTTTGGCAAGAAATCCACTTCTCCAACCACATCTGGAAGCCATAGCCATAATTCCCAGAATCACAGAAAGCTAAACCCGGCTGGCACAATGTCCTCATGTACAGATAGGGAAACTGAACCTCAGAGAGGGGCAAAAGCCTTGCCCAAGGTACAAAGCAAGCTAGTTATTGGGGTTCAGGTAAGATATCAGTGACTCCTAAGAGACGTCCCCGATCTACACTATCTGAAAATGCCAGTTTCCATTTATTTGCTGCATCACTTTCCAGTTTATCTTTCTTTGTAGTGCTCATCATTACCTGAGTTCACTGCATTTATTTAACTTTCATCATTTTGTCTCTGTTCCACCTCTAGAATGAAAGCGCAGGAAACCAAGAGCATAGCCTGAATTGCTCACAATATATGGCAAATGCCTCAAATAGAGCCTGGCACATAGTAGTTGCTCAATATATATATATTTTTTTGAGATGGAGTCTCTCTCTTGTCGCCCAGGCAGGAGTGCAGTGGCACGATCTCGGCTCACTACAACGTCCGCCTCCCAGATTGCAGCGATTCTCGTTACTCAGCATCCCAAGTAGCTGGGATTACGGGTGCCTGCGATCACGCCCGGCTGATATTTGTATTTTTAGTAGAGACGGGGTTTCCCCATGTTGGCCAGGCTGGTCTCGAACTCCCTACCTCAGGTGATCCACCCGCCTCGACCTCCCAAAGTGCTGGGATTACAGGCGTGAGACACCGTGCCCGGCCAGTAGTTAGTTGCTCAATGTTTTCTGAGCTAATGAATTAGGATGGGATTAGAACAAGAGGGTCAGTTTGTCTCCCACTTTTGATCTTTTTGGCAAGAAACCCACTTCTCCAACCAGATTTGGAAGCCATAGCCATAATTCCCAGAATCACAGAAAGCTAGAACCAGGCCAGTGAGTGAGTTTTCTTGCTGTCACCAGAGACCAGGGAGTTCTGGGAGTTTGCAGTATGGCCTTAGAGTTTGAAATAGCACCAAATGGTGGGGTTGGGGGTGGAGAGAGTTGCTGAGGGGGTTTCTGTTTTAATTATCAGAAAGTGGCTGACCATTTGTTTTTGGTCAGATAAGCTGCTAAAGTAGGGCGTGTCTGTGTGTGTGTGTGTGTGTGTGTGTGTGTGTGCCTAGGGCTGGGGTCGGGGGTGTTGTGTTGCTGGAGAAAGGAGAGGTGAAATTCCTAAGTGTGGGCTGGGCAGTCAAGTTATATCCCGCCTGTGTCCCTGCCCTCCCTTCCCCTTTCCCTCAGATAACACCACCAGCTGTTAGGGACACAGCTGTGGCTGCCTCTCGGGAAGGAGAGAAAAAGGCCCTGTTGCCCTGGGTGAGTTCCCAAGCTGTGGAGTTCAAAGCAGACCTGTGAAGTGAGGGGGCTGGAGTGGAGAGCTAGGAGGGAGGAGGTGAGAAGTCAGGAAGGGCACAGAAAGGCAGTACTTCCACTTTGATGTCCCCAGCCCACAGCTTTGGGTAGGATCTGGGTGAGGTCCCAGCAGACGGGTTCAGCTTTCCCCCTTCCTCCAAAACTCTTAGAGAGATCCAGTTAAGCACCCCTTCCTGTACTCCAAGCAGCATGTTTATTCAGATCTCTGATCCCGCTACACACAGGCAAGCACACTCTTCTACGCACCCGATGTACATTCCTCGGGTGAATGTGTGCATTCAGTGCACACTCATGCCTACAACACACAAACATGCATACTCTTCTATACACGTTAATGCATGAACCCAATGCACATCATAGCCCACTATGCACAAGCAAGCACACTGTTCTACATGCATGAATGCATGCACCCAATGCACATCCTACCTCCCTATGCACAAGCAAGCACACTCCTACATGCATGATGCATGCACCCAATGCACACTCATATCCCCATGCACACACAAGTTCAGCCTGCTCACGAGCAGCTACGGACTTCACATCCAAGTGGCCTCGTGGCACACAGAAAACTTGCATTCACAAAGCACACATAGTCAGCATGACCATGGGTACAGGCCAAGTCAGGCTCTGCTTTTTAGGCCAGGCACAAACCTGGGGGTGGGGTGGGTGAGGGATATTGAACCGCTGACTCCAGAGGTCTCCGAGAAGTCTGGGCTCTCCTCAAAGGGCACTAGCAGGTCTGGAGTGCTTTTCTGCCAGGTGTCATTCATCTCAGTCTCATCACAATGAGCTGAAGAAATCACCCAGCAGAGAGAGGGAAGTTCCCCAGGAAACCTGTTCAGGCCTCTCCAGGGCAGGCCAGCTCAGGGCACTCTGGCCAACAGACTTGCCTTAGCTATTGGTTTGCCAGATAGCTCAGAGTAGATTTTCCTGGATCACTTCAGCAAAAGTCGCCTTGTTAATGCAGTAGAGCAGCTTTGGGGTGAAGACCCAAGTCTTTACACCCTTCTCCTGAGTGTGTTTCTACGGCTTTAATTAACAGACTTTTACCAGGTGTCAAGTAGTGTGCGGGGCAGAAATAAAAAGCAGATTTCTGTCCCAGGCCTTGTATATGTCTAGTCTGTGAGGCCCAGGACCCACATACTTCTGAGCCTCGGGACACACAAGGTTCATCTTCAGCTACTGGTCCTATTTTCCAGTCTTTCTTCTGTGTGGAATGGTGCCATGTGGAACGGGGACAGATCAGATCAGGCAGGATGAGGAGTGAGCTGGCTAATTCTGCTCACTTCAGGCTGTCATTGCAGGGGGCACTCAGGCCATCTGGCTACAGCTGGCTCCTGGTTGGAGGCCGGATCTTATCAGCTCTCTACCCTCTCTGGTCTCAAACGGTGGCGTCTTCCCAGCCCTGGCCCCCAATTCCCTCCCCTCTCAATGAGTCTGGTAACTCTAGTGAGATTAACTGCTCTTTACTCCCTCCAGGGCAGAGATCCTGGAGGTTGGCAGATGAAAGCGATGGATCCATATCCTTTCCCACAGGGGTCTCCAGGCTCCTGTCTGGCTCAGCATTCCAGTGGGAACAGCTGAGTGGAGGGAGATGAGGACCTGATTTCAGGGACGCTCCAAGCTTGCTAGCTCCCTTCTCTCTGTATTTCTAGCTGCAAAGGGCACAGACATCTGAATCTTTCTGGGAGAATCATGGGAGAACTGGGGTCACTACGTGTCTCAAACTTGGTCTTTATCCTGGAATGTCCCAAGCAGTAATGTTTACTCATAAAAGGGCCATCTGTTATGACCTGACCTGAGCCAAACTGGTCCCTGCACAACTCCAAGGTCCCCTTTGATAGGTAAAGATAGCTTACCACTGAAGAAGTCTGATGTGGCCAAAGGATATAATGTCAGGATATAATGAAACTATTATATCAGGGTATGATGAATGAATCATGATATGATGAATGAATGTCAGGATATAATGAAAACCATCCTGCCATCTGCACAGAACTTCTATTAGCCAAAAATGCAGGAGCAAGAGGCCCCAAGCAATTCCTATCCTGTTTACTGTGAGATGGATGGAGCCCCAGCTCTGGATCCTATTAGGTGTCCCAGCCCCCACTGTACAGAATGCCAAGATTCCAGGGGCAGAGTCCTGTTAGCTTTCTAGCTGGCACCAGGCAACCAGGAATTCTCTTTGGCGATGGCTAGAGCCAGGGTGGTTTCTGGATCAAGTCTGTGGTGCTAACCCTAAGTGTACAGGTTATTGCCTGGCAGCATTCTTATACCCTGTCTAATCAATGTGAGGTGTGTCTCTAAATAGTCAATCTATTTAAAATCTCACCTGGGAGAGCTTATTTTAAGGTAAATTACAGGTATCCTAGCATCGCCCTACATTTCTATAATGCTTAACAGATGACACACCCCTCAGTTTAAAAAGGATTTGGCGTTTTTCCTTGGGAGCATAGTGGTTTAGTCCATGGGCTTGAGACAGCTTTGGTTCAAATTCTGGCTCTGACAATTACTGCTGGGTGATCTTGGCTAAGTTGCTTCACCTCTGCGTGCCTCAGTTTCCTCATCTATAAATTGAGGCTAATGAGAGCACCTGCCTCCTAATGTTGTTTTGATGATTAAAAGAGATTCTAATAAATATATGTAGAACGTATAAAATGTTCAGAAGAATGCCTGGCACACAGTAAGTGGGCAACATGTAGACCTCATGAGAAACACCAACACATTCATCACTCCACATTGCATTTAGGTGAAGGTCACGGGATCTTTCCAATCTCTCTCTGCAGCCTTCTCTCCTGTATCTCCCCACTGCACTCTAAGGCTTTTTCTATCTTTGCATTTTGTGTTTCCTCCTCCTGGCCCATCCTCTTGGTTCTTCTCCTGCCTTCTATTCTTGGCAAGCTCCTGTTTAAAGAACACAAACTCGGAGGCCAAAGACATGTTTTACTTATCATGGTCTGTGCTTTTTTTTTGAAATGAAAATTGATTTCCAAAATTTACAAATATGAAAATTTCTTACAAAAATCCATAATTTGAAATTACCTTGGAAAAGTCCTAAGACACAGTCATGCTGGGGTCCAGCTTTCTGCATGGCAACCAGAGACTAGAGCTGAAGAGGCCTCCCTATGATGGAATGGGCACCCTCCAGTTTGCCACAGTCTTTACCATTCTCTATTGTCTCAAACTACACTCTTGGCCTGTTTTTGTTTTTTTTTTTCAGGTATTTGAGTTTGAGTTCCCTGATCTCTGCATACTATTTTCTGATCCACTCTCCCTCCAGACAATGGATTCCAGCTTTTGTAGTAACTTAAGAAAAATATATATCATGAGAGAGGGTCTTGGCTGTGTTGTTCAGGCTAGTCTTGAACTCCTGGGCTCAAGCGAGCTTCCTGCCTTGGCCTCCCAAAGTGCTGGAATTATAGGCATGAGCCACCTTGCCTGGCCAATTCCAGCTTTTGTAAGTCTTTTGCCTTGGAAGTGGCTAAGGCTCAGCTCCTGCTTTTGTTCCATCTCACTATTACCCAACTTTAGGTGGCTTCCCCAACTCTTCAAGGTGATGGAAAGGGTGCGTATTTTTTTTTTTTTAAATCTTACGTCATGCATCTTCCTTCCTTCCTAGAGGTCCTGGAGAGGTAATGAGATGGGGCAAAGTGAGCTTCTACGGAACTTTCCCCACAGCATCCTCCAGTGACTGCCTCTTTCTCTAGAGACCCCCCTCCTCTAGCTCAACTTCCTGACCTCCTGTGGTCTTATAGAAACCTCTTGGTCCACGGAGGATAGTAAAAACCTGAGAACTGAAATGTATCCATGTTCTCACCACGTAGTAATTCATACATTCATTCTTTCATCTATGGATTCCCCTTTTCACTCACCCCCTACGTCATCCATCCACTTACTCACTCAACAGCCATTCACCCGGCTGGGCCTGGTGGCTCATGCCTGTAATTCCAGCACTTTGGGAGGCCGAGGTGGGTGGAGCATCTGAGGTCAGGAGTTTGAGACTAGCCTGGCCAATATCCATCTCTACTAAAAATACAAAAAAATTAGCCTGCAATCCCAGCTACTAGGGAGGCTGAGGCGGGAGAATTGCTTGAACCGGGGAGGCAGAGGTTGCAGTGAGCTGAGACCAGCCTGGGCAACAAGAGTGAAACTCTGTCTCAACAAACAAACAAACAAACAAACAAACAAACAAACAGCCATTCACCTATGACATGTCAGGTACTGTGTTATGTTTGTGTTTGGAGAAGAAGAAAAGCAAAAAATCAACTGTAGCAGAATTCACTTTATTACCTTGGGCAAAACATTGACCTTGTTGGGGCTTTGTTTCCTACAGATTTAATGACTTGTTTAGAGATAATTTTGTCCTGAGTTTCTTCCTTCCTGTGACTGCCCTCGACCTTCTAAAGCATCCTGTGCCATCTGCAAACTGCAAACTGCAGTCTATACTAGTGTAGGGGTATTTCTCTAGAAACCACAAAAGTTCTCAGAGGGAGGGTCAAAGCCAAGGGGTAGAGAAAGATGAAGCGAGAGGCAAAGTGGGAGAAGACCCTCCTGTGACACCTGGTCTGGGTGGGGGCTGGGGGTGCAGGAAGGGAGCCGAGGGGGCCAGACCTGCCTGCCAGGAGGGTCTGCCAGATGCCCTGATCATCCTGCTAAATCTTACACCCTCCTTGCTCCCTACCAGCCCTGGCTCCAGCTCAGGCTGGATTGCAATCTGCATAATGTGTCCCATTTAGATTGGATGGGAGGGGGTGAGAACAGGAGGGCGGAGAGCACTGAGGAGGGAGTGCCCTAAAGGGCAGGCAGGAAGTGGTGGCCAGAGGAAAGTGGAGGGATAGGGGCTGGGGTGAAGGTGGGTGGCAGCCAGAAGGGAGAGGCGGGGCCAGGAGAGGCGACTTGCAAAACCACAGATAATGTTCAGCCCAGCACAGTAGGGGTCAATTTGGTCCACTTGCTCAGTGACAAAAAGAAAAAAAAAGTGGGCTGTCACTTAAAGATTTTGACTCACAAGAGAGGGGCTGGTCTGGAGGTGGGAGGAGGGAGTGACCAGTCAAGGAGGAGACAGGGACGCAGGAGGGTGCAAGGAAGTGTCTTAACTGAGACGGGGGCAAGGCAGGAGAGGGTGGAGGAAATTCTGCAGGAGACAGGCTTCCTCCAGGGTCTGGAGAACCCAGAGGCAGCTCCTCCTGACTGCTGGGAAGGACTCTGGGCATCTTCAGCCCTTCTTACCCTCTCAGGCTCAAGCCAGAAATTCAGGCTGCTTGCAGAGTGGGTGACAGAGCCACGGAGCTGGTGTCCTTGGGACCCCCTGCCTGTCTTCTCTCCACTCCCCAGCATGGAGGAAGGTGGTGATTTTGACAACTACTATGGGGCAGACAACCAGTCTGAGTGTGAGTACACAGACTGGAAATCCTCGGGGGCCCTCATCCCTGCCATCTACATGTTGGTCTTCCTCCTCGGCACCACGGGCAACGGTCTGGTGCTCTGGACCGTGTTTCGGAGCAGCCGGGAGAAGAGGCGCTCAGCTGATATCTTCATTGCTAGCCTGGCGGTGGCTGACCTGACCTTCGTGGTGACGCTGCCCCTGTGGGCTACCTACACGTACCGGGACTATGACTGGCCCTTTGGGACCTTCCTCTGCAAGCTCAGCAGCTACCTCATCTTCGTCAACATGTACGCCAGCGTCTTCTGCCTCACCGGCCTCAGCTTTGACCGCTACCTGGCCATCGTGAGGCCCGTGGCCAATGCTCGGCTGAGGCTGCGGGTCAGCGGGGCCGTGGCCACCGCGGTTCTGTGGGTGCTGGCCGCCCTCCTGGCCATGCCTGTCATGGTGTTACGCACCACCGGGGACCTGGAGAACACGACCAAGGTGCAGTGCTACATGGACTACTCCATGGTAGCCACTGTGAGCTCAGAGTGGGCCTGGGAGGTGGGCCTGGGGGTCTCGTCCACCACCGTGGGCTTTGTGGTGCCCTTCACCATCATGCTGACCTGTTACTTCTTCATCGCCCAAACCATCGCTGGCCACTTCCGCAAGGAGCGCATCGAGGGCCTGCGGAAGCGGCGCCGGCTACTCAGCATCATCGTGGTGCTGGTGGTGACCTTTGCCCTGTGCTGGATGCCCTACCACCTGGTGAAGACGCTGTACATGCTGGGCAGCCTGCTGCACTGGCCCTGTGACTTTGACCTCTTCCTCATGAACATCTTCCCCTACTGCACCTGCATCAGCTACGTCAACAGCTGCCTCAACCCCTTCCTCTATGCCTTCTTTGACCCCCGCTTCCGCCAGGCCTGCACCTCCATGCTCTGCTGTGGCCAGAGCAGGTGCGCGGGCACCTCCCACAGCAGCAGTGGGGAGAAGTCAGCCAGCTACTCTTCGGGGCACAGCCAGGGGCCCGGCCCCAACATGGGCAAGGGTGGAGAACAGATGCACGAGAAATCCATCCCCTACAGCCAGGAGACCCTTGTGGTTGACTAGGGCTGGGAGCAGAGAGAAGCCTGGCACCCTCGGCCCTCCCCAGCCTTTGCCCTTGCTTTCTGAAAATCAGGTAGTGTGGCTACTCCTTCTCCTATGCACATCCTCTAACTGCCCCCTGACTCCTGCCCCGCCCTGTCCTCCTCTACTGCTTTATTCTTTCTCAGAGGTTTGTGGTTTAGGGGAAAGAGACTGGGCACTACAGACCTGACCCTGCACAAGCCATTTAATCTCACTCAGCCTCAGTTTCTCCATTCGTATGAAATGGGGGAAAGTCATATTGATCCTAAAATGTTGAAGCCTGAGTCCGGACTCAATAAAAGCTTGTTTCTCTCCGCTGCTTTCTTAGATCTGCAATGGTCTTTCCTCCCTCCTTCCCTTGTAGTTTTTCCCCCACCACTCTCTGCGGCTGTCGCTCCTCATCCCCGCCTTCTGGCACCAATCCCCTCCTATAGCTCCTACGCCTCCCTCCATCCCTCCTTCTCTCCTGTCTACTTTCTTGTTCTGAAGGGCTACTAAGGGTTAAGGATCCCAAAGCTTGCAGAGACTGACCCTGTTTAAACTTTCTATCCTGTTTTCTGAGTGTGAGGCAGGGAATGGGCTGGGGCGGGGGGTGGGCTGTGTGTCAGCAGATAATTAGCTCTCCAGCCCTTAGATCTGGGAGCTCCAGTGCTTGCCCTAAAATTGGATCACTTCCCTGTCATTTCGGGCACTGGGGCTAGTGTGATTCCTGCAGTTCCCCCATGGCACCATGACACTGACTAGATATGCTTTCTCCAAATTGTCTGCAGACCCTTTTATCCTTCCTCTATTTTCTACGGGAATTGGAAGGCAGCAGGGCTGATGAACGGATGTACTCCTTGGTTTCATTATGTGAGTGGGGAGTTGGGAAGGGAAACTAGAGAGAGAGGATGGAGGGGTGTCAGCATTTAGTCCAGACACTGCTTGGCTCGCTCCCTGAGTCCTCCTGTCTCTGACTTCCTGCAGAACTGTGAGCTGAAGGGTTTCCTCATCTCCCCATCTTACCCCATCATATTGATTTCTTTCTTGGGCACTAGTGCTACTTGGTGCCAAGAGTCATGTTGTTTGGGATGGAGATGCCTGCCTCTTGTCTGTGTGTGTTGTACTTACATGTCTATATGAACAAGCCTGGCATGAACAGCAGTGTGCCTGGGTCATTTGGACGAATCTCCTCCCACCCCCAATCCACTGCAACTCTGCTGTTCACACATTACCCTTGGCAGGGGGTGGTGGGGGGCAGGGACACACTGAGGCAATGCAAAATGTAGAATAAAAATGAGTCCACCCCCCCACTGGATTTGGGGGCTCCAACGGCTGGTCCGTGCTTTAGGAGAGAAGTTAATGTTTGCACCAGGCTTCCTGCAGGGAGGTCTCTCCCCAAAGCAGCTGGCGCCAAGGCTTGGCGTCCTACTGAGCTGGGTTCCTGCTCCTTCTTGGGCTCCATGAAGGAAGTAAGAGGCTGGTTGAGAGCCTCCCTGGGCCCCTTTCCGGTGCCTCCTCGCTTCGCTTCATATTTATGAACATTGTCCTCATGATCCTTTCTTGTTCCAGGGTCAGTGGCCCTTTTCCTAAGGAGGCCTCCTGCTTGCCATGGGCCAAAAGGCACGGGGTGGGTTTTTTTCTCTCCCTACCCTCAGGATTGGACCTCTTGGCTCTGCTGGATTGGGGATCTGGGAATAGAGACTGGAGCAGGTGTGATGGGGCAGATGGCATGATGTCTACACTGCCAGAGAGACCGTGCGGATGAAATTAATAGTGGGGCCTTTGTGAGCTAGAGGCGGGGAGTGTCTATTCCGGGTTTTGTTCTTGGAGGACTATGAAAGTGAAGGACAAGACATGAGCGATGGAGATAAGAAAAGCCCAGCTTGATGTGAATGGACATCTTGACCCTCCCTGGAATGGCACCACCTCTGGGGGCCGAGGGAGGAGGAGAGGGGAAGGGGCTCCTCACAGCCTAGTCTCCCCATCTTAAGACAGCATCTTCCACAGAGTCACCTCCTCTGCCCAGAGCTGTCCTCAAAGCATCCAGTGAACACTGGAAGAGGCTTCTAGAAGGGAGGAAGTTGTCCCCCTGAGGCCCCCGTGGGTGACCTGCAGAGACTTCCTGCTTGGAACTCATCTGTGATCTGGCACAGAAGCAGAGGAGGCTGCCTGCTGTGATACCCCCTTACTTCCCCCAGTGCCTTCTTCAGAATGTCTGCACTGTCTTCTGACCCTGTTAGTCACTGTGGTTCATCAAATAAAACTGTTTGTGTAACTGTTGTGTCCAAAGCCTCTTCTGATGAAAGTGTCTTGGGATAACCTCCAGCTTGCAAATGTTTCAGCATGGTGAGGGGGAAGCCATAAAGAGAAGTGGGAGCTAAAAGGAGGGGACGAAGTGAGGAGGGAGAGAGGATGGAGGAAATAGGCATCAGGAAAGGGAAAGGATGGGATTTAGGTGCAGAGAAGAAAAGGAACAGGGGAGCAGCTAAGTGCTGTGCTCTGAAAAGCCACAGAACAAAAGGACACACATTTTGGAGGCCAGAGCATAGGTCTGGGGAAAAATACCAGCATTTCTTCCAATGGAGGTAGACCTATTATTCATCTATCCATCCATCTATCCATCCATCCATCCATCCATCCATCCATCCATCCATCCATCCATCCATGCACCAATCCATCTACTCATTTATGCATTTATTCATTTACCATCTCCTATTGATTGATTCACTTAGTATCACTTGAGTAGCCACTGAGTTTAGACCAGAAGCTTGAATCCCTGTTCTCCAATCAGAGTCGCTCTGGATGCTTTTGAAAATACCCAATTCCTGGGTGTCACCCCAGACCAATGGAGTCAGACTCTCCTTTGACTCACCCCAGATATTTACAATTATTAAAAACTCCTCAGATAATTTTTTGAGAAAGCCAGGCTTAGGGGATCTCTATCCAGATAGATTCTGCCCAAATTAAAGTGGGCATAGAAGACCAGAGGGTCAGACCCAGAACCAACTGGGCTTTGGTGGTCATCTATTTGGGGGAGGGAGGAAGGGGCTGAAATGATCCTGGAGTCGGCGTGGTGGTGGGGCTATTCAGTCCAGAGGTGTTTGTCGTCTTCAATAATGATCTCCTAGGTATTAATAATGTTTGCAGACAAGGCAAAAAAAAAAAAAAGTAATCATAGTAGAACCGATAGTAACAAGAGAGCTCACATTTATGGAGTTCTGCCAGAGTGCTAAGCATTTCCCAAGCATTATCTCATTTAATCCTTGCAGCCGTCCTTTGAGAGGGGGCATTTTCACCTCATTTTGCTCATAAGGAAGCTGAGGCTCGGAGAGGTTAGTTAGACCTCTTGACCAAGGTCAGAGACTAGTAGGTGGAAGAGCTGGGCTTGGAACCAGCTGAATCTGTCTGGCTCCCAAGCCCAAAGCCCACATTCTTGACCATGGTAAGGGGATGTTTCTCCCAAAGTACAAACGAGGCAGCACTAGATGTCTGGGAAGGAAAGTGAGATCTTCTCCGTGAGATGCCTGGCACACAGTGGAGAGTGAATGGGGATGGGGAGGGAAATGATGGAGAGTACCCGAAAGACAGAGACAGGGCGGAGAGGAGAAGGGAGAGGGAGAGAGAAAGAAGAGAGACAGGAGAGGTAGTGAAGAGAAAGATAGAGACAAGGGAAGAGAGAGAGGGGGAGAGAGAAAGAGAGAGAGAGAGAGTGAGAGAGAATCAAAGTGTGGGGAGAGAGAAACAGAGGCAGAGATAGTGAAAGAGAGAGATATAGAAGAAGAGGAATAGAGAGAAAAGACAGAGGGAGAAGGAAGAGAGAGTGAATCAGGTAGACAGTGAAAGAGAAAGATAGAGATAAAGGAGGGAGGGAGAGGAGAGACAGGGAGAAAGACAGAGAGAGATTGAGAAGAGAGAGAAACAGAGGCAGAGATAGTGAAAGAGATAGAGACGGAGGGAGAGAAGGAGAAAAGAGAGAGAGAAAGAGAGAGGAAAGAGAAACAGAGGCAGAAACAGTGAAAGAAAAAGACAGAGACAGAAAGAGGGAGAGGGAGAGAAGAGAGAGGAGAGAGAGAGGAAAGAGAGAGAAACAGGCAGAGAGAATGAAAGAGAGAGAGAGAGAGACAGGGACAGTGGGGAGAGAAAAAAACAGAGACAGAGACAGAGACCGTGAAAGAGAGGCAGAGTGAAGAGAGAGAAATAGAGACAGAGAGAGACAGAGAGTGAGAACATAGGTGGGAAGAAGAAATGGGGAGGCAGAGAGGGAGACTGAGGGCAGGGAATCAGTGCCTGCTCTCCCTCTTCTGAGACACACCAGGGAAAGCCTTTTGGGAATTTACAACGGTAACAACAGGCTATTGGAGCTACTATTATTATTATTTTTACAGATGCTGTAAAAAACCTCAGCAAGTCTCCTGGGAAATCTGAGGTAAGCTATCCAAAACATGATACGGTTTTAGCCTTCCCTTGGTTGTGACAGCATTTACTAATTCACTGGTTCACACATGCCTTCATTTATTCACCCATTCATTCATCTGTTTGTTCCACGAGTCCTTATTTATCATGTATGTGCCAAGGATTATGCTGGACACAGGACCAAATGGTGAACGGCCCCCAGTGGGCTCACAGTCGGTTGGTGGAGGCAGACAGTGAAACGGGCGATTACAGCCCAGGGTGAGTTCTAAGGGAATGTGTGAAGTGTTCGAGGGCCTGTTGTGGAGACAATGGAATGAGTCAGGCAGGGCGTCAGGGGTGACTTTACGGCCACGGTGCCTGCCTGGAGCCTGCTCTGAAGCGTGGAGTGTGAGCGGTTAGTGGGGAAAATGTTCTGGGCACAGGAATTGCCCACGGAGAACACAGCCCCTCTGAAGAACTGGAACGAACACTCATCCTTGTTTTTACTCACCCCCACCCCAACTCTGGGAGGTTGGCCAGTTAGAGGCACAGAGAAAATCTTGCCCAGTTCTCATTGCGTGGATGCCGAGAATACTGGGGGCTGGGACTAAAATCCAGGAATCCAGGTCTCTAGACAATTGGGGTTGTGCAGGGCTTTTTTTTCTTTTTTTCTTTTCTTTTTTTTTTTGTCACTTCCAGTTTCTTCCCTCCCTGGGTTTGAGCTATCTTCCTCTAAGTTATCTGCCAGGGTCTCCTAACCAGGGGCTGGAAGGTCCAGGCCCTTTCACTCTGAGCTTGTTAAAAAGGAGCAGATGGATTCCGTGGGAAGATCCTCCCCAACTTCAGAAGCCAAGATGACCCCCAGCGCAATAAGCTTTAGATGTGACACACCTCTCTACCGCCTCAGCAGACACCACTGTCTGCATTCTAAGGAGTTCAACACTTGCAGGGCCTGATCTGGCAGGGCCAGCTCTTCTCAATCATTGCACAAATGCTTATAAAGTCTCCATGCACGACGTTGGAGACAGACACAAAGATGTGACCCAGGGAGCTTGAAATCAAGTGCACAAGAAAGGAGGTTCTGAGATGCTGAGCTCACTCTAGAAGTTTCCATTTCTAGTTAGAGTGTTGGAGTATCAGAGCAATGCTCATTTATTTATTCATTGAATCCTTTTTTTTTCAGGGTCTGTCTTGTGCCTGGGACTGTCTTAGAAGCTGGAGATGCTGCCGTGGACAAGACACACCACCCCTGCCTTCATGGAACGACTAGAAGCACCTTCTAGTCTTACTTTCTCATTGAACAGAGGGGTATCCTGAGGCTCATGGTTGGGAGGGGGAAATGATTGACACATGGTCATATAGTGGGATGGTGGCAGAAGTGGGACTAGCTCTCAGGTTTCTCACTGCCAGGCAAGAGCGTGTTCTGTGACTCTAGGCTTAGAAAAGAGAGGAAGTCTCTTATTGAGAATACACAGGGCAAGTGGAGAGTCAGATCCATGATGAGCCACCAACTGGGAAGTAGGAGGGCACAAAGGTGCTTGAGGATCATTCGAGGTTTTGTTAGTAAACCTTTTATTTCAGAAGAGTTTTAGATTTACAGAAAAATTGCTGATAGAATACAGAGAGTCCTCATATATTCCACACCCAGTTTCCTTTATTATTAGCATTTTAGATTAGCAGGACATGCTTGCCACAATTAATGAACCCTATTGATACCTCACTATGAACTGAAGTCCATCCTTTGTTCAGACTTCCTTACTTTTTAGCTTATGTTCTTTCTCTGTTCCAGGATCTCATGCAGAATACCACATCACATTTAGTCATCATGTCTCAGACTTCTCTTGGCTGTGACAGTTTCACAGGCTTTGTTTTTGATGACCTTGATGGTTTGGAGGAACATTGCCTAGGTATTTTGTCCCATGTAGAAATATCTTTCTATGTCCATATGTCAGGCACATGCTTGGTGATGAGAAGAAGCAATACATGATATATAAGTGATTCCTGCTCTTTTGGAATTTAACAATCAATAATAAAGTGCAGTAAGCATATTGCAGAGGAAGTACAGGATGCAGTGGGGACAAACACCCATATTCTGGTTTGCACCACAGAGGGGTCCCAAGACAGGGCTAGTGCACTGGCTCAATGCACAGGCCCACGTTCAATTCCACAGGGGTGTAAATGTCTGACATTCTCCTACTTCCAAGCCACCTTAGGGTGCATTTTCTTGCCTAAATAACTAGAAACCTGAGGACATGAGACAAAGGACTATTTGTGCCCAGTGAGCATCTCCCCCGATATTGTTCTGTACTTTATTACTTAGTTGTATGGCACATCTCTTGCTACTTGAGGCAGCTTCTTACATGGAGAGTGGATAATCAGAAATGGAGTCCCCAAACCTACTTGAAGTACCCCACTTGGCCAGCACCCTAGTACTCCCAGCCCCTTGTCCCCTGAGCACAGGGAACAGGTCTCTAGAAAAGCCGAGATCTGGCCACTCTGTCTGGGCTCTGTATTCCTTCTCATCTCTTCTGCTCTCTGGGCAGCTCCTCTAGACTAGGGCTATGTTTACGCATCTTTTTTATTCCCAGTGCCTGGAATGTGGCAGGTGCTCAAAGGATGTTTGCTTAAATAATTGAACAACTGAATAGAGAAAGTGCAGGAGAAAAGGTGAGAAAAGCTGGTTTTTGCTTACAGCAAAAAAGTTGATTGCTTTTAAAATAGCCCAGAAAGATGAAGTTAGGACTGGTGCTACCAGAGACACACTGGGATTGATAAGTACTAGGATTATTAACCCCTGACCCAATTAAACCAAATGTTCTGGCTCCTAAGAGCTGCCCTCTGGGGACCCAGTGACAGAACAAAGGACTGGCTGGACCGTGGTACAGGGGCTCTTCTGATCTTCTCAGTAGAATTTCTCAAATTATGGCATCGTGGCGACTAGTTCAGTGTTCATGCTGGAAACTATGAAACTTCAGGTCTCTTTGGCTGGAGGATGGTTTGCAAAGCTGGTCGGCTTCCTGGGGAAGTTATCGGTGAGCCAAGTGGAGCTGACACTGAGTCAAACAGTTTCTGGGAATCCATGTCTGGACATCCACTGTTCATGGAGGAAGGACTTTTTGTGGTGGGGGTGGGGGATGTACCGATTGAATAGAAAATAAGACCTTGGGTTCCCCCTGTATAAAAATGCTCAAGGAAAACTTCTCTTCCGTTCCCTGAGAAAATCTGGGCCACGTTTAAGGGCATCCAGGAAGATTTGGCAGTCTTTCTTCTGGGTCTGGAATATGTCCCTAAGGTCACTAGGTCTACTTGTATGATAGGGATGAAGCAGCCTCTGATGATAAGAGAGGGACCCAGGGAGGCAGAGGTTGCAGTGAACCAAGATTGCGCGATTGCACTCCAGCCTGTGTGACACAGTGAGAGTCAGTCTCAAAAAAAAGAAAGAGAGAGAGGGACGCAGGTTTTACTCTACGTGGACTGGGTCTGGTCTGTTTGGCAGAAAAAAACTTTGGTAGCAGGGCCGGCCAGTGACCCAGAGTCTGAGGACTGTCACTGCAACATGCCAGGAATGAAGATAATGGATGCAACCCTTGCCCTTAGGAAAATAGATACACCAATATGGTGGTTAGTTGGCTTCCAGGATGAGACCTGGAAGCCCTTGAGTGTTCTTAGGATTCAGCTGGTTGCAAGCTCTGTACTGGGGCACTGTCAGGGCCCCTGCATGGTGGTGGTTATTTGCTGTGCAGATAATAAGCTATTTTTATGTTTGGAAAAAGCAACACAGCAATTACCAAAGGAATTGACTAAAGATAGACATTACAGGCTGGAGAAGGAAGTGATTTCTACTCTGATGGTTTCAGAAGCAGCTCAATGGGCTGACGTGAGGAATGCCGCATAATTGAGCTGCACAGAATTGTCCCTCCAGTCCCACTTCACTGGTAAAGAAAGTGGGGCCCTGGGACACCGGGCCATGGCTAAGTAGTGGTTGATTTGGCTGGCTTGGTTGTCTTGATTTTCAGGCCTGTTTACTTTCCACGTCACCAAGTTTCCTCCTTTCTATATTGTAGACGGCTTTGGAAGGGATGGTCATAGGAGTAGACAGGTAATCAGATGTGCTGCTGATGTGTACAACTTCTACCAGTGATGACTTAACCTGTCTCCTTTAAAACCATGATGTTTGTGTCTTGGGTGTCTATTCTATTAAGAGTACCATCAGGCAGACCTAATTTATTTATTTATTTTCATAGGTTTTTGGGGAACAGGTGGTATTTGATTAAATGAGTATGTTCTTTAGTGGTAATTTGTGAGATTTTGGTGCACCCACCACCCAGGCAGTATACACTGAACTTGATTTGTAGTCTTTTATCCCTCACCCCTTCCCACCCTTTCCCTCTGAGTTCCCAAAGTCTGTTGTGTCATTCTTATGCCTTTGTATCCTCATAGTTTATTTCCCACTTATAAGTGAGAACATACGTTGTTTGGTTTTCCATTCCTGAGTTACTTCACTTAGAATAATAGTCTGCGATCCCATCCAGATCGCTGCAAATGCCATTAATTCATTCTTTTTTTTATGGCTGAGTAGTGTTCCATTGTGTGTGTGTATATATATGTATATATGTTTTATATATTTATGTATATATGTGTATATATACACATACGTATATATATGTATATATATGTGTATATATACACATACGTATATATGTATATACATATGTGTACGTGTATATGTACATATGTATATGTGTATATATGTCAACAAACTTCTGACCAGATTAATTTCATATGCAAACTTCTGTCAATTTTTTCTAGTTTTGTTTTGATACTACCAAGATAAAAATATTTTAAATACAAGATTAATTACCAACCACCACATTCCCGGAATTATACACTCCCTTCTTCCTTGCACCCTTCTTTTAAATGCAAAGATCCTCCAAGACCTCTGTAGTGGAAAGGAGCTCCTCAAGTCACTTTTCTTTGTAACAGGAGTGGCAAACAGGAGAATGGGAGGAAATTAAAACCTATAGATTACTTCTTATGTGCTGGAGACTGTGAGAGTTCCTTGCAAGCATTACCTCAGGTAACCTTCAAAATAGTTCTCTGAAGAAACTACTTTTAAAGCTATTCTATTTTGACAGATGAGAAAACAGCCCATTAATGGATGTTATGCCCCTAGATCTTTGCTCCCCTGAATGTAGTCTATGAACTAATAGCATCCACCATTGTTGGAGGGCTTTAAGAAACAAGATACTAGGGACACCCCCTAGATCTGTTGAATCCAAATCTGTATTTTAACATCGCCTAATGATTCTTCTGCACACAAAAGTTTAGGAAACAATGGTCTAGATAATGCAACCAATAAGAGATGAATTAGGATTCTAATTAGGTCTGTCTGAGGACTAATACCCAGAATCTACAACAGACTCAAACAAACTAGCAAGAAAAAACAAACAATCTCATCAAAAAGTGGGCTAAGGACATGAATAGACAGTTCTCCAAAGAAGATATACAAATGGCCAACAAACATATGAAAAAAATGCTCAACATCACTAATGATGAGGGAAATGCAAATCAAAACCCCAATGCAATACCACCTTACTCCTGCAAGAATGGCCACAATCAAAAAATCAAAAATAATAGCTGTTGGCATGGATGCAGTGAAAAGGGAACACTTCTACACTGCTGGTGGGAATGTAAACTAGTACAACCACTATGGAAAACAGTGTGTAGATTCCTCAAAGAACTGAAAGTAGAACTACCATTTGATCCAGATAGCCCACTACTGGGTATCTACCCAGAGGAAAATAAGTAATTATATGAAAAAGATACTTGCACACACATGTTTATAGCAGCACAATTCACAATTGCAAAAATGTGGAACCAACCCAAATGCCCATCAATCAAGGAGTGGATAAAGAAACTGTGATATATACACATATTTATGT
>NW_026652280.1:75865793-76010172 GCF_009828535.3 Hylobates moloch | reverse complement strand
ACATAAATATGTGTATATATCACAGTTTCTTTATCCACTCCTTGATTGATGGGCATTTGGGTTGGTTCCACATTTTTGCAATTGTGAATTGTGCTGCTATAAACATGTGTGTGCAAGTATCTTTTTCATATAATTACTTATTTTCCTCTGGGTAGATACCCAGTAGTGGGCTATCTGGATCAAATGGTAGTTCTACTTTCAGTTCTTTGAGGAATCTACACACTGTTTTCCATAGTGGTTGTACTAGTTTACATTCCCACCAGCAGTGTAGAAGTGTTCCCTTTTCACTGCATCCATGCCAACAGCTATTATTTTTGATTTTTTGATTGTGGCCATTCTTGCAGGAGTAAGGTGGTATTGCATTGGGGTTTTGATTTGCATTTCCCTCATCATTAGTGATGTTGAGCATTTTTTTCATATGTTTGTTGGCCATTTGTATATCTTCTTTGGAGAACTGTCTATTCATGTCCTTAGCCCACTTTTTGATGAGATTGTTTGTTTTTTCTTGCTAGTTTGTTTGAGTCTGTTGTAGATTCTGGGTATTAGTCCTCAGACAGACCTAATTAGAATCCTAATTCATCTCTTATTGGTTGCATTATCTAGACCATTGTTTCCTAAACTTTTGTGTGCAGAAGAATCATTAGGCGATGTTAAAATACAGATTTGGATTCAACAGATCTAGGGGGTGTCCCTAGTATCTTGTTTCTTAAAGCCCTCCAACAATGGTGGATGCTATTAGTTCATAGACTACATTCAGGGGAGCAAAGATCTAGGGGCATAACATCCATTAATGGGCTGTTTTCTCATCTGTCAAAATAGAATAGCTTTAAAAGTAGTTTCTTCAGAGAACTATTTTGAAGGTTACCTGAGGTAATGCTTGCAAGGAACTCTCACAGTCTCCAGCACATAAGAAGTAATCTATAGGTTTTAATTTCCTCCCATTCTCCTGTTTGCCACTCCTGTTACAAAGAAAAGTGACTTGAGGAGCTCCTTTCCACTACAGAGGTCTTGGAGGATCTTTGCATTTAAAAGAAGGGTGCAAGGAAGAAGGGAGTGTATAATTCCGGGAATGTGGTGGTTGGTAATTAATCTTGTATTTAAAATATTTTTATCTTGGTAGTATCAAAACAAAACTAGAAAAAATTGACAGAAGTTTGCATATGAAATTAATCTGGTCAGAAGTTTGTTGAAAAAGAAAGATAAAAAATAATATCTTGCATATATATATATATTAAATTAAAAATTCAGTCTCAATCGCCTTTCAAGTCTATGTGAGCCTCAGCTTCTCAGTCTGGGATGTAGAAAATGTAGCCTGATATAATTCCACACTGGTGATGTAGAGATGGAAACTCTGTTCCCAGCACAGTCTCCAACTTATTGTGTTCCCTGGGAAGTCATGCCACCTGCCTGAACCTCAGTTTTCCCATCTGTATCATGAGGAGCTTGAAAAAGATCAGGACAGTCATAAGCTTCCTATTGTTATTGATGGCCTTTCTGGTATGACTCATAATCCCTCTCCATGCAGCAATCTGGGCAATTGAAATGATGAATGCAATTTTGAACCACCATCTATAAGGGCTGACATTCTATAATTCTAAGAATGGCTAATGGGGGAATCTCAGGCATTAGAGTTGAAGATGGGCCTGAAAGGATAACTAGGATTTTGGTGACTTGAATGTGGAGTGGGTGTTGTAGGAGGCATCCAGCCTGAGGAGACAGTGTGAAAGAGGGTAAGGAAGAGCATAGGAGGTCTGAAGAGCAAGTTGACTAGCTTGTGTGTAGGGTATACATACAAGGGACTGTGGAATAAAGGAGGAAGGATTAGACTGGGGACAAATCATGATGACTCATTCATTCATCAAATATTTGTTGAATATATACTGTGTGCCACTCACTCAGCTAGCCACCAGGATTATAGTGGTGAGATAGATCTTATGTAGCTTAGCACTTTTGTAGGGAAAGATAGAAAATACACAGATACATAAACTGGCCATTTTATGAAATGGCCAGTTATGGAACATACTATGAAGGAAATAACATCTGAAGTAGAAAATAATATTAAGTACAACTTCAGAAAAGGTGCTTGGGGAAGGCCATCTTGGAAGCTGACCTTTCCGTTGACATCTGAAGAATGAGAATGAGCCTGCCCTGTGCAAGGGAGGCTCAGAGAGTCCCAGATGCAGGAAACAGAAAATGCAGAGACTGTGAAGCGAGAAAGATCATAGTAGGTTCTGGGAAGGTTGTCAGGGCAACTGGAAGGCTAGTCCCAGGAAGCCAGGCAGGGGGTGGCCTGAGACAAAGAGACACAAGAAGGGGCCAGGTCATGCAGGACCTTGAAGGCTGTGGTAAGAAGTGTGACTATTAAATGCAATGAGAAATCATCAGAAAAATGACACAATCTAATTTGCATTTAAAATTGTTCCTCAAGCTGTTGCATACGGAATGAGTTGAAGGGGAGTAGGAGGGAAAGCAGCGAGACCAGTTAGGAAGCTACTTCAGAGGCCAAGATGAGAGATGTTGGTGGGTCACATGAGGGTGGTATCCACAGTGACTGAGAAGAGAGGCAGGTTTGAGCCATATTTTTGATGCAGAATGAATAGGACTTCTGATTGCCTGGGTTTGAGTGAGTGGGTGGATGAGGGGTGAGAAAGAAGGAATTATCCAAAGTTTCTGACTTGAGCAACTGGGAAGAGGATGATACCAATTAGTGAGATAGGGAAGGCTGGAGAAAGAATAGCTTAAGTTTTAGCTACATCACCATATCATCCCTGAGATGTTAATAAGACATTCAAGTGGAGATGTTGAGAAGGCAGTTTGATATATAATGGAAGAGAGGTCTGGACTGATGATAAAAATCTGAGCATCGGGCCGGGCGCGGTGGCTCACGCTTGTAATCCCAGCACTTTGGGAGGCCGAGGCGGGCGGATCACGAGGTCAGGAGATCGAGACCACAGTGAAACCCCGTCTCTACCAAAAATACAAAAAATTAGCCGGGTGTGGTGGCGGGCGCCTGTAGTCCCAGCTACTCAGAGAGGCTGAGGCAGGAGAATGGCGTGAACCCGGGAGGCGGAGGTTGCAGTGAGCCGAGATCGCGCCACTGCACTCCAGCCTGGGCGACAGAGCAAGACTCCGTCTCAAAAAAAAAAAAAAAAAATCTGAGCATCATAGAGATGGAACTCTGAAGAATCCTACTGAGAGGTCAGATAAGAGGAAACCAGAAAATGATCCACTGGATTTGGTGACACAACGGTCTTTGGTGACATGGGCCAGGGGTTACAATGAATTTTGTTCATAGAAGACAGACTACAGGTTGTGTTCGTAGAAGACAGACAGTAGAAGACAGACTGCAGAGAGCAGAAGAGTGGATAGGAGGATTGGAGAATGCTTGTGAAAACAACTCTTTTCAACAGTTTTGCCACTTTGAGAGGCCAAGGCAGAGAGATCACTTGAGGTCAGGAGTTTGAAACCAGCCTGGCCAACATGGTGAAACCCCATCTCTACTAAAAACACAAAAATTAGGCAGGTGTGGTGGTGTGCACCTGTAATCCCAGCTACTCAGGAGGCTGAGGCAGGAGAATCGCTTGAACCCAGGGGGCGGAAATTGCAGTGAGCCAAGATTGTGCCACTACACTCTAGCCTGGGTGACAGAGCAAGGTTCTGTTTCAAACAAACAAACAAACAAAGAAACAAACACCCCAAAACCTTAACAGTTTTGCTGGGAAGGTAAGGAGAGAAATGGGCCATAGCTAGAGAAGGGCTTTAAAAAATTAAAGATACAAGGGCGTGTTTGTGTGCTAGTAACAATCTAAGAAAGACCAAAACTATAAGTGAGGGTGAAAGCAAGAATGAGCCATGAAGAGAATGATGCTTTTGTGGAGAAGAGACGACTGGAGGAGAAAAGCCTTCAAGAAAGACAGAAGGGATGCAGGCAGGAGCACATGTGGGAGGGTCAGCCTTTGCTAGGAAGAGAGGACGTTTCCTTCAGTGCACTAGAAAGGACGTAGGAGAGGATGGGTTAAGAAGCAGATAGGTTGGTAGAGTTTGGTGGTGGGAAGATCAGGAAGTCCTGGCTTTGTGACCTCTCATTTCTAAGTGAATTGTAAAATGAGATCATCAGCTGAGCGTGGGGTAGGGAAAACGGTCTAGAAAGTTTTAGGGGAATAAACTATTACCTTGGGCAATGAAAAAATGAAAATTCCTAGGGAAGCTTCCAGCGCCAATTTTCCACTTGAGATTTGTGTCCATGAAATTTAAAGTGAAATCACTTAGACAGGTTGTGTGAAGTTCTCTGGCAACATTTAGATGCTGCAGCATAGGCACAGAGAAGGTGATAAGCACATGTTGGAGTTTTGCAAGGGGATTGTGACAGAGGAGAGCAGCTCCAGGGCGCTGGGGTTGTTTGTGAGAGTAATTATAAAGAAGGACAATGGAATCTAATTTATGTAAGGAAGGAAACAAAGGCAGGAAATGGCTGCTGGAGGGTGGGTGTGTGGTGAGATCAATGGCTTAGTGGTCAAGATAAGGGGCCAGAAGTATGGGGATGAAGGGTACCAGAGCAAATGAGCTGGAATTACTGGAAGTGAAGGCCAAATAGAAGGATTTGGAAATAGAGATTTCTGGCCATGTCATGGTCATGCGTGGCTGTTGAGTGCGTGGCTGCAGAGGAGTGAGGACAAAGGTTGGTAGGGTAGAAGACATCAAAGAAAAAGACCAAGTGGCTGGTTGAGTTACACATACAGATATTGAAGTTTTGAGAATTATTGTAGGAAGAGGGCAGTGAACACGATTGTAACCAGGACCTAAAGTCTTCAGTGAAGGAGGAAGGATGATAAGAGGTGGGTAGAATGACCCCAGTGAGGAGGAGGGCAAGGGTATAAAATAGCTGAAATTGGGGCCATGGCTAGCTCATATGACGCCTTTGTACAAATTAGGAAAAAATAGTCTTCCTCCAGTGGAAGCAGCCCCACCCAAGGGTGACGCCTGTGGGGATGTGGGCTGGATTTTAGTTACCTCTCAGGTGGGCATCCTTGGCCAGGAAGCAACCTACTTGTACAACCTGTATAGCTGTGCCTGGACACCCTGGTTGAATGGCATAGGTGTCAAAGGAATTAGCTTTTTGAAAGAGAAAGAGCCTTAAAGAGGCAATGGGGAGCAAAGATCAACCTTCTGATTTTACAGACAGGGAAACTGAGGCCCAAAGAAGGAGGAAATAATTCAAACACATTGAAGGTTGGGGGCAGAATTGGAACTAAACTCTGCTCTCCTGAGACTCAGTGCTTTCTGTGACACCCTATAATGGAAGTGATGTTTTAGCAAACACTCCAAAATTGCAAATTCAAAAATATGTTGTCCCTCAAAGTTGCTTCTGTGGGAGGTGAGAGACTTCTTTCTAGTGATGCTGCCACTGTTCCAACCATTTCTGGAAACTCCTTCCGAAAGAAGATTTTCAGAACCAGCTTCTGAGTCACAAAGACAGCCCACTGCACTGCAGAGCCTTATTTAGCATATGGGATGGGAACTGTCCTTTTCCTTCTTTGGTGCAGGGTCTCAGAGTCCAAGATTCAACCTGTGAACAAGGAGTCTTGTGGCTTTTCTTCATTGTATTTCAACACATATTTATTTTCTGCTCAGCATGTTCCAGCACATGAGATCCCAGTTTAGGTGGGGGGTCAGATATTGCTGTGAGGTCTATTCAGTCCGATGAGGTTTGATTTTGTTAGGCTGGCAGGCATGAGGTTTGCATCCTTCGGGAATCTTAGATGTAAACAATACCCCTCTTTACAACAGAAGATGTAAACAGTACCCCTCTCAGCTGTTTATGCAGAAAATGAATTTGATAAAGGAACTCAGGGAGCTCACAGAATCTCTGGAGCATTGGGCTGCAGGAAGGAGTCATCTGTGTGAATTACCTGTCTCTAGGAGGAACTTCTCTGCTTGCACCGTGAAGTTCTGTCTGGGACTGGATCTCCAGAACTCTCACCGCAGCTGTCTCTGAGACACTTTCCCTCCTTAGACAGAAAATCGGCTTCATGCAGCTCCTGGATCCTCAGGTGGTTTTCTTTCCAAGTGAATTTTCACACTTGGTGAATGGTGGAGACCAGGTCAATGCTAGCATTAGTGGCAAAGGAATCTGGGAAAGTGAATTCTAGCTTCTAACTTGGAAGGTGGAGCTCAGATTGTGGACAGATCCTCAAACATAGTGAGTCTGCTTAAAAAAAGCTTGCATGCCACAGATGTGGCAAAGGTTGGCCACAAGTTTGTTGGTTTCCTTGGACCTTAGTTCCTAGAATTTGAGAGAGCTGCTCCAAGTTGCACAGTCCTGGCTGAGCTGCTGTCCTTCCTGGTCCCATGGCCTATCTTTACAAAATGTGATAGCCAGCTCAGAGATCACAGTACACTTGGGCTTTTTGTATTAAAAATTTAGAGTTCCCTTTAAAATGAATGCAGTCAAAAGATATAGAGGAAATCTTTCTTCAAGCCCCCGAAAGTGGATGGTTGTCAAGGTTAAACCTCCCACCAGCGAACTGGTGTCCATGAAGAAAGCTGAGACATTCAACCTGGAAATGCTCTTCCTCAGTGATCCAGAATTCTTTCCATCCAGTCTGTATAATAAATAGACAGATGACCCAGCATCTCCCTATGCATGCTGAATGTTAGTAGGGCTTGCTAGGTGTCAGGGTCTGGGCTTGAGCTTGAGCCGAGGGGGTTGGGAGGTTTCAGAGATGATGAAAATATGAACTCTGTTTACAGAAAACTCAGTCTGGTGTGGGAGACAGACAGGACCATGTCGATGTGTCCATGGAGTATGGTAAGTAGGGGAAACGGGCCTTGGAGCCTTTTGACCTCAGGATCATACGCCGGGCTCTGTGAACTAGTTTTCCTACTGCAAAGTGGGGATAATAAGGCTTAACTCGTGTGGTGGTTAGAGTCTGTGGAGTTGCTAGTGGCACATAGTGGGCACTAAGCAAGTTGTGCACCTTGCCCCCACCCCTCCTCTTCTCCATTCATTGTAAAGTGTGATGGGACCACAGAGAAGGTAGTGGTTAATTTTGCTTGATGGATTTAGGCTGGGCTCCTAATGATGACAGGGAGTTCTTTAGGTGGAGGGCTAGGAGGACACTTCAGGAAATGGGAACGATGTGATCAAAGCCATGGAATACTGTGTCTGGTGAACGGTGCACTGAGTGTCTGGCTGGAGGTGTGTGAGTGGGAGAGGGGAATGGCAGGAGGTGAGGCTGGAGGGGGATTTAAGGGCTCCATGAACCACAAGGGGAGGCTGAATGTTCTCCTGTAAACGTTCAACCATGGAAACATGGGTGGTCAATGAAGGGCTCTGAGGCAGAGGCCTGTTCCAGGAAAGCCAGAGCAGCTGCTTTGGTTGGTGAAAATATCTGCCTTTTATTTGGAACTGCCCTGGACTTTGAGAGGTAAGGATGGAATGGGTGAAGTGCTTCTTGGCCTCCATTCAGCCTAGGGATATATCTGGTTGGTGGACATCTGCCGCTCTCAGCACACTGTTAGGTGTTTTACATAAACAATCCCAAATCCTTTGAATAACTTTGTAAAAGGAGGTATTATCATCTCATTTTTGCAGAAGTAACTGAAGCTCAGGAAATGTTAGGCAATTTGCTTAAGGTCATGTGATCAGTACACGGCCATGCCAGGATTCAAAGCTGGGTTTGCCTAATTATAAAATCTGTGCGAGTTTCACCATGCCGTGCTCCTGAGTCCCACTGGATTATTTTTAATTGACATGAAACTTGTGGCATGAAAACTCTCAATCTGTATTCATACTCTCTCTCTCTCTCTACCTATCCACCTATCTATCTAATGGAATGTGAGAAATTTACCTAGTATCTGGAAATCTCTTGCCTTCCTTTCCTAAAATCGCAAGGAAGTCCAGTGCATTCTCTTTTTTAGATGCTGAAACGTGGCTAACGGTTGCCATCAGAAGTGTCCTAGAGTGAGGCTGTCCCGCCTGACACCTCAGTCATGCACAGACCCAGATCTGGTTCCAGGAGAAGGAAGCTTTGGAAGCTGACTTACAGGGTGTGATAGAGATTCCTGAAACTTCTTTTTTATTTTAATAGGTTTTTGGGGGAACAGGTGGTGTCTGGTTACATGAATAAGTTCTTTAGTGGTGATTTCTGAGATTTTGGTGCACCCATCACCTGAGCAGTGTACGCTGTACCCAATGTGTAGTCTTTTATCCCTCACCCTCTTCCCATTCTTTCCCCTGAGTTCCCAAAGTCCATTGTGTCATTCTTATGCCTTTGCATCCTCATAGCTTAGCTCCCACTTATGCGTGAGAACATATGATGTTTGTTTTTCCATTCCTGAGTTGCTTCACTTAGAATGATAGTCTCCAATTCCATCAAGATTGTCGCAAATGCCATTATATTTTTCCTTTTTATGACTGAGTAGTATTCCATGGTTTATATATATATATGACGCAATTATACATATGGTGTGTATATATATATATATATATATATGGTGTGTATATATATATGGTGTATATATATGGTATATATATATATATATGGTGTATATATACCATATATATGGTGTATATATATACGGTATATATATGGTGTATATATATGGTGTATATATGTATGGTGTGTATATATATGGTATATATATGGTGTATATATATGGTATATATATGTATATGCCACAATTTCTTTATTTTCTTTATTCACTTGTTGGTTGATGGGCATTTGGCCTGGGTCCATATTTTTGCAATTGCGAATTGTGCTGCTATAAACATGCACGTGCAAGTATCTTTTTCATATAATGGCTTCTTTTCCTTTGGGTAGATATGCATTAGTGAGATTGCTGGATCAAATGGTAGATCTACTTTTAGTTGCTTAAGGGAGATTTCTCAAACTTCTGTCTCTCCCTGCAGATCCCTTTAGACACCTAGCAATGCCAGAAATTCCTCTGTCTTTTGGTGTATTTTGGTATCGTGAGATGCATACGGCTTTGGATTCACAGAGACCTCAGCTGAATTGTCAGCTCTTCCCTTACCAGCAATTGAATCTATGGATGAGTTAGAGAACACCTCTGAGCCTCAGTTGTCAGCCAAGTAGAGGTGGCAATTGTACCTACTTATAGGCTGTTGTGAGAATAAAATGAGATGTCTGTAAAATTCTGGACACACAAATGCTTATTACATATCTTCTTTAAACTTTTCTAGGGTGGAAATATATTAAGCTATATTAGATAGTCATTTGGAATAATTACTTGGAGCCTCATCTTTGGAAAGACTGAATGGGGTTAGATTGTAAGGGTGCTTGGCCACGGTATAGAAGACGGGTGGGATTGGAAGCAGAAAAAGGAAGAAAGCACAAAAAGGGGCTTATCAGAAACAAAGTTCAGTGACTTCATAATTTATTCAGGATCCAGGCCCAGGTCAGCCTATGAAAGTGGTAGCAGATGGGCCTGGGCAGGCCCCTTTGATGCTGACTGTCTGTAAAAGGTTGGATGATATCTTCATGAAGCCATAAATAAGTTCTGGGCTCCAAATACAATCTTTCCTTAAAGGGCAAAATGCTCTTGGGTGGAGAGGTGACTTTATTTGGGTTTCCCTGGGATGGCCAGCCTCTTACTGAAGGCTGCTGGCAGGAAGCTGTCCTGATGGCTCTTGGCCAGGCCGGTGGAGATCTCTGACCTCCTCTCTGGCCCTCAGGAACTTCTGCTTCCCCAGGAGGAGGAAGGTGGCGGGGAGGAGGGGAAGACACAGGGAGGAGCAATTGGAGCTTTCCAGAAAAAAATTTGGCAGTCAGGGAACCAAGGTGAATGGGAGGACTCCAGCTGAAATGTAAGCTTTATGAGTTCGTTGGTAGTTTTTGTTTTTGTTGTTTGTGACCCTTACTTCTTGAGTACTCCTTGAAGTCAGTGAGTGATGAAGGATCATTGGGTCTCACTGCTCCTTTTAGCTTTACGTAACAAAGACCTGGAAACGGCAAGTGGGGTTCCCAGGGTCCCCTGGACTCTTCACTATTCTCCCTATCCTTCTCTGCTCTACTGTATTATTTTGTGATCGAATTGTTCTCGACTTAAGTGGCATCGCTAATAATAATAATAACAACAGCAGCAGCACCAGCAGCAAAGTCAACTGAACCCTTTCCAAGCTGGACGCTTCCTCAGCTGGAGTATTTCATGGGCTTTAATTTCATTTAATTCTGGGAGGCACAGGGGCTATTGTGATCAGCCCCATTATACCCCCATTATACAGATGAGTAAACTGATGTTCAGAAGGATGACGTAACCTGCCAAACATGAAATCATAGCCAGCAAGGGATAGTTGGGATTTGAATGAGGGTGGATGGGATCCAGCGCCTGAGGATTTCTTAACTACAATATTGTACTGTTTGGTTGAAAGTGATTGCATTTTACTCACCCCCGGTCATCTGCAACACTTGGTATGTGGGGTCAAATTGCTCAGTAAATTGTTTGTACATAAGTAACAATGAAATTTTTCTTTTTTGCACTTTACAGTTTTGCTTGGATCTTTGTGCTGAGAATACACATTAGGCACTCAAAATTGATTGGTTCAAAATTAATTTTCATGGGTAATGAGGGACTGGTGTAGAGACACTAGGCATTAATGTGCACGTATAAGATCTATTGCCTCCTTGAGATAAACAACATAGCAAGAGAGAACATGATTAATGTTGTTTCACATCTATCCAGCACACTGAAGAGAAGTAGTGTGCTTTGAACACACTTGTGCCGGCCATTTTAGTATTGTTATCTTACAATCCCTGCAACTGTCTTGAGGAGAGGGTCCTATGTTATTCTATCTATTTTGCAGATAAAATTTAGAGTCAAAGACGCTGGCAAGGATATGGAGAAAAGGGAACTCTTATACACTGTTGGTGGGGATGTAAATTAGTACAGCCACTATGGAAAACGGTATGGTGATTTCTCAAAAAACTAAAAATAGAATTACCATTTGATCCAAGCAATCCCACTGCTGGGTATTTATCAAAAAGAAAAAAAAAAGGAAATCAGTATATCAGATTATACCTGTACTCTCATGTTTATTGCGGCACATTTCACCATAGCAAAGATATGAAATCAACCTGAGTGTCCATTAATGGATGAATAAAGAAAATATGGTATATATACACAATGGAACACTATTTGGCTATAAGAAATGAAATCTTGATTTTTTATTTTATTTTTTATTTTCAACTTTTATTTTAAGTTCAGGGGCACATGTGCAGGTCTGTTACATAGGGTGAATGTGTGCCTGGTGGTTTGCTGTGCAGATCATCCCATCACCCAGGTATTAAGCCCAGCATCCACTAGTTATTCTTCCTGGTGCTCTGCCTCCTCTCACACCCCACCCTCTGACAGGCGCCAGTGTGTGTTGTTCCCCTCCGTGTATCCATGTATTCTCATAAAAAAAGATGAATTCTTGTCATTTACAGTAACATAGGCTGGGTGTGGTGGCCCATGTCTGCAATCCCAGCACTTTGGCAGGCCAAGGCCGGGAAAATCATGAGGTCAAGAGATCAAGAGCAGCCTGGCTAACATGGTGAAACCCCGTCTCTACTGAAAATACAAAAATTAGCTGGGCATGGTGGCATGTGCCTGTAATTCCAGCTACTTGGGAGGCTGATGCAGGAGAATCACTTGAACCCGGGAGGCGGAGGTTACAGTGAGCCAAGATCACACTGCTGCACTCCAGCCTGGTTACAGAGTGAGACTCTGTCTAAAAAAAAATTAAAAAAAATTAGAGTTAAATGCACTTGGCTAAGGCAATATTGTAATTGAAAGAGTCAGGTTAGGGACCCAGAAGAGTTGGAACCCAAATCTACCACACCAACTTGCCTCTCAGGTGGTGGATAAATGATTTAAGCAGAGACAGGACCAGATTTAAATTCCACTCCACATGCAGGGGTGAGATCTAGGCAGAGGAAGAGGAGGGGTCTCTTATTTTCCCTTTGAGGAGTAAAGAATTAATGCAAAGTAGAGGTACAGAGTAAACTAAGCAAGGACTTTGGGTGGGCCCTACATAAAGCAGACTCAAGGGGCTTGGCCTCTGTGTTTCTCCACCACCGAGACCCCCTGATGCTCAGAAATATCTGGTCTCCCAAGCGGACTGTGCTGGATGAGAACTAATCCCTAGGTTATTTTATTTACTAAAAAATTAAGCTGGAACACCAGAACCGCCCACCAGATTCCAGACTGCCTTGTAATGGCCGATGAGTACAATCTGGAATGCTGTTACTTGTTACAAAGATAGAGGCTGCACACTTTCATTCCCTGGCACTGCTATGGCTTGTCCAGCATCCGCAGAACACTGAAAATATTACTGGTACTTGGAGGGTGACTTTCCAACCTGAATACACTCTTAGGGATGTGGATCTTCTCTCCTGTCCTCATTTATCACTTGCCCACCGTCCTTTGTCCTGTTGAGCAGGATCGATGGCTTCTGCTGGGATCACATGGGAAAGCCGACAGGGGTGGGGGGCTTCCAGTCTGCAGCATCTGTGACTCTCCTGTCACCAGGCGCTTAAAGAGGCAAGAAGCAAGTTTTCAACTGTCAGTTTTAAGACCAGGGGACTGAGGCACAAGGGGCTGGGGGCTGGGGGCTCCTGAGGCTGTGGTCATTGGAAGGGCTTTTGCGTCCTGGGAATGTACAGAGGGTGTTCTAAGTGCAGGGCTGTCTTATGGAAGGTTTGTTTTCTTAGTGGACTGAGCCCAGCTGTACTGGGAAAGGCGGGGCTGGTGAGCGTGGATTTGTGTGTATGTGTGAAAGTGTGTGTGTTGTGTATATGTTTGTGCTTGAGTGTGGCTGTGTGGGTATGTATAGGAGTGTGTGTGTGTTTATGTTTGTGTTTGTATGAGTGTGACTGTGTGGGTATGTATATGAGTGTGTGTGTGTGTGTGTGTGTCTTTGTGTGTGTGTGTGTGCGTGTGCGCCTGTGCATATGTGTGTTCCTTTAGGGCTGCCAGGCCGAGTTTGGACTTAACCCAGCACAGCCCCTTTGAAGTGGAAATGAGCTCAGTTCCTCTTTCCCCCCTCAAACCCCATCGAGAGCATGATGGGCAGGCATTTGTAAGCTGTTTTTGCACTTTCTCACTGTCTCTGCCACCCCAAATGGTGGCACAAACAGTGTTTTTGAGAAAGACCCCCTGACTCCTGGGCCTCTCTGGTTTCCGTGGAAACCATAAAGCCCATTTGCAGGGGAGCTTGAGAGGGAGGAGGGGCTGGGAAGGGAGGGAGCCTGGAAGCTCCAGCCGGTGGGTGGGTGGGAGGCTTCATCTCCAGACAAAGGGAGGAACAAAGGCTTGGGGGAAGGGCAGGAGGAGTGTCACCAAGGACCAGATTTATCGCCTTGTCTTGTGGTTCTCCGAACTGATTACAGAATAATGAGCTTTGGGGCGGGGTAGTCGGGGAGGTAGCTAAAGGGGAACTGTGAGGCTATGTCACGTGTGGCCCTTTGTCCAAGACGAGGACAGAGGGGTTGGAGGAAAAGTCCTCTTCACAACCCATTGCCTGCAGGATAAACTCCGAACTCCCTGGACTGCCATTCAAGGCCCTTTCAGTATCTGAGCTCGAGTTGCCTACTTTCCTGGATGTCCTCCCTGACAGTCCCATAGAAAAGCACCAGCTTTGGACTGTAATTACCTCCAGGGCAGCAACCTTGTCTTATTTATTTCTGCATCTTCAGTGCTTGGCCTCATAGCTGAGTTGTATAAATTGGTAAAATGTGCATGCTAACTTCAGTACCCCTTGCCTGGAAGGCCCCGATTCTTCTCTCTCCCCATACAAATCCTATCCTTTTTTAAATTGCCAAGTCTCCAAAAGTTTTCCCAACCCACATTCATTACCAAGGTCCTTAAAAGATGAATATAATTCCTTGGCTTGTAAGTGTATATTAATATCTGGTTTCTTTAAACACCCGTGTTTGTAATTAATCACAGCCTGTTTGTTTTTAAAATGCACATTCTTTCCCTTCTGTTGGAAAGGGCATGGAATTTGGATAAACAATAATGAATAATGCTCATCAATAATTCAGTTCCTATTATGAGTACTTTGCATGCAAATTATCATTTGAAGTAAAAAAAGTCTGACTTTGAGACTTGGTTGTACATCTACTACTTGTGAACTTAAGCAAAACATTTCAACTCTCTGAACTTCAATGTCTTCATCTGGAATATGGGAATTCTTATACTAATCTCACATTCTCTTCATTGGGCTGTTTTAAGAGCTAGTAGTCAGAACAGTGCTTTGAAACCTGGTGTTGTGAGTTATTGTCACTGGTAGGAGTTCTCTGAATGCAGGGCACGTGTCTTACCAACTTTATAGCTTTCTTTCTGTTCCACCCCATGCATGCGGTTCAGCCACCAAACCAGTAACACACATCAGATGCTTCTTGAGTGGAACTGAAGGTTTGTAGAGAAAATGGTGCTGGAGGGTTGTCTGAGTCTAGGTGGGGAATCCATACCCATTGTGTGCGGTCCATTCAGGCCTGGGGATTGTTAGGGTGTTTGGGGGATTTTCTTAGGGTAACAAATCCACAGGGATCAAAGGTCACAGTTTAGGATTGGGAAATATTAAGAGAAAATTTAGGAAAAAGGGCAAGGTGAAGGCTAAGAAATTCTACGGAACGGAGTTAAGGAAGCTCAGACTTTACACTACAGTTGACCCTTAAACAATGCACAGTCAAAAATCCATGTATAACTTTGTACTCCCCGAAAACTACTAATAGTCTACTGGCAATGGTAAGCCTTATTGATAACATGCATATTAACACATAGTTTGTATGTTATATGTATTATATACCATATTCTTACAATAAAGGAAGCTAGAGAAAAGAAAATGTTACTAAGAAAACCATAAGGAAACAAAATATATTTACTCTTCATTAAGTGTAAGTAGCTCATCATAAAAATCTTTATCCTGGTTGTCTTCACGTTGAGTAGAGCAAGCTTGTCCAACCTACGGCCCACGGCTGCATGTGGCCCAGGACAACTTTGAATGCCGTCTAACAGAAATTCATAAACTTTCTTAAAACCTTATGAGACTCTTTTGCAATTTTTTCTTTTAAGCTCATCAGCTATTGTTAGTGTTAGTGTATTTCATGTGTGGCCCAAGACAATTCTTCTTCTTCCAGCGTGGCTCAGGGAAGCCAAAAGAGTGGACATTCCTAGAAGAAAGAAGGAGGCAAGGAGGGGTTGGTTTTGCTGTTTCAGGGATGGCAGAGGCAGAAGAGGTGGAGGAGATGGAAGAGGAGGCGGGAGAGGCAGGCTGTGTTATTCAAGGGTGAATCGTACTTAAATACCCCTGCGGCTTGACAGCCACGTTCATCTATTAATCATCATCTGGTTTTATTTTCACAACCACCTTGTTAAGTGGGTGTTGCTATCCCATATTAAGGGTGAAGCGACTGGGCTCAGAAGCTTGCCTTGCCCCAACCCAGGCCTTCTTCTGCAGCTTTGTATTACTTCCATGACCCTGTACCCTGGTCTCGAAGTCTCATCACCGTAATGGAACTAAAGTAAGATGACCCCTCTGAAGCTCCACTGAAGATATTGCCAGGGGAGAGAAAACCAATAGGTGTGATGACTGTAAGAAAACATTTGGTTGGAAATCACAGCTTGTCATCCGGGAACAAGCTCACACCAGGGAGAAGAAAGCCCACAGAGCTTCCTGTGTGGTTGCCCGGGTGGTCTGCTCCCTGCACTCACACTCCCTGCCTGCCTGTCCATCCATTTAACTCACAAACATCCATCATCACAGGGCATTGCAGGGTGAGGTGACATAGAGGGGCAGGGAACGTGGAGGGGGAAGGGAAAAGCAAATGGTGATCACCAACAGCTGGCCTCCCTCTCCTTCCCCCACCCCCAGGACCTCAAGGTTCCCAGGGGCAGGGGTGAGTCCGATTAAGAGCCGTCCGTCAGGACATGCCCACCAGCTGCCGGGTGACCTCGGAGGCTGTTTCATGTCCAGCAACACAATGTCAGTCACAACCTTTGCCCTGTCTGCACCGTCGGAGGATGGAGCTTATTCCAAAGAGGAAAACGTCTTTAAAATAGAAGCTAGTCTCCTCAGCCTGCCCCCTTGGCTTTTCCTGCAACTTCAAGGCTCCTGTTGGAAGCTTGGAGATGGGTGTTTTCCTTCTTCAGTTGAGCCAAGAAAGGGGCCAGGTGGGAATTTACCAAATGGAACAGACCACCAGGACCAATTGTTATCTCAAAGCCCACAAAAACATTTTGATTTCCAAGGACATGTCTTAGCTGCCTCCCACCCCTTTTATGAAGGGAGGAGAGCCCCTCATTTTCATTCTTCAGTCCCTGCCTGTTATCTAGAGGGGTAGTGTACCCTCCTAGGTCTAGAGCTACAGTGGTCCAATACGGTAGCCAATAGCCACATGTGGCTATGCAAATTCCAATTTATATTATTTAAAATTAAATAAAATTAAAAGTTTAGTTCTTCAGCAGCACTGGCCACATTTCAAGGGCTCTATAGCCACATGTGGCTGGTACTTACCACACGGGACAGTACAGATATGGAGCACTTCCATCATTGCACAAAATTCTTGTGAACAGCATTGGCATAACACAATCTGTTTTTATTAAGCATACCCCTGTGGCTGCACATTGGTATCATCTGGAAACTTTGGAAAAGTCCTGATGTCTGGCTGGGCTTACCTCCAAGACTCTAAGTCAGTGGGTCTTGAGTGAGGTCTGTCATTGGGATTTTTCAAAAGCTCCCCCAGGTGATTCTAATGTGTGGCCAGCACTGGTCTACTGAGTCTCAAGCTTATCTCATTATAGGAATTATGAACGGCTGGGTGTGGTGGCTCACGCCTGTAATCCCAGCACTTTGGGAGGCTGAGGCAGGTGGATCGCAAGGTCAAGAGATCGAGACCATCCTGGCTAACACGGTGAAATCCCGTCTCTAGTAAAAATATAAAAATTAGCTAGGCGTGGTGGCATGCACCTGTAGTCCTAGCTACTGGGGAGGCTGACACAGGAGAATAGCTTGAACCCAGGATGCAGAAGTTGCAGTGAGCCGAGATCACACCGCTGCACTCCAGCCTGGTGACAGAGCAAGACTCCGTATCAAAAAAAAAAAAAAAAAAAAAAATTAGGAACACGAGAGACTTCTAAAAAGAAATACAGACTCTTGGGAACTATTTTCTAAGGATTTGAATTCAGCAGGTGTGGGGCAGGTCTCAGGAATCTGTTTTCATTCAGCATGCCAAGTAATTCTTATGGTCAAGCAGGTTCGGGAAAATTTGATGTAGCCTAAAGATGAGAAGAACCAGGCACCAGTTTGGTCAGGCATTATGTTGGGGCTGTAGCCACAAGACCCTAATGGCCACAGCAGTCCTACAAGGTGAGTTTTATGTGTACTTATGTCATAGGCAAGGCAAAAGGAAATTCAAGAAAGGCTTATCCCAAGTCACAGCCAGTAAGTGATGGACTGGTCTTTGGACCTGGCTTGAATTTAAGAAAGTAGGCTTTAGAGTCATTTTGAGGTTCAGATCACACCACTAAGTGAGCTTGGGCAAATCACTAAACTTCTCAAAGTTGATCCCCTTCTTTGGAAAGTGAGAATCACGACAGTCCCTACCTTCTAGGGACGTGGTAGTGATTGATTGAGATTATGTAGGTAAAGGGCTTTTGGTTCTTCAGGCATCAGATAAGGGTCCAGTAGTAAACTTAGCTCTGGTGGTAACAAAGAGAATGCCACTGCAGACAGCTCTGTTCTTTCCATCACATCTTTATTCTAAGAGCATCTTTTGTCTGTCTGTCTCTCTTTCTCTTCTTTTTGTTTTTGTTTTTGAGACAGGGTCTCAGTCTGTCTTTCATGCTGGAGTGCAGTAATGTGATCACAGCTCACTGCAGCCTAGACCTCCTGGCCTCAAGCGACCCTCCTGCCTCAGCCTCTTGAGTAGTTGGGACTAAAAGCATGTGCCACCATGCCTGGCTAATTTTTTATTTTTTGTAAAGAAAGGGTCTCACTGTATTGCCCAGGCTGGTCTTGAACTCCTGGGCTCAGGTGATCCTTCTGCCTCAGCCTCCCAAAGTGTTGGGATTACAGATGTGAGCCACTGTGCCTGGCCTGTCTCTCTGTTTTATTAAGTGGTAGGGAGGTGCTGGTTTTGCTCTTTCATGGCACGTGGCTCTAGGTGTTGGGTGTGGAAGTCAGGAGGGTTCTTGCTGTTGACCAGGTAGGCCCAATCTGCCTCCTTACCCAGAGTCTGCTGTGCTGCAGGACTGCAAAGACAACTTCAGCAGAACAATAAATGCATTAGTAGAAATGATTACTTTGCGACAAAGTAGCAGCTGCCATTGATTTATAGACCACTTGAATTCCAGGCACTGTGCTAAGTGCTTTATGTATCAATGTGTTTAATCTTCTCAGCAAATCTGAGGCAGGGGTTGTATGCTTCATGTTACAAGGCACTTTCATAGACATGGAGTCATTGGATTCATATAACAAATGCTGTATGGTGGGGGTAGTTATTCCTGATTCCCAGATTAGGAAAATGAGGTCCCTAGTAGGTGTGATATATCAGGATTACCCAGCTAGTGGTAACCAAGCAGTGGTCTCTTAGCTGCTACATTTCTGCTCCATCAACACAAAATCACTTAAGAGAAATTCAACTTATTATTTCCAGTTTTTAATTATCTTCATTCTTATTGTGCCTTGTCCCATGAATGATGAAGAGCCAATGGCTTCTCTCCTTCAGGGGTGGAAGTGCTTTGATTTGGTTAAGGCCTGAGCAAACACAAGATGGGTGCTATCTCACTATTACATCTTAGTTCTAGCTCTTTCCCAAGGATGAGGAAGATCCTGTGACCTCTAGACTCCCTGTAGGGAAATGCTGGCTCCTGGGAAGGCCTTTTCCCCCTCGTTCACTGCAATTCTCCACTTACACAGAACAAAAACTAGCTCATGGCAGCAAGTGGGTGGTGCAAGAGAAAGGGTGTTGGAGTCAGGAAGAACAGTATTGGAATTACTGCTCCTTTTCCTTCTTGCTGTGTGAGTTAGGGCACATCATTTAACCTCGCTGAGCCCCAGCTTGCTGTACTGTATAAATGAGATTAATAATAACATTTATCTTATGTGAGTGCTGTGAGGGCTGAGTTAGTCAATGGCCATTAATGCCTAGGCACACAAAGGCATTCAAATAGGAATGATGACCATCTGTGATCATAGTCATCAGCCAGCCAAGTAGAGAAGTAGCAGAAGGAAGGGGAGCTGTGATGCTCCACCTGGAGTTGCCCCAGGGCCCCTTTCTCTCAGTGTTGATTGGAGACAGAGGAAAAGGGGGGTTGGTCCTGGAGAAAGGACAGAGGTCCTTTAATGAGCTCAGGAAAGCCATTCTCCTGACAATAACAGCCCTGGGCTCTGCAATAACATCCTGCCAGAAGAGGTAGCGACAGGATATGTGCTAGGAGTGGGAGCGTGTGGCAGCCCCACCGCCCGCCTGCCTGCCAGCCCCTTAGCCCTAAGAAGGTTCAGGAAGTAGCAGCCAGGGATCGGAGGGAGATGAAGACTTCCTCCTCCACATGCATCCTGGACTGATACGGAGACTGGAACATCAGCTCTCTTGGACAGACACACCTGTGGGGCAGATGGTTAGAGGCTTCTCCATGAGCTGCTCCTGTTCTATCACTGCCCCTGCCTTAGCAGGAACTATCTTCTGGGTCCATGCCCAGTGGCCTCTGTGGTTCCACTGGGTCAAGGAGCAGGACACATAAAGGGGAGTGGTCTCCACTTGTCGGTCAAACACCCCTACAATATTTGTCGAACATCCTCTGAGTGATGATGACAGAGCCTGACTATGCAAGTACATTGCTGATGGGGAGAGAGAGACTGTCCCAGGCCAGGGTAGTCTGTGGTTGGGTGGAGGAGAGAGAGAGAGGATAAGCAAGCACAGTGAGCTGAATGGAAATCCAAAAGTCCAGGATGCTTTGGAGGTTGTGTGTGGGCTGGGATAACATGAGGGAAGGCTTCATAGAGGAGCAGGCTGGGCATTCAGCTGAACGAAGAGCAGGAGTTGGCCAGGTGAAGAGGTGGGAAACAGCCCTGAGTGAGCTGGTAAGGAAAGGGAGGAGCTGGGAAGTGCCCAGTGAGGGACTGTGGCTCAGAGTGACAGGGCCGTGGCTGGAGACAACATCAGGAGTCAGGGTCTCGGAGGACCCATCCGGAAGGATGAACTTCATATGAAGGTGGGGTGAAGCCACTGCAGTCCTTCAACAGAGAAGTGAGGTGATCAGATTTGCAGTTTGAATCTTGACATGCTCTCTCCCGTCAACAGACAGACACACCTTCACAAGGACCTGCTCTGCTCTCAGGCCTGGAAGGATCCAAGGAGGCTTCTTGTCAGGGCCAGAGTCCAGAGACACGGAGCAGAGAGATCAGTGTGGGACACCAGGGATCAGGGCCCAGACTTTGGCTCTGCATTCATTCACATGGCAAGACTCTTTCACCCTCTGGACCCCATTTCCTAGGTGTAAACAGAGAAGCTGGAACCTGGTGAATCCTAAAGGCCCTTTAGAACAATGTATTCTGTGATCCAAACTTAAGATACTTTCCTGACTTCAAGAAACTTATGGTCTGGGGTTGAATGACCGAATGAGACGGCACATTTAATAAATGCTGGTTGACTCTCAGAAAGCATCAACTGGGGGTAGGGAGTGGGGAGGAACCGTAACTCTCCATTTCCTGGAAGATGAACTTTCTGCGTGCAGAGAAGGGAGGGATTGCCATCGTGTGCTCACCTCCTGCTGGAACTGAGGTTGGATTCTTCATTAATCTCAGTACTGAGTAGGGTCAGCCTCTCCAGCTGGTGGGCAGGTGACACAACAGGCTACAGGTGCTCTCCCCATGGGAGAGTCTGGGATCTTGCTCTTGGAGCCTTTCTTATAAAGGCGTGATTAGGCATCCCCAGAGAGTCATTGGAGGCTCTTGTCCACAGGATCATAAATGAATCCCATCGCAAATTCATTCCCATCTCTTCCTGAAGGCAGGGATGCAACAGAGAAAGGTGTCAGCTTGAAGTGGTAGAAGTGGGTTAGATTCCTGGCCCTGCCAGTGAGTGACTTGTGTGACTCTGGGGGACAAATCATTCTTTCTCCTGGATCTTGGTTTCCTTCTCCTGGATCTTGGTTTCCTCATCTATAAAATGACAGAGTTTTCCCAAGTGATACTTGTGTTCTAGGCACTGGGTGCTGGTGATAGGAGATGAAAAATGCTATTCTGGCTGGGGAGACAGGTGTGGAAACACATTCTCTCTGTGTAGTAGTATACAATGCTAGTGGGATGCCCAGGGGGCATAGAAATGCAGATTTAGGAACCTTAGTCCAGCAGGGGTGGTGCAGGAAGGCTTCCTGAAGGAGGAGGCCCATTTACACTTGAATGATCTGTGCAAGTCAGTGGGTGGAGAAGATGGGGGAAAAGGCACTTTAAGACATTTCCAAAGAAGAATCTATCTAGTGATCTTGCCTTTCCACAGTACAGACTTCAGCTCTCCTCCTAGTCTGATGCTCTGGAGCCATTCTCCCGGGCTGCCTGCTGGTTGGGAGGGCAGCCAGCTCAGAGCGCTCTAGGGTGGACTTCTGTGCACTCTCTGCTGGAATGAACTCTGAGCATAGCCATAGCATTTGGCTAAGTCTCAAGCTTGCCTTGGGCAGAGCTTTCCAGCAGTCAGCAGGATGTCTCCTCAGGAGCCTGAAAGTCTTAGATCAGATCTGTTTTAGTCTTGGTCTCTGCCAGGGGTTGTTGGAAAAGGTGCCATCCTCTTCTTAGGAGCTTCCTAAGGGCAGAACATCCATCCCCTCATCATGAAAAGGTTTATTGAGTGTAGACTATGGGATGAGTGGGAATGAGAGAAAGCAATGGCATACCTGAACGCCCTCAGAAATGGACAGGAATGCTCTGTAGGGAAGGCAACAGTCTTATGGGAAAGTCTACCCAGGGAATCTGAGCTAGTCTGGTGAGTTCCCAGGAGAATTTCTAAGCAGGGATGCCTGAGGTGAAATCTAAAGGAAGGGAAGAAATGGACAAGTTGAAGAAGGGAGTGGGATAGAGAGGGAGCAGATCAGCATTCTAGGCAAAGAAATTGCATGAACAAAGATTGAGGCTTGGGAGCCTTGTCTATTAAGGAAGCAAAAGGCCAAGGGGCTTGTGTACATTGAGGAAGGGAGGGTGGTGAGACATGGTGCTGAGGGGTGGGCTGGGTTAGCTGTGAGGGTCTCACAAGCTGCACTATTGTTTACCCTAATTGCAATGGAAATCCATACCAGCAGCAGGCTAACATGATCTTAGATTTTTTTTTTTTTTTTTTTTTTGAGACAGGGTCTCACTCTGTTGCTTGGGCTGGAGTGCGGTGGCATGAGCATGGCTCACTGCAGCCCTGACCTCCCGGGCTCAAGTCATCTTCCTGCCTCAGCCTCTTGAGTAGCTGGGACTACATGCAAATGCCCCTATGCCTGGGTAATGTAAATTTTTTTTTTTTTTTGGTAGAGCTGGGATCTTGCTATGTTGTCCCAGGTGGTCTCAAACTCCTAGGCTCAAGTAATCCTCCTGCTTCAGCCTCTCAAAGTGCTGGGACTGATTACAGGCATGAGCCATTGTGCCTAGCTGATTTGTGTTTTGAAAAGAAACTTTACCCTGGTAGTCTCCAGGATAGGGATAAGGGAGGGGCGGCAGGTGTTGCTTGACCAGTTAGGTCAAGCAGTGGTCCAGGTGAAAGCAGGCAGCCTGATTGAGTAGGTGGCAACAGAGCTGTCAAGATGGGGTCTGCTGGGTTACAGTGCATGCGGGTGATCAGGGAGAGGGCGTGTCAAGATGTATTCCGGTTTCTGAGATAACAGAGCCCTGGACTGAGAGATCATCTAGTCCGCCCCTCGTTTAACTCCTCAAGGAAACTGAGGCTTAGAAATGGGAAGGGACTTTCCCATGCTGGCAGAGCAGGGACAGTATTAGAGCCAAATCCTGTCCATGCTCATCCTGTTCTTTTATGGTAGAAAGCTGAAATCGTAGGGCAGGAAGTAACCTTAGACATCAACTTGCCTAATTCTAATGTTTTATAGATAAGAAAACTGAGGCCCCAAGGGATGAAGCTTTAGTGGCCAAAGGCCACCCAGGGAGCTAATTAATTAATCAGTTGAATGGCCTAAGCACATATAAACATGGCTCTGCTGACCCCTAGACAGTGGGACATGTGTTTGTTCAGGAGGGAGATGACTTGGCAGACGTCCCTCCAAAGGCTTTCCCAAGCATCCTTGCATTGCTGCCTCTCACTCAGCTGGCTGCCTGGGGTTAGGGAATCCAGATGTCTGGGGCCACAGAAGCCAGCTGGATTTTCCCATGTCATGGGTTCCCAGAGTTTGGGCTCAATAGTTCAGTAGCCATGGGAAGGGGGGTGAGAGGCAGGGAAGGAATGCCAAGCTGTTCTTTCGGCAAATTCCCCAGCTGCTGAGGTTAGAAAAAGGGCTGATGTCCTCTGGTCTCTGGATATCCTCCTTCTGGCAGGGCAGAGCCCTAAACCTAAGGCCAGAGCTTGCACATTGCTACCTTGCATCAAAATACAGGGACCGTGCTCTTTAGAACCAAATGTTGTGACAGGGTCTGACAGATATTGTCAAATATTGTGCTGTTTCCAGATGAACAACAGCTCATTTGAGAGACGTATTAGTTTGGTGGCAATACATTGGAATTTTCATTCTTTAGAAAAACAAGCAGAATATTTGAAATTGGGATTGCATTGGAAAATCCCAGAACATATTTTTGGCAGCTGTCTGAGTAGCCCATCATCTGGGTGACCTGGCCTTGTCCCTGAGGAATCACTTAGAGACCTAGCTCTCTGGACCTGCTCCCCTTGACCCCTCAGGAATATTCAGGCAAGTGGGGAAAGTGGCATCAACTTTCCTGGAGGCTCAGGTGGCTGGGAAGACTGTGGTTTGTGGAAAAGCACAGGGTCTTTGGAATGATACATCCCTGGGGCTGGAGCTGGGGGACACAGTTGTGTCCTGGCCTTACCACTTACTACGTGGGTGACATTGGTATTTTCTTCTCTGACCCCCAGTTTCTCATTTTGTTAAGTGGGAATGAGGATCCTTATTTCACGTTACCATTGTGAGTATGAAATGAGAGAATCGAAAAACACACTTAATATGTTGTCTGGCATAGAAAAAAGCATTCAGTAGATTTAAATTGTTGTTTGTTTTCACTCCAGGATCCTGAAATCAACCAAGGCTGAGTCAGATGGATTTCGATCAATGGAACCTTCCTCTCCAGCTCTGGCCACTCCTGGGTGCCCCTTGGGGTTCACTGTCATGGCAACGGGTCTGTGGAGTGGTGTGGAAACTGACTGGGGAAGCTAGGCAGCCAGAACGCTGCCTAGCCTGCCGGCGCCACAGCCAAGGAGGGCGGCCACCTGATTAATGCCTGCCTGATCCATTGGCCTCATCTCAGGCCACCCTGGTAGAAGCTTCTTGCTCAGGGAGGGATGAAGCCTCACTCCTTGGGATGTGCCAGGATCCTGGTCAGTGGGCACAGTTACAGGTGCCGCAGAGTCTTAGAACTGCCCAAGCAAAATATCAGAGCTGAAAGGGACCCTGGAGATTTGGTATTCCAGGCGCCTCTCTTTATGGCTGAACAAAGAATACATGGGTAATGAATGCTTACAGTGTGCCCAACACAGTATGAAGCTCTTTCTCCACAGGTTAATTTCTACAATAACCCCGTGGAATAAGTATAATTATCCCCATCAGGGAGGTAGAAACCAGGGCTCAGAGATAGGAAATCTTTTGTTCATGACACACAACGCACATTTGCACCCAAGGCTTTCCTGTTCCTACGTTCTTTCTACCGTCTCACTTTACTGATTGTTTGTCCAGCGCTCTGGAACTTACCTATCTCATCCCGAGCTGTATTTCCTATGCCTGCACAGTGCCTCACATGTCTTAGGGTTTCAGTAAAAGATTGTGGAATACACGAATTGCTGTGGTTAATCTTGAACTATTTTTGCAAGTATGATCCTAAAGATGGGTCAGGGAAGCGTATGCATGTTGAAGGGAGGGCCAATTATCAGACTCCAAAGATGGGAAAGGGAGGACTAAGACCCTAAAGATGAAAATCTCCCCTGCACCTCCCAGATCCTCCATTGCAGGCTATTCTTTCAAAATACCCTTTGTTCCAGTCACACTGGATTCTGTCGTGAGCATCCACTCTTCCTTCCCCTCTGTGCTGTCTCTCCTGCTTTCCCTCCACCTGGAATGGCTAATTTCCATCTTTATTGAAGAGCCTATACCCATCTTTAAATTTCAGATGTCCCCTTCTCTGTAAAGTTTGGTCTCTCACTTCTCTAAATTCATATTGTACTTGCAGATCTTTTTCTCATGTCCTTGATTGCATTCTTCATTGTAACACGTCTTCTTGTGACTGTGGAACTCCTCTCCATTAGACCATGGGCAACTGGAGGGCCCTGGCACTGTCACATCCTGGCATCATCCGGGGCATCTAGCATGTTGGCACACACATCAGTAGTAATGAATGTCTAATTGAATGGAATTGACTTGGGGCAGAGTACTGATACACTGGGATTGGGCTGGATTGGTCAAGGAGTAGCGCTAGAGCTAGGCAGAGATGAGGGTGAGCAGAAGGGGTGGGCCTCTATCTGCTCCATTTCCCTGAAAGCGGCCCTCTCCAGGGACCTCTCTGACCTCCGCTGACCTTCACTAGGGCTGTTTTCTCATTCTCTTGGATCAGGCTGAGAAAAACAGGAAGAATCATTAAGAGACAGAGCCTTCTGAGCCAGCGAAATTATTGCTGATTCTTTTTGCAGGCACCAAAAAGAATTTGTTTGTGCGTTGTGACGAAGAGTGGGCCTTTCCTGCTGGCCCCCAGGAGAAGCCTCTACCAACCTCCTGGATCCACCCCAGGCACCGTGCCCAGCCCCATTTACCTCTCTTTTTCTCCCTTCCATAGTTAGAGTGTCTACTAGTTTTTCATAATTAAAAAACAGAATTGGAGGATCCCTCGTTGTATCCAAAATTTCTCCCTGAGAGATCATTTGCCCCATTGCTACTCAAAGTGTCGTCCATGGGCCAGCAATGCTGGAGGTTTGTTAGAAATGCAACTTCCAGGCCTTCCTTCCCAGCCTACTGGTTTGGAATATGCACCTTAACAGGATCCCCGGGAAATTGTTATGCACATTCAATTTTGAGAGGTGCTGCTATAACCCACTTACATTTTTAAAATTTTAATATAGGAGGTGAAATACCAACCCCAGAGAGGGAAATTGATTTGCTAACTAGTGTCATGATTAATTTGGTTAAACAAACATTTATTGAAAACCTGCTACACATCCAGCCCTATGCTGGGCACGGTGGATAAAATATGAATCAATAATCTCTGGTCTCTTTGGTTTTTAGTAATTCTTCATGTACCTAAACATTGCCTTGCCTCACGCCAGGGCCTCGGCAAGTGTTTACTGAGGGACTACGTCTCTTGAATTAAAGCCTAGGGCTTCTTCTACGTTACTACAGCTGCCTTCTATAATTACCAGCCTCCTGGAGTAAATCGTAGCACTTTTAGACAGAAATAAATAAGTTCTTCAAGGAGGAAATCAGAGAGTGGGCTGCATCATTGGTTTTGCCAACTCTTGACAAATCCCAAGACTCTAATAATGAGATAGAGCTCATGCATCCAAAAATCCATATATCACAAATGGTAGAAGAGGAGGATCTCTATGGAAACAAGGAATGATTTCCAGTGGACTAAACCAGCGGTCCCCAACCTTTTTGTCACCATGGAATGGTTTCATGGAAGACAATTTTTCCACACACCTGGGATGGGGAATGGTTTTGGGATGATTCAAGCGCATTACTTTTATTTTGCACTTTATTATTATTACATTGTTAACAATAATGAAATAATTATACAACTCGCCAAAATGTAGGATCAGTGGGAGCCCTGAGCTTGTTTTCCTGCAACTAGAGGGTCCCATCTGGGGATGATGGGAGGCAGCGACAGATCATCAGGCATTAGATTCTCTTAAGGAGCGTGCAACCTCGATCCCTCGCATGCGCAGTTCGCAGTAGGGTTGGCACTGCCATGACAATCTAATGCCACCGCTGATCTGACAGGAGACAGAGCTCAGGCAATAACGCGAATGATGTGGAGAAGCTTTAAGTACAGAGGAATCTTTGCTCACTTGCCTGCTGCTCACCTTCTGCTGCGCGGCCTGGTTCCTAACAGGCCACAGACTAGTACCCATCTGTGGCCCGGAGGTCAAGGACCTCTGGACTATACCATTGCTTCGATGAAGCAATACAGGATGTATAATGTACCCAAAGATCAGTGCTCAGCTCCACCTCCACCAAAGGTCTGGTGATTGTTCTCAATTCTACTGCTGATGATCCTATTCTGTTCAATCTAGACTGTCTTCTGGGTATTCCGTGTTGCTCTTGTCCCCTGAGATCTCTGTTGGAATGTCTATTCTTTTTCGCTGAAGGACTTTATTATACATTTAAAGTAATCTACAGAAATAACCTTTATTTCTATGGAAGGCCTTGCTTTTCCCTTATCTATTTATTCATCAAAATGATGAATGCAGTACAGCTGCACTCCTCTGTGTAACTCATGGGCTCAGCATCCTTGTCTGTGCTACCTTTGACTGATGCTTTATTTCTGGGAACTCAATATTCTTCCACCACTGTGGAGTGAGACAGGGTTTTAAAATTCTTTGCATAGACAAAATCTCATACTACTTTGTGTCTGAATTGGAAATGTTTTTTTTTTTTTTTTGTCGAAAAATGCCTGTCATGATACATTGCTCTGTAACAACGCCATTTTGCAGGAGTAACTTGGGAAGTCCCTATTTTTTTTCTTTTTTTTAAACAGAGTTTTGCTTTTGCTGCCCAGGCTGGAGTGCAATGGCGCGATCTTGGTGCACTGCAACCTCTGCTTCCCGGGTTCAAGTGATTCTCCTGCCTCAGCCTCCCTAGTAGCTGGAATTACAGGCGCCCGCCACCATGCCCAGCTAATTATTGTGTTTTCAGTAGAGACGGGGTTTCACCATGTTGGCCAGGCTGGTCTTGAACTCCTGACCTCAGGTGGTCCACCTGCCTCAGCCTCCCAAAGTGCTGGGATTAGAGATGTGAGCCACCGTGCCCAGCCGGGAAGTCACTACTCTTAACGAGCAGTATGAGACCAGTTGTGGTCATCTTCTCTTTAACTTTTGTTGTCCTTGTCAAATCTTTTAATAATCATGTCTTTACAATACCGTGCACTGAAGTTTCCTAAAGCAAAGGAAAGTGATACAAATTTCCTGCAGCATTATTCCTGGAGAAGTTAGAAGCAAAAACTAAGGATTTTTATCTATTCCTTGCATTGCAATTAAATTGCATCTAGAATAAGTGTATTCTTGTTAATAATAAAAAAAGCAGCTAATTTTTTATTGATTTCTTACTGTGTGGTTGGCACTATTATATGCTCATTAATAGGACTCCAGAGCATGGATGATTACTTTCTGTACAGCTTGCTTCTGGGATGCAACAGTCACTCTAGGTTTCAGCCTTATGTTATTGACACATTTTTGTCCCCAATAAGTCTTTTTCTTATAGATTAGTGTTTCAGTTGCATATTGTTGCATAACAAATAGCCCCAAACATAGAGGCTTAAAACAATAAATTGTCACCACTATAGCTTAACTGGAGAGTTGTTTTGCTGGTCTTGCTTTGGTCTCCCGTGGGGATGCAGTCAGAGGGTAGTTGGGGCTGAAATGTTCAATATGTATCCACTAATATGTCTGGTGCCTTGGGGGAATGGCTAGGAAGATGGGCTCAGCTGGCATGCTGGAAAGGCTGAGACTCTTTTCTCTCCACGTGGTCTCTCCATATGGACTCTTCATCACTCTCCATGGATCAGACTTAATCCATGGTGGCTCAGGGCTTCCAAGAGCACAAAAGCAGAAGCTGCCAGGCACAGCATTACTTCTACCACTTTTTGCTGGTTAAATCAAGTCACAGGGCCAGTGCAGATTCAGTGTGGGAGTGGACCACTCAAGAATATGAATATTGAGGGCATGGTTCACTTGGTCCCAGGTTTGGAGACTCGCCTTCACGGCTTGCCAGTGTGACCTATCTGGTATTTGGTAGATACTGGGTCTGGAGGACAGAGGCGATTAAAACCCTGGCTTTGTCACATTTCAGCCCTGTGACGTTAGACAGGTTACTTAAGCATCTCTCAGCTTCTAAGTCTTTCCCTGTAAAAAAGGAATGATAGTAATAGTCGCTATCACTAATTGAATATCACTCTGTCCCAGGCACTGTTCTAAGTACTTTATTTACATGAACTCATTTAATCTTCTCAGAGGTCCTGTGAAGTAGCTACCATTATCCTCGGAAATTTACAGGCAGAGAAACTCAGATTCAAAGAGGTGATGTCATCTGCCCAAGGTGGCAGTATTGGGATTTGAAACCAGGCAGTGTGGTTTCCTAGTCCATGCTTAAAATCAAGTCTGTGTTTTCTTCCAGGAAAATCGTGAGACATCTGTGATACTGCAAGTAGATTGTTGCAGTGTGTAATACATTGTAAATGCATAATAATCATAATGGTTTTGGATGTTCTCAGTATTAGCACCATCCTGAGACACCTAGTTTGTCACAATTGCCTTTCATTCCTTGCTTAAGATGAGTGAGTACAAACTGTTCATTCCCATTTTTCTTTATGTCATTCTATGCAATATTCCCATTTCATATTTGAGCCCATCTCAAATATAATTTGTTTCCTGGGTTTGCTTCCTGGTATACAGCCAAGGGAGTCTAAGACTCTCCTTCTAGGAAACAACTTTAGATTGATGCTCTGCCTCTGGCACATCACTGTGGATACAAATCTATCTCTACTGAAAATGCTGCTGATTATTAGACTTGAACTCCAGTTCCCGAGGCCCCATTGCTCTATTTAAGATCCACTGGGACACTCCGAATGATATTGCAGACTGTTGAAACAACTCTGTATGTTCATATTTTTCTACCCCCATCTCCGGGCCCTCAGGTTTCGGCCGTTTCCTGACATTATGTATCTGTTTTTCTATCTGCTTCCTCCCTCTCCCTTCCAACTTACTCATCAGGGTTTTCTGACTTACTGATGTTGACTATCTGTTGTATGTGTATGTTTTTTAATAGAATTAAGACAGTCTTTCCGCTACTTAGGCCTGGCCGAGCATTGCTGCAGCTGATGTGAAAAAAAAAAAAGATTAGGAGTTATTTTTGATTTTTCTTTTGTCCTGTCTCCCTACATCCAATGCATCAGCAAGTCCTATTGGCTCTGCCTTTAAAATTTCTACTTTGATTGTTCCTTCATCCACCACCAGCCCTGATGTCCCTTTAGAATGCCTTTCCCCTGGACTCATGGAGAAGGCCCCTCTCTGATGTCACAGCTTACATATTCTTTCCCACCTTTTAAACATACAGCATCTAGAATGGTCTTGGAAAATCGTGTCAGATCATGCTATTCCCCTGATGAAACCCCTCCAGTGGTTTTCCATCGCATTTACACAAAATTTGAAGTCTGACCAGCGCCCACAAGGACCCACTTATCGGATGAGATCTAGGCCTACCTCTGTAATCTCACCCCCCAACCCTCTTCCTGCTGTATTTTCTTTGCAGCACTTATCACTATCTGGAACTATTTATTTTTCTTGTTTATTGTCTGATCTACCACCATTCCCAACCCTCTCACCCCCACCCCTGCATAGAAAGACACCAAGGGGCAGGGGCAGGAATGTTAGTTTGTTCAGCACCATATACCCAGCACTCGAAATATATGTCTAGCATGCAGAGGTGTGGGATTCATATATTTAAATGAATGGAGTCATAAACTGCTTTTTTATATGGGAATCTAACTCTTGGCCAAGTAGTCTTTTCATATCAACAATTTTTATAGCTTTGGCTTATTTATTTATTTATTTAAGACTGAGTTTTGCTCTTTTCACCCAGGCTGGAGTGCCATGGCTTGATCTCAGCTCACTGCAACCTCCACCCTTTGGGTTCAAGTGATTCTCCTGCCTCTCCCTCCTGAGTAGCTGGGACTACAGGCGTGCACCACTATGCTCGGCTATTTTTTTTGTATTTTTAGTGGAAACTGGGTTTCACCATTTTGGCCAGGCTGGTCTCGAACTCCTGACCTTAGGTGATCCACCCACCTCTGCCTCCCAAACTGCTGGGATTATAGGCGTGAGCCACTGTGCCTAGCCCAGCTTTGGCTTTTAATTTGCAGATCCAGGGATCTCTTTTGAATACGGGCTCAGTTACAGGAATAGAATCCTTAGCTTTGTAAAATCAGCCACATTATTTTGTGTTTTCTAGAATGTCATGCAGTATACTCCTGAATGATTCCATGAGATAGGTGTAAAGCTGGGTGGAGGAGGGGGGAACATAACAATATTATTTTTCTTGTAACCGTGTCACAGTGGCGTTTGTATTTCCTTGTGATCTCTGCCTTCCATGTTCAGGGTGTTGGGAATAATGACCAGCAATACAATACAGCCAACATTTTCTCTTTAGATAGCCCCTTTACCAGCATCCACGAGCAGTAACTTTTTCCCAGCAACCTGGCAGACCTGTCCCTGCTGTGGTGATTTCTGGTAGACTTTCTGAAATCTGAATGTCATCAGTGAACTCTCTAGCTTGGTAGCATTTTTTTCTTCTTCTCAGTTTCCTTCCTTGTCATCCCAATGACCATTTCCCATGAGGAGTTTCATTCCCTTTGTGAAGTTCAGGTTGCCTAACTGTTGATGCATTTTAAATATTTTTGGTCTCAGTCCAGATTGATCCGAACCAGGTTTCTGAATGCCTTACTTAGTTCTAAAGGAGTTTGAAATTAGAAATAAAAAGAAAGAGAAAGAAAGTAAAAAATGAGGGGAACTAAAAAATGGAAAAAGCTGACTGCTTCTAGACCTAAATGATAAGAGATAAAATTGACAAAGGCTTTGAGCAACAAGGTGCCCTAAAAAACATCCAGTTAATGAGACTTATCCAAGAGGAAATGAACAAGAATAAGAATGTGTCCTTCTCACCTGTTGTTTCAGATAATTGCAAGGCTGCATTAACAGAAGAGAAAGAGGCATGGAAGAAGAGAAAGCAAATCATCACCATAGGCTTGAAAGCACTTTTTGGGACAGAGCTTTGTGTGTGTACTGAAATGTGGAACTTAGTGGAAGCAAACAAATCTACTACGTTTTTAAGGGAGGTAAATTGCTATGAAACCATGAACCTGGAACCAAAAAGCTTTCTACTATTGAGTCCTAAAACCGGTTTCAGGCCAGCATACTTGCACCAGCAGAAGGCTGGCTGTTGAAGCTGGGTAACTGCCAAAGGTTGCATTCTCCCCAGTATCCACTGTAGATATAGCCATGGTGGATAATGGAAAAGGGAGACCCTTCAAAAGGGAAGAGTCAGGTCACAGAGGATGGTGACAAAGGAGTTCTTCTCAGAAAACAGAATCAGAGTTGAATGTAAGAACTTAGTCTGAGGCCTTCATAATGCTCTCCAAGCAGGATTTCAGAATTGCTATGAACCATAATGGGCGTGTGTGTTTTCCTTCTTTTCAAACAAGGTCTTTAATTTGCTGTTACTCTGTCCCTGTGCCACCATTGTATATTGGGTATGTGTAGAGTAGGGGGTGGGTTGGGGAGCAGATAATTTTTCTTTTCAGTTCATAGGTCACTGGACCACCAAGAGACCTGATGGAGATACTGGAACATTGGCGATCTTGAGCTTTGACCTGGATGTGGTGACAGTGTAAGGTAAGTGTGGAGGAAGAGTGAAACAGGTATTTGGTAACAAGAAGAGCAGACCATGTTAGAGGCTGGTGGAGTTGATCAAAGTCTGTTTCCTTTGCCTTCTATGTGCACAGCTAGTCTACTTCCTTGATGTTAAATGAAATCATGGGACTCAGTTCTGGCCAATGGAATATGCTGGAATTGAAGTACAATACTTCTATTTTTGACTCCTGCAAATGTCCTTGAGATCCTCCATGCTGTAGAGAATTCCCATGGCCTCAGAGATGGCAGAGCCACTAGATGGAAGAATCCTGGGTCCCTGAATAACCATATGAGGCAGAGCCACTGACATGCTTTGGAACATGACATGAGCAGGAAATAAGAATTAATTGTGTCAAATAACCTAGCAAACAAATCTCTACTTTGTTGGGATTTTGAAATCACCTATTATCACAATTAGTCTACCTTGTCCAATGCAGCCATTAAAGCTACTTGCAATGAAACAGATAGGATACTTGTTGGTTTTACCTATTACTCTCCAATTTTTTTCACCAAATAATCATAGAAGACTGACATGGTTTGGCTGTGTCCTCATTCAAACCTCGACTTCAATTGTATCTCCTAGAATTCCCACGTGTTGTGGGATGGACCCAGGGGGAGGTAATTGAATCACGGGGGCTGGTCTTTCCCATGCAATTCTTGCGATAGTGAATAACAAGATCTGATGGGTTTATCAGGGATTTCCCCTTTTGCTTTTTCCTTATTCTCTCTTGCTGCTGCCATGTAAGAAGTGTCTTTCACCCTCTGCCATGATTATGAGACCTCCCCAGCCATGTGGAACTGTAAGTCAAATTAAACCTCCTTTGCTTCCCAGTCTCAGGTATGTCTTTATCAGCAGTGTGAAAATAAACTAATATAAAGACCTCTGTGGCTAAAACCCTACTTTTGATTGAGACTGAATTTTCTCTTATGGCCCACATTGTTCTTGTCTTCTGAAGTTAGTCAGTCACCAAGTATTACTGAGTGTCTAAACTCAGATCAACTACTTACTAGCTATGTGACCTTAAGCACTTTAGCTTGTTTGTGCCTCAGTTGCCTCATCTGTAAAATAGAAATAATAATAGTGCTTACCTTGGGTTTTTGTGAAAATTAAGTAAATTAATCCATATATAGTGCTTAGCAGAGCAGCTGGCACACAGTAAGTGATCAGTAAATATTATATCATCATCATCATCATCATCATCATCAGTCCTTGGCACTATGAACAGCATTGAATGAGATATGCAAGCTCTCGTCTTCCATGAGATGTCTGCTTATTTCAGGAGCCTTATTTTTGATCTTGCACTTGTTCAGCATAGTCTCTATTAAATACTTAATTTGAAGAGAAGGGTTTTGCCTCCCTCTAATCTACTCTAGAAAACACTGATTACAGTTGAAGATGTTCTCTGTTTAGCTGAGTGTTCTGAGTCAGTATCCGTGTTCCATTTAGAGGCTATGAGTGCAGTATTTGTTTGTACCCTGTGGCAATTGGAGTGGGAGGAATAGAGGGAGGTTAACATCCCTATTGGTGGAAGGAACTACTTTCTGCTCAGAGCCACTTCCTGCTTGGATTGACTTCCTTACAGCCACTTCCTACTTAGAATACTAAGATAAAAACAGCTGCCATTGTACCTACAGAAGTACACTTTCCTTCTTTTCCTGTCCGTGTTCTCAAGGTACACTGCCTAGCCATCTCACTTCTGATGATGTGCAGGCAACACTTGCAAAACCCAGGAGGTTTAGAATCCTTTCCCTTCTTTATTAACCTATGAGAACAGAGGCTGAACTTATACCAGCAATGGCCTCATCCAGCCCCAACACCATGCATTTAGATGCCTGATTTAACTGCATGCCTGAGTTAATGTCTTTTTGCCCATGCCACTGGTGTGTGCCGTCTCCTTATCACACACCCTTCAGTGATGCTAACTAGGCAGGCACACCCACTTGCCTTGGTATGTTTTATGGACGACCCAAGTTGCAAACATCAACATGTGTAAGACATATGCTCTCTTCTTTGTGTAATTTCAGGCACCAAAATATGCCTACACAGAGGGGTATGTGCATACAGACACACGCGTATTCTTTTTTTGCCTGATAGAAATATACTTCTGTGATGTTCCTTCAACTCCCACACATGCCCCTCCATGGCTGGCACATCTCCTAATTATTTCCATCCACTCCCTCCCATAGACCTTTTGTGTGTATATTTTGGCACACATTCTCTTGGTTCCACCTAGTTCCTTTCTCTCTTTCTTTCTCTACCTCCCTCCCTCTCCCTATCCTTCTTCACAGCTCTTAGGAAAATTTGTTAAACTATACACTCTTTATTATTAATGTACATTTATGAAAAATTCTTCACAGTTACAAAAGTGCATGGTTATAAAATCATCTCCATACAAAGGTTGGCATCTTCCCTCTAACCCCACCCCTCCCCAGCCCTCCCACCCCCAGACATTAGCACATTACAGGACAGTGCTTAGAAAAACTGAGAGCTTTGTGGATCCAGCTCTCCGCCCAGTGCTGTGACAAACACAATAGTGATTTACAAAGGACCTTGTGACGCCCTCACTTCCCTTTTGCCTCTTCCTGGGGTGGGGAAGAGCAGACAATTTTCTCTGGCTTCAGGAAGATGTCCTTTTGAGGAATGGGTTAAGATAGATCTTTTTAGCCTTCTACTGTTGGAAAGGATGTCAGCACAGACACCTTAGGGGAAAATGGAAGCTGGAGGTCTTCCCCCATGGTTGAAGACAAACACCTGTCTTGATCTGTTCAAATTTCATACATGACCCTCCTTGAAAGGAGCCATGAACCTCTATAGCAACTCTGGAGACCTATTTCTGCAAAGTTCCCTGGGAATTCCTCTAGGAATGGAGAAAAAGAGACGAGGGTTTGTCTGAGGGTGACCAGAGATAACTGGCCCAAAGTGGTGTGATTCAGATATGAGGGCTCTTCTAAAAAGGAATTTTCTTGGCCCAAATCTTGACCAAACTAAACTTTGATATCCTCTGGCCTAGCATGGAGGAAGCTTCTGCAATAAGAACAAGTCTCTGAGGGGCAGGAGAGAGCAGAGGGAAGCAGGGAGAAATCACGTTCTCATTAGGATGCCTCTGCCACAGATTTTTCTCCTTCTTTATTTTTTTTTAGCATCCAGTCCTACCCTAAACCTGGTGGGATTCCATCTTAATCTATCAAACAATGTAATATTAGATTGGTGCAAAAGTAATTGCGATTTTTGCTATCACTTTTAATGGCAAAAAATAGCAATCACTTTTGCATCAACCTACATACATCTATTTAGGCATGCTTATTTATGCATATTTAGCCACTCAGCCTATGGCTGAGTGGACTATGTCAGAGAACTGAACCCAAATTCCAGAGAGATCTGTCCCATGTCAGCAGACAGCCAACACACAAGGAACCTCACAGACAGACATACAGATGCAGAGATACCCCATCACATACATGTTAACCAGTTTGGACAATTTGAATGAAGCCTGTGGTCACCAGGGATATGGGAGCAATTCCAATCAGGATTGTTAGATTATCTCTAGAAGCTTGCTTCTGATAGCTTGGACAAGATGATGGCAGTGGGGGAGAAGCAGGGAATTCCTTGGCAGTAGGGAGGTTGAATACTTTCCTCATTGTGCTCTAGTAAACTGAGGAGCTTCTAGCAGCAGGAGAAACATCTGTCCTTTAAAAGCCATGTGTCCTGCTCAGAAAGGTTTGTCATTAATGGAGACCAAATTGTCCCACTAGAAAGGACATTGATGTCAAGGGGGCATTTGGTGTCTTTTCTGGTTCTAGTCCTATGCAAAAAAGCATATATGTTAAAATATATTAACTATATTTTGGCAAACAATAGTTCCTAGAAGGTTATTATAGTATTATGGTATGCCCTATGGGAAACTTTCCTATTTTGTCAGGATTATAGTTTCTAAAAGTTCCTCTCCAGGTATTTAGGTTGCCGGCCTGGCTTGTAGAGAACAGCTCCAGTTCACCATCCTTGGTCATCACAGAAGGAGAGAGCAGGGCACAGTTCTGCTTCAGATGTCACAGGGCCAGGATTTGTCCCAGATGCTGTAAGCAAGATTCAGGGGACACGGGTTCAAGTACTTCAGGTCTAGCAAAGTTTCTGAAGACTCTTTTGGTTGACTAGCTCAGGGAAGCACCAGTGAAGGATGCCTTCCTGGAAGATGACATATTAGCCTCCTTCATTCCTTTCAGGCTTTCCAGGAGCATGGGATGATAGAATACCTCTGGAGCTTGGGGCAAGGTAGGTGGAAAGCCCCTGTTTTAATTCTCCTCCTGGCCAGACTTATCAGCATGTTGGACTGTGCCTTGATGTTCTTCTCCTAAACTGCAGAGGTTCTCACCTATAGCTTTCTTGCTCTCTTAGTATCTCTTGCAACACACACAGCAGGGCTTGAGTAGGAGTTGTTAATACAGCTTCCTCTCTTGATTCCCAAAGATCCTACTTTTCACATGACTGCCACCATGGCCACCATTGCTGATGTTTTATCTACACATTGTAAAGCAGGAGTCTACTATTCAGATGTTACCTGTGTAGTCTCTGTTTCAGAGCCTGCAATTTGCCTTACTGTGAGCATAGTTCAATCTGTACAGCAGATGGGTTTGACTGCCTTCTATTTAGCTTATCCACTAGCACATTCATGGATGCTGAATTCCAGGGCCCCACTACTCAGCCATCTGAGGCATTCTCTTCCCCAAGCACTTGAGAAAGCACTGGAAAGAGAATCGTGTTAGGGTTGAGCCCCAACCTTGCCACATAGCAAGTCATATCCAACCTTGAGACTTTTTTTCCCCATCTGTAAAACAGGATTACTGATGTTTGATTTACCTCCTGCACAGGGTTGTGAAAAATCAAGGAGAATGATGCAAAAATACTCATGAACTATCTGGTGCTGAACAAATAGATGGAAGATAATGATGCTGCTGATGAAACTGATGAAGAAGACCACGATGATGATAATTGTGCTTTGCTCGTAAAGTTACTTGATTTTTGACTGACTGATTAGATGCAGTTTCCCTGAATGGAGCTGCCTACCGCCTTCCTTCTAGGGCTTATCCAGACAACCTTGGGTAAGTCACTCAACTCTCTACGATTAATTCATCTGTCAAATGGGGATAATAAAAACCACCAGGCAGTGTTGCTGTGAGAATTGAAAGAAGTGAGTCAATAGATATAAAACTGCCCAGAGGAGTGCCTGGACCTTATGAGAAACTTTGTCAGCTCTAGTTGAATTTGAATTTATTTAACTCTAGAGGGAATGGTGATGTTCCCCAACTTGGATGGGGCAGTAGAAAGAGCACGGACTTTATCTTGCTCATAGTGGCATGTGACTTTAACCTCTCTGAGCCTTAACTGCCTCATCCGTAAAATGGGAACAACAGCGTTCACCTCAAAAGATTTGTGTGTGTGTTAAAGGGAATGGTTTGTGGAGAGAGCTTTTCACAGTACCTGACACTGGCAAGGGCTTAGTATTTAACAGCTCGCTCACCCTCATGCTTAACATGGGTAAGTTGCTTAGAAGAAAATGCAAAGCCTCATATGGTCATAACTCTGCTGCCTTTGTCCCCTTTTAGCTCTGGGTGCTGCCAGGCTATGGGTCTGTGGCCCACAGTGCACTTTCCTGGTGAGACCCTGTGGCATGAGCACTGTGGCAAGAACAGTCACATGATTAGGATCCCAAGGTGCCAGGACTCTTGCTGCCCCAGTTGCTGGGCCTCCTGCTTCTGTCTTCTGAAGCCAAGCTTGAGTGAGAGGCAGGAGCAAGGGCATTGAAAGTGTCCATCCTCAGCCTGCTGCCTGGGACCTCACCAACTGGCGACATTTGGTCATATGGGGGCAGTCACTGGGAGGTGGTCTCACCTGGTAGCTGCTGGTGGAAGGAGGCCGGGGCTGGCATGGAGGTGTTCTTACTCCCTGGAGGCAGTGGCTGGCATTGCTGAGAGCTGACAGTTTTGGTGTCAGGAGGTCGGGGGTAGGTTTGAGTTCTGTGCCACAACCCCTCTATACAAGTAAGTGACCAGGAACTGTTCACTCTTCTCAACACAGCACACTATGCGTATTCTGGCCTCTGCCATTTGCGGACACCCTTCTTTGCCTACCTGACAAAGTAGATATTTCCTGATGACCCAGTTCACAAATCACTCTAATCTTATAATTCTCATGGACATTGCTAGACACAGATGATGGCTCCTCCTCTGGGCCTCCATAATGACGTGCTCAGAGTCCTGACATACAGTCTTAAAGGGAATAGTTTTTGGATCTCTCTCCTTGACCACAGGGAAGTGCCTTGAGGGCAGGGATTGAGTCAGTTCATCTGACGTTCCCAATTCCCAGCGCACCGCTTGGCCCAAAGCAGATGCTCATACAAAGTGAGTGTCCCCACCTTGCTTGAACCATGACTGAGGCAGCCAGGTCACCATGGAACCAGCGTGGGCAGTCAGGGAGGGCGTCTGGTGGCCAGCAGCTGTGGCGGTCAGCAGCATGGAGGGATGAGAGGCAGGCATGTCAGATCTCTTCCTCTTCACTGGCCTTGCTCCAGCGGTGGCAGCAGTTGGCAGTGATGCCCAGGAGGAAGTTGGTGGCCACAGAGGCAATGGAGACCACGAAGCCCACGAACGCAATGAACAGGTAATCGTCCAGGGTCAGGGTCAGGTGGCAGGCCTTGAAGCTCTCCTCAGTGAGTGAGAAGAGTGGGGCGCCCTCGACTTCAGGAGGGCCCCGGCACTCAGCCAGCTGAGAATCTGTAACACAGAAGCCAGGGAGGATGAGGTACCCGGGGAAGGAGAGGCGATTGGAAAGCCCACTCACAACCGCTCGCTGGAAAAAGTAAGAAAGACATTCACTGAGGTTCTTCCATGTGCCAAGAATTCTACTTATCTCCTTTAGTTCCCCCAACAACTCTCAAGGCAAGGATTTTTATGCCTATTTCTATAGATGTGGAAAGTACTGTTTAAAGAGTTTAGCAATTTGCTGAAAGTCATCTGGCTATGACCAGTGGTAGATCTGGGGACACGATCATCTCTTACAATAACCTCCCAACTAGTTTCTGGGCTTCAGAAGGTGTCTGTCAGCCTGCAGCCTGGGACCTCACCAGCAGCTGACAAACCATTTTAATACAGTCAGCTGAGTGGTTCTTTCAAATCTGATGTCCTGCTATGCCTTCTCTACTTAAACCCTTCCCTGGATTCCTGTCTTTGAATGGAGCAAAAACCAAGGTGCTCCCTGTGGGCTCCAGGGACTCTTTCCCATCTCTTCCACTCTGTTCCTTACTTACTCTGCTTCAGCCACACACACCTCCTGGTCATCCTTCCATGACCCCAGAGTGTCCTCTCTTGAGGCGGGGAAGGGATGCTTTTGCATTTGTCCCTTTGGGAGGGAGCTTCTCCCCTCGATCTCTGCACAGCTCAGCTCCCCACTTCCTTTGGGACTCGGCTCAATGCCACATTATTAGTGAGGCCTTTCCTTAAGACTCCGAATAGCACTCCACTTCATCTCCTCCTGGGCTCCCTATCTTACCTGCTCTGCTCTGTTTTTCTTTGTAGTGTCGATCACCACCTGAAAGTTTCTTGGTTTATTTTCTGTCTCCTCGCCTTTCAATATAAGCCCCTCCCATGCTATCTTTAGCATCAGAACAGTGTCCCGTCCATAGTAAGTGCTTGATGAATCTTTACAACATGAATATAAGACTGTCCAACTCCAAATCATTGGGCCTTTCCACTACTTATGTGGCTTTTCTGGATACACAGAGTATAGGGTTAAGAGTATGGGTTCCAGAGCTATTGGCCTAGTTTCAAATCCCCTCTTCTCCCCTTGCTAATTGCATGATTACAGGTAAGTTATTTAATCTCTCTGTGTCTTGACTTCTTCATCTGTCAAATGAGGATAATAACAGTATCTACTTCTCAGGGTTGTAGTGAGGATTCAGTGAGTTAACATATACGAATTATATGTTACATATTAATGTAATATATAATATATAACATATATTATATTTCATTTATGTGAATTATTATATTGGTTGTTTTTCCTAGACAGGTCATTGGGGGTCATATTCTGCACTCAAGCTTCTGTAGGAGGGGGCTGCTTTTTCTGGTGGGGTTACTGTTATCTTCAGCATTGATGGTCTCATCTCATCCTTCTGGGGTTGCTTTTATGAATGCATGATGGCTGTCAATGGTCTTATCTCACTCTGCCTGGGAAGTAAAGGTAGTGTGCAGGTGACACTCTTGCCATGCAGCATTAGGCACCAGCTTTTAAGCAGCCAACCATTCCTTTGTTTAGTGGACAAATATTAATCAAGCTCTTACCTTGGGTAAGTCTTTTTTTTTTTTTTTGGTCTTTCTGGCTCTCATGCTCTGCCTCTACAATAAGGGGCCTCTATAAGAAGCGGATAAACCAGTCAGGTGCAGTGACTCATGCCTGTAATCCCAGCACTTTGGGAGGCCAAGGCGGGTGGATCATGAGGTCAAGAGATTGAGACCATCCTGGCCAACATGGTGAAACCCCCCTCTACTAAAAATACAAAAGTTAGCTGGGTGTAGTGGTGCACACCTGTAGTCCCAGCTACTCAGGAGGCTGATGCAGGAGAATTGCTTGGACCTGGGAGGTGAAGGCTGCAGTGAGCTGAGATCACACCACTGCACTTCAGCCTGGGTGACAGAGTGAGACTCCGTTTCAAAAAAAAAAAAAATAAAAATAAAGAAGGGGATAATCCCATCTAAATTTTGTGAGAGTCAATATGAAGACATTTTCTAAATTGTGTGTTGTATAAATGCATAAATGCTATGTACTCATTCTGCAGTTTTTGAGGGCAGGGCATCAAATGATGGATTTGGATTGAACCTTTCAAGAATTGAATCAGCATCAATATCTTTGGAAATGGGGAGTCAGGTCTGGAAGGAGAACGCAACCTTCCCCAAATCCCAGGTTGAGTAATCCCTGTAGGCTGTGAGCACAGGACCCCTGTCCTGCCCAGGCCAGGATCCTGTCTGGGGTTGACTCGCATGCGCTCTCCTCTGGAAACGTGAAGATGCTGAACTCTAAAGTCTGTTATGTAGATGAAGTGGGTACTGGTGAGACAGTGAGATGGGGAATGTGGCAACACTCATATGGACCAGCCAGAGGAGCCCCTGACAGCCCTTGGTGGGATCACACAGGATGCAGGATGGGAACGTGGAGGCTGACAAAACCCCCTGGTAAGTCAAGGCACTAGTCCTAAAGTCATGCTGTATCCCAGGGGCTTGCTTACTGTGGCCCTCTTTGTTTAATTTTTCCAAAAACCATGGATAACAGTGGAGTTCCGCCAAGAAAAAGGGAGGAAGCAGCTGAAAAGGACCTAAAGGGAAGAGCATCACCTAGTTCTGCCTCCACTGGCAAGGTTTTGTCCCTAAGGAGAAGCACCCTGGGGCGTGTGGCCTGGTGTTAAGTGTGTTCTGTGGAGGAACAGGGAACCTGGCTTTCCAGCTGGGCCTGCTTGCTTCCTCATCATGGGCCTGTGGACAGCCACTGTCCCCCTCTGGAGCTCAGGTTCCTCACCTGTACTGATGTATGTGTGAGCCTACACTGATGAAATCTTGGACCTCTCTCCTGCTTGCTGGGAGTCTGAGCTAAGAAGTCTGAAGACAGAGCAGCAGGGACCTCAGAGATCACAGAAAAGGAGTCCCTGGGTGTGAGGGAAGCTTAGTGCTTCGGGTGCCCTTTCTGTTAGTGCACAGGAGAGAGAGGGAAGGCGCGGCCTGCTGAGGTTGAGCAAGTTGGGAGATTGCTCCAGGCAGCCTCCCCCTCCTGCCCTCCACCATCGCCCCATCCCAGTCCCCAGCTATTTTGGTGCCAGAGAATTTCTTCCTACAGCTCTGTGGAAACACTGGAATCGTGACCCACAGCCCTCCCCAAACTATTTTGGTCTTGGGCTCCCCACTCAGTCCTCCTCTCCCTTTTACCGCATTCAGCATTGCTTCTTCTCAACATGTGCTGAGCTCAGGTTCTGGGAAAACCCCTGGGGTAGGGCCTTCAGCTACTACTTCTGGGTGCTTGTGCCAAGCCTTGGTGTTGTCACACAGGAGAGCTGGTAGCTAGGGCCGCAGCTGAACATAGCCTGGCTCTGGGTCAGGCTCAGATGCCACTGGGTTGGGACGCCCATCAAACCTATGTGATTTGGGCTCCTTCAGGTCCCAGTCCACCCTCCAGTGGGGATTGGCTGGTTGAGTTGCCGCATCTCAGTCTTCCTCTCAGCTCCCTACCCTGTGCCCAAAGTTTACACTGCTCAGGGCCTTGAGTTTGAGGAAAGCCAGGTTCTTGTAGCTGAGGTCCAGGTCTTGGAGCTGCATGAGGTCCTGGAACTCTACTGCAGCCCTTTGGTCAGTCCAGGACTGAGGTTCTGACTCTTCCAGCAGGCCAGAACCTGACTCTTCAGGATATAGTCAGGGAGATTGCCAGGACTCAAATCCTGGCTTCAACACTTAGCAGCTGTGTAACTTCCAACAAGCTACTGAACCTCTCTGTGCCTCAGCTTCCTCCTCTGTAGAGTGGCAATCTCATTAGTGCTCTTCTGGGGATAGGAAGAGATAGGTAAAGCTGCTTAAGAGAGGGCCTGGTAAATAGCAAGTACTAAGGTCTCAAGTTCCTCCTGGAACATATTGGCTGTCACGCAACTTAAGCTATTGCAGCTCTGTTGAGATTGTGTTAGCCATTACTATTTATACGAGAGTTTCCAACACTTGGAATGCTAAAAAAACAGTCTGGTAGATTAGAACAGGGCTTAGAAGTCAGATAAATCTAGGTTTTATTCATGGTCCTGCCACTTTTTAATTTTTTAATTTGTATTTTTTTCGTGGCCCTGCCACTTTCTAAGTGCGTGATTCCTGTCAAGCCTTTTTATTGCTCTAAATCTCAGTTTCTTCACCTGGAAAATGGATATAATAAAAATGGGGGTCTCATGAGATAATGGATTCCAAGATCTTAGGTCATGGTGAAAGCTCAGTAAAAACCACCAATGATGAGCTATTCTCACTTGTCTACTATTCGTCTGCCTCATTAGGTCATGAGCAGCACAGTGGTGAGGGACATCTATTGCATGAATGAATGGGCCCTCGGTGCCTCACATGCATTGGAAGGATTCTACAAACAACCTGTCGGCCAAGCTGGTGTACAAAGAGGCAAGCCCACATGAGAAAACACAGTAGGTGCTTTCCGGCTCTAAGTCCCCCGCTTTCTTTGGAGCCTTTGCTTCCCATTGAGGCAAGCCCTCCCTGTTGACTGCCCCGTCCTGCCCCTCCATTACCTGCTGTACAGCGCTGGATCCGGTTTCGCAGCCACTTCAGCAGGGGCTCCATGGTGCAGCCACACACCCAGGGATTGCCACCGATCTGCAGGGTCACCAGCCCCGGTAGGCCCTCAAGAGCCTCTAGGCTGAGGAAGGCCAGGCCCCCATAGCTGAGGTCCAGGTCTCGGAGCTGCATGAGGCCCTGGAAGGCCTGGGGGTGCACCCTCCGCAGCCAGGGGTTGTGGCTCAGGTCGATTTGGACCAGCCCATGGGCCTCCTGGAACATGTCAGCCGGCACGTGGCTGAAGTTGTTGTAGCTCAGATCCAAGTGTGCCAAGCGCTTGGCATGGAGGAAGAGGCCCTGGGGCAGCTCCATTAAGGAGTTGTTGCGCAAATCCAGCACCTGGAGCTCCATGTAGCATGTAAGGTAGCCAGGCGGCACTGCTGCGATGCGGTTGTGGGCCAGGCTGAGGTTTCGGGTGTCCATTGGCAGGTCTGGGGGCACGGAGAATAGCCGCTGGCTGCTGCAATCCACCACCTGGTTATGGCATGTGCAAAGGACTGGGCAGCTGGTGCCAGCATCCGAGTGCATCAACCCAGCTGCCAAGAGGAGGGAGATCAGCAGCATTGCTGGGTGGGGTGGCCCGGGCCAGGGAAGCTGGGCCCAAGTGTCACCCATTTTAGGCAGCTGGCAACAGCAGTGCTGGAGGGAGCCCATGACGACTGTGTCCATGGAATCGAGAGTCTGTGACACAGGAAGGCAGCTACATCTCGGGCCAGCGTCTACGAAGGTGGGGCTTCTGAGCATGTAGTATCATGGCTGGAGACTTTCCCAGGAGGCTCTGAGCACCAGAGAACTTCCTGAGATCCACGGGAGGTCCCCTTCCGGAGCCTAGGGGGCAAGACACCCAGTTGAGGTCCCCTAGGGTCTGGAATGATCATCAAAACCTGAGAAAGGGAGGGGACAAGGATGGGGCTGGGTCAGCTGCCAGCAGGTCCTGGAAGAGTTCCTGCAGATCTTTTGTGTCTCTCTCACCCATGCCTGCTGGATGTTTCCTCTTGGTGCTGTGTCTGGGAGGGAGGGGCTGAAGGAGATGAAAGGTGCCCTTTAAAGATCCTTGGCCCTTCTTCTGAGAAAACTTAAGTCCTGTCCCACGTCTGGGACTGATTAGGAAGCCAGGGCTGCACCTGGGTCTCCAGTGTTGAAGGTCTCAGAGGCCATTTGTCCTGGTGGCCTGGTGGGCTGGAGTCCAAGGGGGTCCCAGGGTGGGTGTTTTGGGAAGAGGGCCGGGGAGGAAGTGAGTCTCCATGGGCCTCCTAAAAGCCTGAGAGTCCTCAGCCTCAGTGGCTGCTGGAATCCCCAGGGAGCCTCTTTTTTTCCCAAAGAGAGGAGGACCCCAGGTGACGCCCACTGTCTGGGCCTCCGGGGCCAGAAGAAGTCATGAGTCCTGAAGGTACAGGCTGAGGGTCAGCTGGCAGAGCTCTGGCAACTTCTCCAAGCCAGCGCCTTCCTCAGTGCAGCTCTGTATTCAGCAGGTGGAGGCTGAATTCCCTCTGTCAACAAGGAAAGCACTCAGGCAGAGAAATCCTGTGCCCTCGACACCCCGTTGTCCCTTCACCTAGGACCCTTGTCTTATCTTTGTCTCTTTCTTTCCTCCCTTCTTTGCTCCCCCAACCACAAAGTTCTCTGCTTACTGTCTGTCAGGTGTGGGCCATGGTAGGTTCAGACCCCAGGCTCACATTGCTGTTACCCACGAGCCCTCCCTGACCCAACCTGCAGCCATCCTCCTCTGGGTTCCTGTCTTGGATTAGATGCATTTTCTTCTTCTTCTCATAACCCCACCCCCATCAGAACCAAACACACCAACCTTGAACAACTCCCTAAGAAAAACCTGCATCCACACTCTGGGGGTTTGCACACCCCTTTCAAACACTTTAAGTGCTCCTCTCTCTCCCTCTCTCTCTCTCTCTCTCTCACACACACACACACTCACTCACACACCATTCTGTGACTCCCCCATATTTTGCTCTGCCCCGTGCTCACGCCTCGCGGTTTTTGCTGCAGCTTCCTTCTGCACAGGCGATCCTGCAGACCCCTCCCCAGTCGACCCCCAACATCTTTCGCCCCCCGCCCACCCAGCGCACACCCCTCATCCCAGCATCCCTTTCCACACACTGCACTCTCCTGCTCGCCGCCCCCAGCAGAGGGACCGAGAGTGATGCCACGCCCAGAGCCTCAGCCCTCGCGCCCCGCGCCCCGCGCCCTCTCGCTTCTCCCTTGCCCACCTGCTGTCCTCGGTCCTCCCCTCACCCCCGGCCTGGCGCTGCCTATTTTCCTACCGCTTCAAGCCTCAATCCCGCCCACCGGGAAATCACCCCAGCTCCCCTTCATGCAGACTCATTTTTCTAAGCCCCAGGTCTCCCCCCGCACTCCCACAGGCCCCAGGAGCCTACTCACTCCGTTCCAAGGACACAGCCATCAATCTGCGGCAGACGCGGGTCTCCCTCCCTCCTCCTGGAATCCCCGCTCGCTCCTTGCTTGCTTCAGAACAGATTGCCTCCCCGGCTCTTCCCCTCCCCCGGCCTCTCCTCCTCCTTGTCTCCTGGATCCCAGGCCAGCATCTTCTGTGATTTCCCGTCCTGCGGTCCCCCTGCCCCTTCTTTCACCCAAAAGGAAAATCACAGAGAAAGGATGCTCGGAAGAAAGTTCACAGAATCTGAATGCTTCTTTCTGAAACTCAGCTGGTGCCCAGGCTGCTGGGGTATAAGGCTTCCGCCAGAGCCAGGTCTTCCCCCTCCCTCCCCCCTTCCCGCCCTCTCTCTCTCCCTCCCTCCATCCCTCCCCCTCTTCTCTCCCTTTTTCACTCCCCTTTTTTTCCTCGAGGGCCAGGTACTGACGTTTCGCTGTCTCTTAGCAACTGCCTCCACATTTTTGAGCAACAGGAGAACTGGCTGTGGACCCCACCACGAAGAGAGAGGAGGGAAGGAAGCACAGGGCAAAATTCACAGCCGCCCACAGGATCCTGGGGATAGAGCGAGGAGAAGAAGGGGAGACAAGGGTGGGCAACTGGACAGGGGCAGAGAAAGAGGATCAGGCAGGGCCCAGTGGGAGAGGTTGTAGTAGGGGCAAGGTGTGGACCTGGAATCGGAGACAGAGGAGGGATGGCTTAAGGGCATCAGATCCAGAAGAAAAAACTAAGAGGGCTTGCAATGAATGGAGAAAGGGACTTAATGGGGGATGGGGGGAGTGAAGAATGGGGACACTGAAACATGAATAGGAATGGAAACAAAAAAGAGATGTGAATATGACACGTTTGCTCACTTGATGGGATATATCTTTGTAGTCACCATATAATATCTACTTACCTGGGTTGGAATGTATTTTGGGCTCCAGCTACCAGGTGATTGGCTCAGGGCTTGTTAGGGACCATTATTGCAGGAGAGATGTTTTATCTGTTCCCTGATTTTCCCTAAGTCCTGACCCCATGGGCTTTCTGGGGCTAGAAGGCTTGGCTGGAGTAGACCAATTTCCCCTTGGCTTGGGATATGAGAACTTTTGGGATCAAAAAGGCCAACTTCTTGGCCAGGTGGGGGCACCTGGGGCTCTACAGACACTTGGGTCTGTTAAGGGGAAACGAAGCTTGTGATCCTTTCTTCTTTCTCCAGGCCCAAGGGATTCTGTCTGTCCTCTTGTTCCCATCCTTCCAAGCTTCCTTGGAGTGACTTCAGATGAGGATGAAATTTGTGCAATACCTGTTTTCTTGCTCACCCAGTGAACAAGTCTCTAGCTGTCCTGCATTTTAAAAATCGTCTTGACCAGTTGGTTTGCTCAAAGAGCTGGCTTATTTCTTTGCTTAACAAATATTTATTGAGCATTCATTGTATGCTGGGTACTTGGCCAGATGGTGGGCAACAAGAAGGACATAGACTCTTCCGTCATGGAGCTGCTTCATTCGGTTGACCTGGGGCCTCTTGCATTTAAGTAACAGCTTAGGTCTTTGGGGGAACCAAAATGGAGTAATAGAAAACAACAAGTGCGAAGTTATGCAGACTCTGGGCATTTATAAAGTTCTTAAAATCATGGTCGTTGTCTTTTCTAACATGATTCTTTTTGCTATATGCTTGTAGAAAGTCAGTTCCCTTCTGTGTTCTTTCAGATGTTCATTTTGAATCTTTCATGTTCTACAGTCTCCGGCACAGAGTAACACGGCAGCCACTCCATAAATATTTATATATCGAATTGACTGAGGTAAATGAGATTTCAGTCCCTGCTTAAGAAAGGGAATGTTTGTTCAATCTCATTTATGAGTTTAGAAGTAAAATATTAATCCTAACCCAGGAAACACAACACAATGAAACAAGTAATCTATTCTAGCTGAGGACTGTTGGCCTCCGGAAAGTAAAGCTAGCATCCTATGTTATTAACATTAACTGAAAAATGGTAGAAAACATAATTATCTGAATGGAGGCTAAAAAAGCTATCCAACGTAGTTCAATATTTAGTGTTGACTAAAGGTAACTTATGAAGATTTTCTTCCTTTATAAGAAGTTTATAATTAAAATTAGAATTAATAATATAACTAAAGGAAAACATTAGTGACTGTGTTCCTTAAAAAATAGGATCTAGGTAAGATGCCTCATCACCATTTGAAACTTCAGTTTTCTGACCTATGAAGTAGGGATAACGACGCCTAAGTCACAGGGTTGTTAGATATATGAGTCATTATAAATAAAGCACTTAGAACACTGTACAGATGGCGTTGTCAAATGAACAAATAAAACAAAGTAAAATAAACAAATAGCAGAATATAAAATCTCTGAAACAGTTATGGAGAAAGAAAAACAAATAAATTGCTCAAAAAGTAAAAAGTTAAGAAAGGAAAATATTGCATTTGCAGATGATTTGAATGTATTCTTGTCCAAATGAGTTGCAAAACCTTCAGAAACCCCTAATTTAAGAATATTATCATTGCATATATCTTCTGTAGAAGTGAGGTTCAATGAGACAGAAATATTTTATATGACTTTATACATTTAATCATTTTACAAATCATTATCGGATTCTATGAATCCAAAATTGGCGTCCCAAGGTACACTGTGTGCCATGATGTTCTTAAATAAGTTTGAGAAACACTGAGTTAAACAAAATGAAATGAGTTTATTTACTGTAAGATTTCTCAGAGGCTTTAATGTGTAAATGGTTAGGGCCAGTCTGCAAGTGACGGCATTGGGGAATGAGGAATATATAATATCCAGCATTTCCTAAACTTATTTGGGATCTGTAATTTTCTTTTATCTTCTGCTCTCCCTCTTCTACTGCCTTTCCCTCTCCTCTTCCTCTCCTATTCTCACCTTTTACCTCCTCTTCCTTCTTTTGTCAGAACTGTTAATATTGGGAATAGTTTTTGGTGAGCATGGTTTGGGAAATATGGAGCTGAAATTTATTATAGACTATCTCTTGCTTAAGTATCTTTAGTAATAGCAGTTGGCTTCCATAGAGATCATTTTATTTTTTTTTACACAAAGAAATATGTATCACTTTATGAGAGTTACTAGATATGTAGATAATAAATTCAATGAATTCATTCAATGAATTCATGTTGAGACACCCATACTGGGTGGTTGGCTGTTTACCTTCACAAAATGACTTTTTCCTGCACAGCATTCTTGCAGTAGGAGTGATTCTATTTTGAACCCCCGCAAAATGATAAATGATTATGTGTCACGGCCTTTTGGGGTCTCTTGCAAGTTATTGAAACTGTGATTGTTCAATCCATGATTGTCAAGGATTTACTCTACTGGGAAAATGCACAGAAATCAATCAAAGAGTTGCACAAATGAAATGAGTTGAAAAATAATTTTCATTACTATGATTTCCTGAATACGTGCTAAATTAGTTGTAACAATGGCAGGAAATCTTTAAATACATGAGAATTAATTTAATCTACCACGTAAGAAATTCATTCAAGGAAAATTATGAAACCTTAATAGAATGAAGATGGAGGAAGAAATGGAAAAAGGTAACCTCTCTAGTTGCTGGGAAAGCATAAAAATAACAAAGATGATTCTGCTTTCTTCAGTATCGTAGCTTAAAGTATCTGAATCAGAATCTGGTGAACTGGTAATGAAAACCATTTGGGAGAAAAACTGGCAAGAATGCACAGATCATGTTAATAAGATGATGGTGATGATGATGATGACAGGAAATGCTTCAAAGTAAAGATGATGGACTCATCTAACTAAAAGATTAAAAAAAATTTTGCAAACTAAAAATCATTTGATGACCTTACTAAATATTTGTGCTTTCTATTCACAATAGCAAAGACACAAAATCAACCTAAATGCCCGTCAATGATAGACTGGATAAAGAAAATATGGTACATATTTACTATGGAATACTGTGCAGTCACAAAAAAAGAGTAAGATTATGTCCTTTGCAGGGACGTGGATGGAGCTGGAGGCCATTATGCTTAGCAAACCAATGCAGGAACAGGAAACCAAATACTGCATGTTCCCGCTTGTAAGTGGGAGCTAAGTGATGAGAACACATGGACATATAGAGGGGAACAACACACACTGGAGTCTATAGGAGAGTGGAGGTGGGAAGGAGGGAGAGGATCAGGAAAAATAACTAATGGGTACTAGACTTAATATCTGGGTAATAATATAATCTGTACAAAAAACCCCTATGACACAAGTTTACCTATGTAACAAACTTGCACTGTACCCCTGAACTTAAAATAAAAGTTAAAAAACATTCGTTCTTTGAAGAATGACCATAGATGAGACTCTAGTTTCTGGAAGTGGTTCTCACTATCACAATACAGAATATGAAAAATGGGAAACTACAACAATGTTGGAATCAACCTCAAAGCAAGAAATGGTCTTGAGACATTAGCTCCATACTTCATTTTTTTGCTCTGAAAAAAATTCAAATGGTCCAAAGGAAAAACAAGCAATAAAAAAATACGAGCCAGGAAGAGAGCAGAATAGCACATTTATCTTAGTTGTGGAGAGAAGATATCTTTCTGTATGTGGAGGAAATGGACAATGTCATTTTTCAAACATATGACATTAAAAGATAATGGGGTTTTGCTGAGCAAAAAATGATAAAACAAAATCAGAGAGAAAGGAAAGACAGTCAACGGAAAAATAAATTTTACATGAAAATCATTTGACGTAATACATGCAAAATATATTAAGAATTGCTACAAATACAGTTCTTACAAATCGCTATAATACACAAATTACTCTGATACAGATACAGAAAATGTAACATTGTGGTAGGTAAGATTCTAAGATGGCCCTTGTGGTAGATAGAATAATGGGCCCCCAAAATGTCCATTTTCTAATCCTCAAAACCCAGGAAAATGTCATCTTAAGGGACTTGAGATGGGAAGATGATCCTAGATTGTTCAGGTGGGTCCAATGTAATCACAGGGATCCTTAGAAAGGAAAGAGGGAGGTAGGAGAGTCAGAGAAGGAGAGGTAAGGATGGAAGAAGAGGTTGAATGTGTTACACTGCTAGCTTTGGAGGTGGAGGAAGGAACCATTAGTCAAGGAAGGCAGGCAGCCCCTAGAAGCTAGATAAAACAAAGAAACAGATTCTATCCTAGAGCCTCCAGAAGGAATTCAGCCCTGGTGACCCATTTTAGGCTTCTGGCCTCCAGAGCAATGAGTTAATCAGTGGGTGTGGCTGTAAGCCACTACATTTGTGGTGATTTGCTATAGAGGCAATAGGAAACCAATATAGCCCTCAAGCTGACCACTTCCTGGTTGAGTTCAGGTAGAATCTGTGAATAGAATGGGATAAAACTCCTATGATTAGGTTAGTTCATGTTAATCGAAAGGCAGGCTATCTAGGTGGGCCTTACCTAATCAGGTGAGCCATTAAAAGTTCCCCGCCCTTCCTGAAAGGGTATTTGACTCCAGGGATATTCTCTATTGCTAGCTCTGAGAATAGAGGGGAACATGTGGAAAGAACTTGACAATTGGCTCCAGTTGCTATGATTGATCACTGCCAACAGTCAGCAAGAAAACGGGAACCTCAATTCTTCACCCACAAGGAGCTGAATCCTGCCAACGACTTGAACATGTTCGGAAGACGATTAAGCCCAAGCTCCAGGTGAGAATGCAACAGGCCAGCCAGTACCTTGATTACAGCCTTGTGATTCCCTGAGTATCAAACCCAGCTATGCTGTACCAGGACTTCTGATTCCCAGAGCTATGAGCTAATCAATGGGGATTGTTTTAAGCCACTAAGTTTGTGGTAATTTGTGATGCAGCAATAGAAAAGAAACATAAATGTCATGTGGAAAGATGCATGTTCTGGCTAAAAATTAAAGACATAAACAGAAAAACCATTTAGCGATAATACGTTAAACTAGTAACAATAAATCCACCTGTAAAACTACATGTGCTGGGTTTGGGGGAACGAGATGCATGTACAATTTTGGGGGACACTGGGTATTGGCTCAGGCCCACCTAGGAAATTGCTTATACCTTTGACTCTGCAATTAGTAAGAAATTAGTTCATTCAAAAATATTCGTAGAAGGAACATTTATGATAAAGAAAAAGATGGAAGTACTGTGAATGTCCAGCATTCAGCAACAGAGGGTGCTAAGCAAGCATCTTATAACAAAAAGAAACACCAAATAGAGCAGTATTATTTGTGGCCTCCTGATGGGTAATATTGTTGCCTGGAGAGCATGCACAATCATGTTAATGGAATAAAGCAGAGCAACAATTAACTGATACTTCACCACTCACTGGCTGTGTACCCTTAGGCTAATGACTTAACCTCACTGTGCTCAATTTCCTCATATCTAAAATGGGCATGATTTTAGGATGCACCTCACAGGGCCATGGAGAGATTTCAAAGAGGCAATCCATGTAGAATCTGGCATAATCCTTGGTCCTTTATAGAATCTCAAGGAATTGGCCATTACTATAACAATTATGAGTAGTATCATTATATGAAAAGGAAATGGGGCTGGGTGCAGTGCCTCACACCTGTAATTTTGGCACTTTGGGAGACCAATTTGGGAGGATTGCTTGAAGCCAGGAGTTTGAAACCAGCCTGGACAACATAACAAGACTCTATCTCTATAAAAAGTAAAAAAATCAGCCTGGCATGGTGGCATGCACCTGTGGGTTCCTCTACTCGGGAGGCTGAGGCAGGATGATCACTTGAACCCAGGAGACTGAGGCTGCAGTGAGCTATAACTTAACCACTGCACTCCAGCCTGGGCAACAGAGTGAGTTTCTGGCTCTAAAAAAAAAGGAAAAAAAAAAAAGAAAAGAAGAGAAAAAAGAAAATGAATTGGATGACTTCCGTTCCTGACACTAAAATCTCTTGATTCAACCTTGGAGACAATATTATATGATAGGAGGCTATGTAACGTAGTGTTAGGAATAAAGGCTTTGGTGTAATTAATAATAATAATAATAATGATAATAACTGACTCATGGTTATTAATGAAATGACTCATGTAAAATGTGTAGCATACTATCTGTCAACTCTCAACAAACCATGACTATTATTTTATTATTATTTTGGTAGGGAGTTGGTGGAGGTGAATATGAAGCCACACCTCAAATAATAGCACTTAGTCTTTAGATAACAACTGCAGCCTATCCTTTTACTTGTGACTAGTTCACATGTTCTTTCTGCTCCTTGGTTTCTGCATCCATGGTCCAGTTTTTGAGCTTTTATGATATATTCTTCATGATCCTGCCTCAGTGATCCTCCACATCATCCCTTTGTAATTAGATGTTGACATGATTCAACATCTGCATGATTCCTGACCACCACGGAGGTGTGTGTGTGCGTGCATGCATGTGTGTGCCCGAGTGTGTGCATACATGGGTATGTGCATGCATGCACAGTATGTGTGCGTGTGTGCGTGTGTGTGTTTGTAGAAGGGGGGATGTGGTTAACTTGGAAGCATAAACAGTAAAATCTAATGATTATCTGTTGCCAGACAACATGCATTCATATATAATGTGAATGGAAGGTGGCTCCAGTCCTGTGACCACCTCCCTGGCAGAGAGAACAACCTACAGTGGAGGCAAGGCTAGATGGGAAAAGAAGGATGAGTGGAGTGTAGCTCCTCTTGTCACCCAGTGCTCTCTTGGCCAAATCTTTCCTGGAGTCATTGCCACTGTCCTGCAAGCCTAAGGCAGCTATAAGGCTTAGAGTTGGCCCCACCAATATACAACCTGAGTTGCCAAGTGCTTATTAAATGTGTTTTCCTGAAAAGTTAATGGGAGAACAAAATAAAATTTGTTAGGAACTGCAACTCCCTGCCCCTCTTCTCTCGCTTCTGTCAGGAATTCTCAAGGTAATTGTCTGTGTACCTGTCTGTTTCCATTGCTAGGCTGTCAGCATCTTGTGGGCAGGTACAGGTATTTTGTTTGAATCTTTTTCTCCAGTGTCTAGCATATAATAACCACAGAAACTTCACAAATATTTGCTGCATGAATGAGTCAATTCTTGAGCATCAGGTCAGCGGTACCTGCTGATGGGTTCTTTTGGCTGAAAGCCCATAAAATCTCTCTGGCTGAGGCGGGCTGGTTAAATGTCTATCTAAGGACATTGCTGTTGACTACTCTTGATAATGGAAAGAGAGGCTTCTGGGGGTTGCTAGACGAAATAGAAGTGGAAACAAAGGGATGAACTAAAAGATCAAAATTAACACTCAATGATAAGAAGTAGAAGTAGCAGATGCTGTTGCTTTGAGGTCCTATTGAGAGAGATCAATTTTACTATAGTAGGAGAGACAATGGGACCACAGGGGGACTCTTCATTAGCTGACCAGAAAAGACAACCATGGGCGTGGACAGGAACCAATACATGCTGAATAGATATAATGTACAGAGGGTACAGAGAGGGTGACCGACTGAAATTCATCCACTTATTTAACACATATTTATTCAACACCTACTATATATCAGACCCAGGTTTGATCTACCTGTACAGCGTATATCCCTGCACAGCTTATGAGGCAGACGTCTGCTCTGAATGGTCAGTGTCCATGATGCTTGGTTGTTAAATATTTAACTATGCCTTCTGTTAGCAGTGAACAAAAGGTCCCTACTGTCTTGGTGCTCAGTTTTTGGTCAGAGGGGATAGATGATAAGTACAAACACAAACAAATATATGACAGGTGATGATAAATGCTGTGAAGAAAACCAAATCAGGGTACAGGGACAGAGGTTAAATAATTTGCCTGAGACTTCAGAGCAAATAAGAGGTGGAACCAGGACTTGATGAATTTGAAAGCTGGCTCTAGTCACATCTGAAGAGGGGCTATGGGAGCAGCTGGTCACGAACCTCACTGTAGTCCTACCTGAGCAAATGTCAGAAAGAGAGATCTTTTCATAAGTGATCATCAAATATTTATTGAGCCCCTAGCTGTATCAGGCACCTTGCTAAGCACTGGAGATACAGCAGCTGACAAACCAGAAAAGATCCGTGCTCAGGGAGGGGTGAAGCAGAGGAGATGAATCTTAAATCATTGAAAAAATAAAAAGAGATAAAAAGTGTTTCAAAAGAAGACAGAATGGTACAGGGAGGTAAAAAGCAGAGCCATCCTAAAGAAAATGAAAGCCAGCTTGTAAAAGACTTACCTGCATTCCCACGTTTATTGCAGCATTATTCATAATAGCCAAGATATGAAATCGACCTAAGTGTCCATTGATGGATGAGCAGATGTAAGAAGTGCCTTTTGCCTCCCACCATGATTCTGAGGCCTCCCCAGCCGTGTGGATCTGTAAGTCCAATTAAACCTCTTTTTGTTCCCAGTTTCAGGTATGTCTTTATCAGCAGCAAGAAAACAGACTAATACAGTAAATCAGTACCAGTAGAGTTGGGCGTAGCTGAAAAAATACCTGAAAATGTGGAAGTAACTTTGAAACTGGGTAACAGGCAGAGGCTGGAACAGTTTGGAGGGCTCAGAATAAGACAGGAAAATGTGGGACAGTTTGGAACCTCCTAGAAAGGAGGCTTTGACAAAAATGCTGATAGTGTTATGAACAATAAGGTCCAGACTGAGGTGGTCTCAGATGGAGATGAAGAACTTGTTGGGAACTGGAGCAAAGGTAACTCTTGTTATGTTTTAGCAAAGGGATTGGTGCCATTTTGCCCCTGCCCTAGAGATTTGTGGAACTTTGAACTTGAGAGAGATGATTTAGGGTATCTGGCAGAAGAAATTTCTTTTCCTTTTTTTTTTTTTTTTTCAAGATGGAGTCTTGCTCTGTTGCCTGAGCTGGAGTGCAGTGGTGCAGTCTTGGCTCACTGCAACCTCTGCCTCCTGGGCTCAAGCGATTCTCTTGCCTCAGCCTCCCAAGTAGCTGGGATTGTCACCACATGTGCACCACCATGCCTGGCTAATTTTTGTATTTTTAGTGGAGACAGGGTTTCACCATGTTGGCCAGGCTGGTCTCAAACTCCTGACCTCAAGTGATCCACCTGGTGGAAGAAATTTTTAAGCAGCAAAACATTCAAAAGGTAACTTGGGTGCTGTTAAAAGCATTCCATTTAAAAAGGGAAACAGAGAGTGAAAGTTCAGAAAATTTGTAACCTGATGATGCAATAGAAAAGAAAAACCCATGTTTTGAGAAATTCAAGTCAGCTGCAGAAATTTGCATGAGTAGCAAGGAGCCTAATGTTGATCCCCAAGACCATGGGGAAAATGTCTCCAGGCCATGTCAGAGACTTTCACGACATCCCCCTCCCATCACAGGCCTGGAGGCCCAGGAGGAAAAAGTGGTTTCATGGGCCAGGCCCAGGGTCCCTGTGCTGTGCAGCCTAGGGACTTGGTGCCCTATGTCCCAACCACTCCAGCCATGGCTGAAAGGGGCCAATGTAGAGCTTGGGCTGTGGGTTTAGAGGGTGGAAGCCCCAAGCCTTGGCAGCTTTTATGTTGTGTTGAGCCTATGTGTGCACAGAAGTCAAGAATTGAGGTTTGGGAACCTCTGCCTAGATTTCAGAAGATGTATGGAAATGCCTGGATGCCCAGGCAAAAGTTTGCTGCAGGAGTGGGGCCCTCATGGAGAACCTCTGCTAGGGCCGTGCAGAAGGGAAATCTGAGGTTGGAGCCCCTCCACAGAGTCCCTACTGGGGTACTGCCTAGTGAAGTTGTGGGAAGAGGGTCACTGTCCTCCTCCAGACCCCAGAATGGTAGAGCCACTAGCAGCTTTCACCATGCTCCTAGAAAAGCCGCAGGCACTCAATGCCAGCCTATGAAAGCAACGAGGAGGGAGGCTGTATCCTGCAAAGCCACAGGGGTGGAGCTGCCCAAGACCATGGAAACCCACCTCTTGCATCAGTGTGACCTGGATGTGATACTTGGAGTCAAAGAAGGTCATTTTGAGCTTTAAAATTTAACTGCCCTGCTAGATTTCAGACTTGCATGGGCCCTGTAACCCCTTTGTTTTGGCCAATTTCTCCCATTTGGATCAGCAGTATTTACTTAGTACCTGTATCCCCATTGTATCTAGGAAGTAACTAGCTTGCTTTTGATTTTGCAGGCTCATAGGTAGAAGGGACTTGCCTTGTCTCACATAAGACTTTGGACTGTGGACCTTTGGATTAATGCTGAAATAAGTTAAGACTTTGGGGGACTGTTGGGAAGGCATGATTGGTTTTGAAATGTGAGGACATGAGATTCGGAGGGGCCAGGGGCAGAATGATATGGTTTGGCTGTGTCCCCACCAAAATCTCAACTTGAATTGTATTGTCCAGAATTCCCACATGTTGTGGGAGGGACCCGGCGGGGGCGAGGGGGGGCGTGTAATTGAATCATGGGGGCCGGTCTTTCCTGTGCTAGTCTCATGATAGTGAATAAGTCTCACGAGATCTGATGGGTTTATTAGGGGTTTCTGCTTTTTGCTTCCTCCTCATTTTTTCTTGCCGCTACTATGTAAGAAGTGCCTTTCACCTCCTGCGATGATTCTGAGGCCTCTCTAGCCATGTGGAACTGTAAGTCCAATTAAACCTCTTTTTGTTCCCAGTTTTGGATATGTCTTTATCAGCAGTGTGAAACAGGCTAATACAGCAGATAAAGAAAATGTGGTACATGTACACAATAGAATACTATTCAGTCTTAAAAAAGAAGGAGATCTTGTCATTTGTGACAACATGGATGAAACTGGAGGACATTTTGCTAAGTGAAATAAGCCAGGCACAAACAGAAATATATTGCATGATCTTACTTATATGTGGAATCCGAACAAATCAAACTCATAGCAGCAAAGAGGAGAATAATGGTTACCAGGGGCTGGGAGGTGTGTAGGAGATGTTGGTCAAAGGATACAATGTTTCAGCTAGACAGGATGAATAAATTCTGGGTGTCTATTGTGTAGCATGGTGACAATAGCATGTACTTCAAAATTGCTAAGAGATAGATCTTAAATGTTCTCACCATAAAAATTTAAGGATGTGGCATGATGGATATGTTAATTAGCTTGATTTAATCATTTCACAATGTATACATATGTCGAAACTTCACATTGTATGCCATAAATATATACAATTTTTTCCTTAAATATTTTTTCTTTTGTAGTGATGGGATCTCACTATGTTGTCCAGGCTGGTCTTGAACTCCTGGCCTCAAGTGGTCCTCCTGCCTTGGCCTCCCAAAGTGCTGGGATTATAGGCATGAACCACTGTACCTGGCCAATATATATAATTTTTATTTGTTGATTTAAAAATTAATAAAAATTAAAAAATGAAAAAGCAGGGCTATTCTCATTTGGTGGAGGATGACCTCCCTCAGAAAGCTGTGTGTTAGCTGAGTGTGCCTGTTCTGTGTTCCCACTTTCACCTGTGAGATGGTGTTTGTTATAAGCCTGTTGACTTTGAAGAGCATCCCTCCTTTCTGTCTGGCTCCCTACATTTCCTTTCCTTTGTGAATGTCAGCGGGGGCTGAGTCCTTCCCAGCTCTCTTCAATTTGTGATTCTGATGCTGTCCAGATGTGCTTAGCAGGCTCTCATCTCCCCAGCCAGACCACTGAGCTCTTCCAATTACCAGCCAGTCACTTGGAATCATGCCTCTGACCCATTAGTTCAGGGCAGATGCCTTCTCCCAGGCATCCTTAGAATTCTGGACAGAGGAGAGTGGGAAGGAGCCCAGATTCTGCCCTGAGATTTTCCAGAAACGGAGAGCTGCAGTGTCCGAGGAGGAAGAGATAAGAGGCAGGATTTGGAAAGAGCTGCAAGCTCTATTCCCAGGCACTTGGGAAGTAAGAACTATTTATCCTATTTATTGGATGATTGTCAATAAGTCTCGCCAATTGCCAGGAAATATGCTGGCACTGCAATGAGGTCATACTCACCTCTGTGACCTATGCCCTTTGCTCTTTCTTATCTGTCCACATGGATAAAGGTGCAACACCTATCTCTTGGGTCAGGCACAGAAAAGCTGCCACATGGGAGTGATTTATTCCTGCCTGCGTTTGTGAGGCCCCTATTGCTTATTTCTTCTTTTCCTTACCATTATCAACCTTGCTCAGGTGCTGCTGGGTTGGAACCAGAAGACCCTGGTTGGAACTGTAGCCCTCCTTTTCTGGCTCTCTGATCTGGGGACATCAACACAGAGCTAACAGGTGTTGAGCACCTTTCCTGTGACAGGCAAGAGGTTAAGTGCTTATGTCAACTATTTTATATTGTTCTTATAGCAGGCCTATGAAGGGAGGTGCTTTTTTTTTTCCCCTTTAAAAGAATCACAAAACAACCGAGGCCGAGATAAATTAGGTAGTTTGCTAAAAGTAACACAGTTAGGTGGTAAAAAAGCTTATGACTGTCACTCATGAAACACTGTGTTCAGTGTTGTACCTGTGCCGTCTTTTAAAATCTTTGCAATAGTCTCTTACTTTTTCGAGATGGAGTCTCATTCTGTTGCCCAGGCTGGAGTCCAGTGGTGTGATCTCGGCTCAACGCAACATCTGCCTCCCAGGTTCAAGCGAATCTCCTGCCTCAGCCTCCCGAATAGCTGGGATTACAGGCATACATCGCCATGCCTGGCTAATTTTTATACTTTTAGTAGAGATGGTATTTCACCATGTTGGCCAGGCTGGTCTCAAATTCCTGACCTCAAGTGATCTGCCTACCTTGGCCTCCCAAAGTGCTAGAATTACAGGCATGTGCAATCGTCTTAAACCTAAGTATGACAACCCCATCTTTTATATATGAGGAAATTAAAAAGCAAAAACATTAAGAAACTTTCCCAAAGTCACACAGCTTGTAAATGGCAGAGGAAGAACTTCAGCTTAGTCATTCTCCTTCCAAAGTCCAAGCCTACACCATCTTTCTGAAACTCAGCCTTCCCTTCTATGGCGAAAGGAGTCCCATTGTGATAAACGATTATGAGGGTGGACATCTTGGAGTCACACCTTTCTTCTCTTGGGTCTGCACCAGTTCTGATGTTTGAGGGAGATGCCTATAGGGACTGGGAGAGGTTGGGTCACACTAGAGTCCCTGAGGTCTGATACAGGGATGATCTTTTTGAGCCAGCTTGGGTTTTCCTGAATATTCCAGAGTAGGAGGCATTAGAGAAACAGACGTTGAACAAAGCAGCTACTGGGGCTCCTGCTTGGTTAAGGGAAAGGGTTTTTCAAGTCCACCTGTGGCCAAGAAGGAGAGTGATATGGTTTGGCTTTGTGTCCCCACCCAAATCTCACCATGAATTGTAATAATCCCCACATGTCATGGCAGGGACCCAGTGGGAGGTAACTGAATCATGGGGGTGGGGTTTTCCCATGCTGTTCTCATGATAGTGAATAAGTCTCATGAGATGTGATTTTTTTTTTTTTTTGAGACCGAGTTTCACTCTTATCACCCAGGCTGGAGTGCAGTGGCATGAACTTGGCTCACTGCAACCTCTGCCTCCTGGGCTCAAGTGATTCTCCTGCCTCAGCCTCTCGAGTAGCTGGGATTACAGGCACTCACCACCATGCCCAGCTAATTTTTTGTTTGTATTTTTAGTAGAGATGGGGTTTCGCCATGTTGGACAGACTGGTCTTGAACTCCTGACCTCAGGTGATCCACCCGTCTCGGTCTCCCAAAGTGCTGGGATTACAGGTGTGAGCCACCACACCCAGCTGAGAGCTGATGGTTTTATAAAGGGGAGTTCCCCCGCACATGCCCTCTTGCTTGCCACCATGTGAGATGTGACCTTGCTCCTCCTTTGCATTCCACAATGATGCCAGCCATGTGCAACTGTGATTCAATTAAACCTCTTTCCTTTATAAATTACCCAGTCTTGGGTATGTCTTTATTAGCAGCATGAGAACAGACTAATACAGAGAGATATTAACGTGGATTCCCTGCATGGCAGGTGGTGCAGAGGGCAAAGCACCAGATTGAGGGCTAGCAGCACTGGGCCAAAATGTCTGGGCTGTTCCTTATCAGCTGTGTGAGCCTGGATTAGTCTCCTAATCCCTCGAGGCTCGGTATCCCTCTGTGGAAGTGGGAAAAGGCACTTCCTCACGCAGTGAATTGCTAAGAGCATTTTATAGACTACTGAGTGCTTTATACATGTGATGTTAATTTCCTTCCTTTGGGTAATAAACGAGACATGCTGGGGTTCCCTTGTTTAATAGGTTTCTAGGTCTGGCTCTAGGATCTCATGATGTGCCCTGGGATGTGGATATGTCAAAGTATCAAAGAATGGAAAGAGCAAGAGATGAAGTAGATACAGAAGATTCTGAGATAGCTTCACTCCAATCCCATGAAAGTGACAAATTGGCTGTACAATCACTCAATTGCTAACTTTTCCAGCACCTCCCACGTGCCTGGTCCTGGACTTTGCACTGCCAGGGGTAGAAGAAAACCCATTGGTCTTGTCTGATGGGAGTTTATGGTTTTAGGTGGGGACAAGGACAACACCAAGTCAGAACTATTAGACATGGAATTTAATTTGGAACTAAGCTGGATGGGAAATGGAGGTGTACAGGTTCTGGAAAGAAAGGCTGTTGGAAAGATGAGAGTAATCAGGGAAGGCTTTGGCAGAACCAGAGCTTGAGAGGGACTGAAGGGAGCAGGAAAGGTAGTGGTGGTTGTAGTGACATCCCCTTCATCCCACAACATGTGGCAATTACCAGCTTCCTACTGCTAAAAAAAGCATCAAGCACTGACTCTATCCTAGGCACAGAGCCAAATCCTTTATGTCATTCAAGTCTCCCAACCCTTTGAGGTGACACCATTTCACAGATGAGAAAACAGGCAGGGGAAAGAAGGTGTTTCCAGGTCACATACCTAGTCAATGGCAGAGGCGGATTCTAACTCTGGACTGTCTGGTATATCCAGAGTTTGTGCCCTTAACCACAAAGCTGTACGTTGAAGGCATGACAGACCTGTGTGAAACACTCTTTGTTGTCCAGCCAGGCTGAGAATGTAGGGGCAATGGAAAGGTTAGTACTTATCAGGAGCAGAAAAAGAGAAATTTCTTTCTTACTCGTTCTTTTGTTTTTCCCTTACTCCAGGAGGGACTTTGGGGCCAAGATGTTTTTGCCCAAGACATGCTTTTGGTATGGAGAGCTGAGAGGAACTACATCGTGATGGAGAAGTGAAGTCTGGGTGCTTTGGGCTGGTTCAGGCTCTGAATCCAGAATAGAGAGTGGGGCCTGAGGGTGCATGGTGTAGTCCTCAGTGGAGCACATAAGGGCAGAGAAGAGGGGTTGTAGCAGGAATCCACACCTGCAGCTACAACATGGCCTTTACTGGCAGAACATGAGGCATAAAGGTCAAGAGTTGATCTAGCCATGGAAGGCCAAGCTCTAACAGCCCCATGAAATAGAAGGATCATGATCCCAAATGAGACTCAGCCTGCCTCTCAATCCCCAGGGGAAGGAGTCCTGAACTGAGAAATCAGGCAATGCCCAGCTCTCCCTCCAATATGCTGTGGGGTCATGGAGCGAATCATATCCTCTCCCTTGGCCTCAGTTTCTGCATCTAATAACATGGGGCATTTGGACCAGATGAATTCTGAATAGGTTGGGTGACTGTAGAGTTGTATTCAGGACAGTGACTAAGCATTTTCCATGTTTTGAGATGATAGTTCACCATTTTCTTTAAGGGGCTGAATCCCTTTGGCCTGACTGCCTGACTCTAAAGTCTCAGCTTTCAGACCCTATATCAATAAGGAGCTGGAGAGAGGATGGAGGTCTCCCCACTACCCTAGGGAAATGGGGACTGGGAGGGCTGGGGTGATGGAGCAGTCACTGCCTGCATCCTAGAATAGCTGCAGCCTTCCTGGCATCTGCCATCCTGGCTGCAAACTCCCATCTCATTGGCTGCTCCTTGTCCCTGCCGTCTGGCAGGCGCTGCTTTCCAGGTTTTTGTGGCACCGACTAATCAGCCTCCTTGCAAGCTACAGCATGCTGGCTTCTTTCTCCACGTGGTTGGAATCATAATAGCAACTCTCCTCTGGTTCCCTCCATCCTGCCTCACTTCACCTCCCTGATTGATGTGGACAGAAGGGTAGTTTAGGACAGTGGAAAGGGGCCTATACTTGGCATCAGGGGTCTCAAGTTCTTCCTACCCATTTTCTATGTACCTGGGCACAAGTCTAAACATCTCTCCTGGCTTCAGCATCTTCACCTGTGAAATGGGTGTGATCAGGCTGTTGTTCTACTGCTGTTGACCAGGGTGGTCATCCCTGTGGTTCACAGCTGGAGTCCCTTTTGCTTGGCCAGTGCCCAAATTATACGGGTTGTTTAATAATTGAAATAGCTCCCTGAGGATAATAACATCAGGGCATTCACACAGAACTTGCTGTGAGAATTCAATGGAGATAAATGAAGGATGGGAGCAAGTGCTTTGGGAACTGTGAAGTCATTATCAAGTAGCGAATACACCTGTCTGTCCAGTACCCATTTGTCCCCTCTGTCTTGAAGGTACATTTCGCCTTGATTTTCCACTCCCTCATTCTTAACCATATAGTTCAGTTGGGACTTGCTCCACTCCCAGCTCCAAGTCTGCATGTGAGCAGGCCTGGGCAGGTGAGCATGTCTTCCTCTGGCTGCAGTGATAGGGTTGAGAGATGAATCAAACTGAAAAAGCCTTATCCAAGCCAATCCTGGGGTAGGACCCAGACCTGATCAATAAGAACACACATATTCTCACTGCGATAATGGCTTAGGGATAGGCTTATGACCTGAGTTAGACCAATCCGATGATTTTTCTGAGATTATTCTCACTGGAATGGGTGGGAAAACTCCTTTCTCTTTTAGTTGGAGGCTGTGACTCATGGCTTTTTTTTTTTTTTTTCACACGGAGAAAGCCTGTCTGGGTAGAAGAGAAAGGAGCCAAGCAAAACCAAAAAACAGATATGAGATGAAAAGGAAAGAGAGTAGAGTTCTGGTGACACCAAGTCCTGGCTCTCTTTGGTCTGTAATGCCCTCATTCCTTTAGCTCCTCCTTCAAGCAGAGTAAAGAACAGAGGGTAGCAAGCTGTGGGATACACTTCTACAGTTTTACATTGGTGATCAGGGAAGGCTTTTCTACTAAGGTTAAATATGATCTGAGATCTGAATAAAGTAAGGGAGTGAGTTCTGTAGATACACAGGGGAAGAGAATTCCAGGCAGAGGGAATAGAAGGTGCAAAGGCTCTGAGATGAGAGGGAGCTTGGTATGTTCAAAGAATTGCAAGTGCACCAATTGTATCTGGAGCTGAGTGAGAAAATAATAACTTATCCTAGAACTTCTCTCTGGGATGTCTCAGCTATGGAGTTTCTCTCTGCTTGGACTAGAGTTGATGTTGGGACCTGAACTGCAGCTCCATGGGCTTTGATGCCTGTAGCTGCCAGGGGCTAGAAAGGTCAGAGACTAGCACTGAGGTTGGTTGGTTTGTTTTTTTTTTTTTTGCTCTGTAATCCTCTATCTGTCAATATCCAAAGGATATGACCTCCTTTTAATTAGCTTCCTCTAATAATTCACCCAGGAGCTGTCATAAACTACTGTTTCTACAGGGATTCAGAGAAGGGAACAATTCCGTGTGGCTAGAGTAGACAGAAAAGCTTCAGTGGGAACGATTCCTTTCATTACAATTGTGAGGTGTGACATTCCATGAACACATGCCAATTTGTTCCCTGTGTGTTTGTTCCTTTCTTCATTCATTTAACAAGAATTTATTGAGTATCTGATATCTGCCAAGGTATACAGAAAGGCACTGAATATACAAAGATGAATCAGTCACGGTTTTTGCTTTCAAGGATCTCAGTCTGGGGTGGGTGTGGAGGAGGCAGCCATGTAAACAGATAATTAGAGAGAAACATGGCAGGTGCTGGAACCAAGGTAGGAACGCAGTACTGGATGGAAGCCCTGAGGAAGGAGGGACAGTTTTATCCAGAAAAGCCAGGGTGATCTACACTGACCTCTGAATTGGACATTGAAGACAGAGGGAAATTTGACCAGTCGAGGGGATAGCACATGTTAACAGTATGTAGTCATAGGAAAGGATGGGATTAGGAAATGGCAAACATTTAGTATAAAGGGTTTTGGGGTTTGGGAGTTGGTAGGTAAAATAGAGGGGAAGTGGTTGAGGTAAACCCAGTCTGCATTAGACTTTGTTCTGCTGATTTGGAGAATCACTGGGGATTCAAACAAGGGAGTAATAGCAACAGATTAGATCGTTATATAATATAATAATATAATATATAAAATATAGTATACTATTATAATATAATATGATAATAATGGGAGTTAGTCTGAAACATAAATGGTTAGTTGTTTGGGTTGAGACAGTTACCAACTCAATGCCAACAGGGGCCAGGCAGAAAACAGAACAAGGAGCAAGGTCAGCAGGTCGTACAGCCCTGCAGAGGGTAGGTGCTACTCGACTTAGTCAATTGTTGCCCCAATAGAAGCTTAGGTCCGGGGCTATCAGAGCTTCTGAGTTTTTAAGAGCAGCTGGAAATCCAGATCCTTATGTAAAAAAATCTCACCATTTTTAAATGTTGGCAACTACTTAAAATTCTACAAAATGTTGTGTGGGCCAAGTGTAACACATCTGCCAGCCTGATCTATCTGCAGGCCACTGGTTTGCAACTTCTGGGTTGAGAAAAGAGTTTTCTTTCTTCAAAAGAGAGATGGGATGAAAATAGTTTTGGATCCAATGATTCAGGCCTGAAATGACCTTCTTTCATTCTTGTTCTAGAAAATTCCTAATCATTACTTAAGGCTCAGTTGCAAATCCCTTTGTGAAGCTTTCCTCATCACCTCCCCTCTCCCCGACACCCTCAACAACGTCCCACATCTCCCAAGCATGTCTTCGCTGCATCTTTAACATACTCTGATACCTGAAAACGAAGGCAAAAACAAAGGCAAAAACAAAAACAAAAGTTGTGGAGCGGTAGAGAAGCCAGGGCCAGAAAAGACATAGAATTGTTGATTAATGGATAGAACCAAGACTTGCCAAAGTAGAAGAAACTCACAATACAGGCTCCCTCCTCCTAATAGGACTATCTGGGATGGGAAGGAGCAACTGAATCTGAAAGGAAAGATGAGTTGCTTGAGAAGAGGTTGGACTTCAAGAACTCAATAGTGAGGCTCAACTTCGAGGCTCAATATTGAGTTTATGTAGGATGTAATTCTTAAGCAGGGTTGCGTACCATTTTTGAGTCCGTAATCACATCTGTCTTTAGTTACTGCTAATCCTGAGATGCTGAAGACTGACCTGGGAGTTTTCCATGAAGGGATTTAAGCTATGGGGGTGGAGTGGACATCTGTTGTTTTTGCTGTCCAATTGCCTTTCATTTTTCTATTAATTTCTCTAGGGATCAATTCCTCTCCAGTCCATGTGCTTTTTTTTTTTGAGATGGAGTCTCGCTCTGTTGCCCAGGCTGGAGTGCAGTGGCATGAGTTCGGTTCACTGAAACCTCCACCTCCCAGGTTCAAGCGATTCTCTTCCCTCAGCCTCCTGAGTAGCTGGGACTACAGGTGGCCACCATCACACCTGGCTAATTTTTTGCATTTTTAGTAGAGACAGAGTTTCATCATATTGGCCAGGCTGGTCTCGAACTCCTAACCTTGTGATCTGCCCGCCTTGGCCTCCCAAAGTGCTGGGATTACAGGTGTGAGCCACCGCACCTGGCCTCCATGTGCTTCTTACTTGAGAGTTGGGCATGGGACATATTCATGGCTCATTGAGGCTTCTGATTGCCTGGACACAGTGGTCAGCACAGCGATGGTCACATAACTCTATTAGGGTCAGTGAAAATCAGGCTCAGGAATTTCCTTGAATTGTTGAGAGAGAGGCATTCTCTCTTGTGTTTCTAGATTTGAACCTGGGAGGGTATAGTTTTTAGAGCAACCTAAGAAGGAAACAATATGGAGAAGAGGAGAGTGAGAGATGGTGAGAGACCTGGATGCAGATGGTGTCATTTGAACCATTGAAATCAAACTGTACCTAGAGCTAGTTAACTCGATTTTCTAGTTATTGTAGCTAGTAATTTTTTTCTTCCTTAAACCAATTTGAGTTATGAATATGTTTTAGTCAGTTGCAACCAAAAGTGGTCCTTCAACCTCCATTAAAGGCGTGAATAATGGTCCCTCTCATGTACAGTTCGCGAAACATTTTTACATTTATTGCCCTGATTCTGCCAACTCTCTTGTGAAGTTAGTAAAGCAGGTATTATCATCCCCATATCACAGAGACGGCAGTCGAGGCTTCATGAGGTTAGGATCCATAGTCAGATGGCTTAGGAATGGCAGAATAAAAATCCTGTTCTTGTGAGTCTGGTTCCAGAGTTTCTCTGCACCGACAATGTCAGGCTAAATTAAACTCTGATAATGCTGAACTAAATTACTCTAAAGTACCCCTGGAAATAGCCTCTCAGAACCATAATTCATGCTGGGTAATTACAAAATAACTTTCTTCTGATTATTTTCCTACTTACATACCTCCAAGGGAAGGGTTGGTGATAAATGTCAGGGTTGGGACAATTTAAGTAATTATTTAGATGTCTGGCTGATAGACATCTTTTACCATGGTGCTACTATCTGCTTTTAACTTCTGCTTGATAACAAAGTGGGAACCCTACATTTCATATCCCCAACACAAATAAAGTTATTTTGTAAAGAGATTGTTGAGAGCCTTCCTCAAGTGATTCCATCTTTCTGGAATGATGCTCCTACCACACCTAGGTCCTGCCCACCCTTCGGGTTTGGCTTCAATAGCGTGGATGAAGAGTGGTCCTACTTTATAAGAAATAGTATTTTTTCTTTCCTCTCTCAGCCTCAATTTTGTCCATTTTAAGCTGTGTTATATTCTTCCTACATTTTTTTCACAATTTAGAAATTTGTTTTTAATTTTCTTCCTTTCCAATTGAATTTCCAGCAACATGTTTCACTTCTCTATCCCTAGCACCTAGCTCACTGCCTGGTATGTGTATCTAGTCACTAAATATTTGTTGACAGAGTAAAGTGGTGAATGAGTGGCTTGTCCCAGAGTATGGAAGAGAAGGGGACATGTGAGCCATTAGAAACTTGGGGCAGGGAGAGCTCTGGGTTGGAGGCTCTAGAATTGTGGTTATCAGCAGTGAGGCTGGGCTGGGTGGGGGAGACAAATCCTGAGAAGGATGAATCCTCTAGGGAATGCAGTATGAGAGCAGAGAAGTATAGTGCCAAGCACCAAGACCTACCGCATGGAAAAAGAATAAGAAGCCAGGGAAGGGGACAGGGATGGGTAGAAACCATGTCCTAAAGGCCAGGGCAGGAGGGGGCTCAGGAAGAAGAGGGAGTAGGCAGCAGTGCTTCATACCTCCACACGTTGCCAGAGCACCTGATTCACACCTGACTTACTTTTCCAATTATTTTTACCCTGATTGTAGCAGTTGGTAGATTTCCAAGTGGTAGTGCAATTTTGTTTGCTGCCTGCAATTCCCACCTCTCCAGGTTAGCAGGCACGAGTCCTCTGACCTTGCCAGCGAAGGTGACACCTCTCAATTTAGCTCTGTCTGCAAAAGTCAGCTGAGATGCTACGTGCTGTCTCCACTGGGTCTTAAAGTGTATTCACAGGGGCCCAGCCACACCCACACCACACACTTTACATCCTCTGCTCCCTCAGGAAGCGAGGGCATCTGTCGGACCACCACTTTGCAGCCCACCTTTGTGGGGATCCTTACCAGCTTTCAATATTGTTGTGATAAAGGGAATACGAAAGTGATTTGAGTGAGGAGTCTGAAGTCTAAGGAATCAATAACACGAAGAGAGGCAAAGCTGAGTCTCTGTCATTCTTCTAGGAAGTAGTCTCTAGAATTCTAGGAGCTGAGTTCATCACACTCCAGAGAGTGACACACACCTGGCTCCCTTGTTTCCCTTTGAAGGCCCAGGCCTTCCACAGGCAGTGACATGTTCATGATAGCTAGAGATTTTAATAGATGCTGGTTTGGAGTACTTACAATGGGCTTAGAACTGTGTTGGTCTTTTTATAGGTGTTTATCTTAATCTTCTCCTGGAATCCTATTAGGTCATTTTTACTGGCTCCATTTTGCAGATGAGAAAACTGAGGCTCAGCGAGGTGGTATGACTTGCTGAAAGTCACACAGAATGTATAGCATGGAACTGGGAATCAAACTCAGGTCACGGTTTTTCCTATGACCCCTACTTGGTGGAGGCACCAAGCCATGCTGGTTACCTGATGGGGACTGACAGCGTCTGTCACTGGAATTAGCTAACTGGGGCCTGGCCTTGTGCCTGAATGTTGAGAGAGCCAGCCACCTGGGAAGTCGTGCCAGTTCATGTGGCCCAATGGGTAGAATTTCTCCATCACGCCCACTCCTCTGCTTCCCTCCTAACCCACTCAGGGTTCCTGCTTCTGATGAGGGCAGGGACCTCCAGTTGACAATTTAGCTCCTTAAAGCAAAAAAAGAGTCTTTCCCTCCTGATCATTAAAAACCCAAACAGGAAAACAAACAAACAACAAGCAAACAAAAAACCTATTTAAAACAGGGTTTAACGGGATTCTTTGCTGTTTCCCAGAGAGAGCCTGTGCTTTAAGTTTTATTGGCAATTAAGTGGGGGTGGAAGATACCCTTTGTGACTCATGTAAGGAACTGCCACCACCCACCCCAGGTTGCCTGCCCTCCTTGGTTACATCCCACCTACAGCCAGGACATGTGAAGGACAATCAATGAACCAGCAGGCAAGCAGCATGAATAGGGAGGGAATAAAGCCTTCCTCCTGGGCTCTTCTCACAAAGAAAATGACCATCTAAAACAACAGGAGTAACAAACCAGCCTCTGGAAGTGTGTTGGGTGGGACTGGGCCAATCACCTCCCCCTATGTGTAATTCATTTGGCGGATCTGGCCTAGTAGGGCTGGGTAGTGATGAGGAGGTGGAGGCGGGGGTGGCAGGGGGTCTTCAGTGGTTCCTTCTGTTCCCCACCCATGCCCCACCCTAGACTGTCTCCTCTGTTGACGTGAAGCTTTGGTTCAGAAGCTGGAATTTAGTTTGCATACAGCACCCGGGGGCCTGGAATTTATCTTTCCTGTTGTCCTGCATCCCTGGGCTATGCCGACTGCCTTGTTAGGCAGCTCTAAGGTGACGTAAGGCTTTTCTGCCTCGTCTGTTTTCTATCCATTGCAGTCCTCCCGCCCAATTCCTTTAAGCTGCCGGGACTGCTCCATGCCACATGAAAGCAGGTTCTGGGCCCCATCATATCCTGTTCCTGGATCCCCCTTTGCACTGCATCCTGAGTGGCCCTCCTTCTCTTGGTTCTGATGCCACCAACCTTGTTCTGATGCCATCCCCAGGAATAGCCAATAGCCTTGCTACTGTAGCTTTCTCAGCTTGGTTTTCCAGGCCTTTCTGAGAGCCCCCTGATAACCAACTGCATGTCCCCACATTGGGAAAGAGGTCTCTTCATATGGAACCATTAAACCCAATTCAAATTCATTCAGTGTTTCTGTAGCACTCTATACTTCCTTTTTTGCAGTACTTACCAGACTTGCAAATACTGACTCGACTTCTATTTTTTCCAATACACTGAAACCACAACAAAGGTAACAATGAAGACCAATATTTCCTGGACACTCACTATGTGCCAGGATCTGTGATACGTGCCCTGTGTATGCTGCCTCATTTAATCTGACAGCAACTCTGGGAATTAGGAGCTAGCATTACAGTGATTTTATAGATGAGGCATTGGAAGCTCAGAGAGGGTAGGTAACTTGCCTGAGGTCACAGTAAGCAATAAGCCAGGCATGATGCAGGAGTTCATTGCCTGCTTGCTGAATGAATTAGATGAATGGGCCAATGTGTTTGTGGCCAGTGGTTGGACTGAAGATGGATGTGCTGGGCAGGTGTACTGGCCCATGTGGGGGCTGGAAATAGATCCAGGCAAACATAAGGAAGAACTTTCCCGGAGCAAGAGCTCTTGAGTAGGCTCAAGATAAGGTGTTCAGATGAGGCTAAAGGAGAGGGTAGAAGGGAGTTAAGCCTCAGGTGGGAGATAGGCAAGATGACCTTTAAGATCCTTTCCAGCTCCAAGAATCTGCGATTGTTATGTAATTCTTACAGAAATGAATAAAACCCTTTGCAAATACAACGCACTTTCAGCCCCAGCTCTATGCTGTTATGAATAGGAGCTCAGGGGATATTCATTTTGGTGCAATAAAAGTCAGCAACAGTGAGGTCTTAAGCCCTTTGGGGATCAGTGTCTATATCCAGTCACCCAAGAATGATATTAACAGCAGCTGGCATTTATGGAGTGCTTACTACATATTGGGCAAGATTATATGGAGCAATAGCAGGCAATATTTATGGAGTGCTCACATATTAGGCAAGAGAGGACATTTTAGGGGAGGTTTATATCTTTTGCATGTATTAACTCAGTTCTCACAGCAAACCTATGTGGTAGCAGTGGATTAGTCAGGCAAAGATTTATTTCTCACTTTCTTTTTTTTCTTTCTTTCTTTTTTTTTTTTTTTGAGACAGCGTCTTGCTCTGTTGCCCAGGCTGGATTGTAGTGGTGTGATCTTGGCTCACTGCAACCTCCGCCTCCCAGGTTCAAGCAATTCTTCTGCCTCAGCCTCCCAAGCAGTTGGGACTACAGGCATGTGCCACCATACCTGGCTAATTTTTTGTATTTTGAGTAGAGACAGGGTTTCGTCATATTGGCCAGGCCTGGTCTCGAACTCCTGACCTCAGGTGATTCGCTCGCCTTCGCCTCCCAAATTGCTGGGATTACAGGTGTGAGCCACCGTGCCTGGCCTATTTCTCACTTTCTTAAAGTCCAAAGAGGTTGAGACATTTTTTGCCTTTTCTGTCTGAAACGTGGCTTCTATGGAGGCTGTGGTAAGGAAAGAGATAGATAGTGAAGGAAGGTGGTGTGTTTGCCATTTGCAATCCAAGACCCTAAAATGGTATTTGACTGCACATGCCCATTGTGATAGTTTAATGAGGAATCAGATATGAGGCATTTCAAACCATGCCTGCTAGAAAATAAAGGCTCAATAAGTGCTAATGATGACAGTAGTGATGATCTATATGATCGGAGAGGTGACTGGAATCCCCACATTGCTGTGCACAGAAGTGGGAAGGGGTAGAAAGGTGGAATCTCACATTAGCTAAAGCTTGTTGGCTGAAGTCATCAATGTACCTGTCAGGAGGTTCGGCCCAGTCCAAGTTTAGAGGCCATCTGACCAGGTAAGCGAGTGTATCAACTGCCTCAGCCCACTCTCTGCCAGGTGTCTAGTGCCTGGTAATACTTAATACTCTACCAGCCCATGTCATCTATGTGCCTACCTTTACAAAGATTGTTCTGTCTCTGTGGCTAAGCATCTGATAGATCATTCTGGTCCAATATCATTCATATCTATCTACTATCTTCCCTCTATCTATATATTTATCTCTATCACTTATCTAATTTCTCTCATCTATTATCTACTATCTTCTATCTATCATCTATCAATCATCTATCTACTATTATCTATCAATCATCTATCTTATCTATCTTCCATCTATCTATGTATCTATCACCCATCTAATCTCTCATCTATTATCTATGTTCCATCTAACTAATCTATTTATCTATCAATAGTCTGTCTATGTCTTTATCATCTATGTATGTATGTATGTATGGATGGATGGATGTATGGATGTATCTATCTATCTATGACCTACCTACCTATCTACTTCTGCTGGGGTTGCAGCCATTCCTGAATTTCTGACAACTTGCCACTCTGTCTGACCCTTGTTAGTGCCCAGAGCCATGATGCTGGGACTGTGTCATTTGGGGGACTCTCTGCTGCCTCACAGGCGCTCCCTGAATACCAGTGGTTTCCCAGATCTGTTCATGTGCTTCATGTTATTTGACTGTTCTCAAGATGACCAGACTGTGTTTCCCATCCCCTTGTCCTCTCAAGAAGTATCTTTCTTCCCTTTTCCGCCAGTCGAGTTGCTTCATGCCTAAGGCCATCTGAATCAAGGATCTGAGAGATGGGGAAGGCACATCTATTTAATCAGAGGCAGTTTTGCAGAGGGATTGCAAGCTTGGTTCTGGAGTCAGACCTACTCTGCTGTTTTCTTGCTGAATGATATTGGCCAAGTCACTTATGTCTCAGTTTTCTTATCTATAAACTGGGGATAATAATGTTGCTTAATTCAGAGGGTTATTGAGAAGATTAAATGAGGAAATCTACAAAAAGTGAATTGAACAGTGGCCAGCACATGGTAATAATACATATTAGGTATAATAAAAAATTGGTCATTATTTTAATCCAAATCTGTCTGTCTCTAAGACTTCTGCTTTCCTACTCGATTGCACATCATAAAAGTATCCCTTGATGGAAAGCCAATCTGAGCAGACTAACTTTGATTTTTTTCTTCATTCTGTTAAATTCACAGGGGATCCTGGAGAAGAATATTTTTAGGAGGCATTACTGTGAAGCACAGCAGGTGGCCAGATGGTAATGGAAGGAAACATGGTCCCTTCTATCGGCTACCAGAACTGAGTGGCATTCAGGTGTGTAATGAGATAAACTACATTTCTAGAGACATTGTCTTGGATCCAGGTGGAAGAAGGGGGCACCATGGAATCTTGCCAGAGAGTATGAAGTCTGGGAAAATAGCAAAAAAACAGACTATTGCACCCAGTCCTGTTCCCTAGGTAGTCCTTTCCTTGCCTTAGCTGTGACACCTGGGAATTTACTACCATCCCTTTTGAAAGCTTTCCTCCAGATGATGTTGATGAGGTCATGTCCGGATGATATTCCCCCGCAGCTTGTGTTCCTAACAGTGTTGACTCCTTCTCCTTTTCTGAATCACAGGCATTGCTAGAAAATCAAATTATGCCACTGGTTATAATATCTCAGTGGGAAAGGAAATTCCCTTGGTTCCAGAGTTTCTCTCTGGAGCCCCACTCTTCTCTTGTTTGATTTGATTTTACTTTTATTTCTTGTGAGGGTATGGTAGATCTAGTGGTCACTTTTCCATTTCTTGTCTGTTTGGCATTCATTGCTTTCCCTAAATCTCAGTGGAATATTAATATGCTACCTTTATATCTGTGAGATTTGGTGGGAAAATGATCCCAGTGCTCACCTCCTATTCCTAGGGAAGCCAAGGAGGACCAGTTACTTCTTTCCCAGTCTTAGGAAAAGCCAAGAGAGGGCGTATGTCTAACCCCCGGGCAAGTGGATACTTCTTCCCTGGGTTTTAAAATATTTAATCTATGACTGGGGGCGTAAAGATGGTTGGAGGACCTGTCTTTGAAGACTGAACTGGATAACTCAGGGGAAGGTCTACCCTAGGATTCCTAGACTCTCCCTGCAGCCACTTTCTACTTTGATTCATTTACAAAAAAGGTTGTAACTTAATACCTTCTTGGTCCAGATAAGTGCTCTAAATATGTGAGGTAATGGAGTGAAGGAGACAAGAGAAAGGTTAGGCCAGTGGGGAGTGCAGGCTTCTCCTAAGCAAAGCATTGGACAGCCTGGGCTTTTGAGTGCAACCCAGCATCTAAGGTAGCTAGTGTTCTCGTACTTGTTTGAAATGTCCCAGAAATACCAACGTTTTAGCATCCAAGCTATATCCCTTAGAATGCTCCTTGTTCCATGGTATATATGCGCTACATTTTCTTTATCCAGTCTATCATTGATGGGCATTTGGGTTGGTTTCAAGTCTTTGCTATTGTAAATAGTGCTGCAATAAACATATGCGTGCATGTGTCTTTACAGTAGAATGATTTATAATCCTTTGGGTATACACCCAGTAATGGGATTGCTGGGTCAAATGGTATTTCTGATTCTAGATCCTTGAGGGATTGCCACACTGTCTTCCACAATGGTTGAACTAATTTATACTCCCACCAACAGTGTAAAAGAGTTCCTAAAAAAAAAAAAAAGTTCCTTGTTCCCTAAAGATGCCTCCAAACCCTTTCTCAGACTATGTAGCCTGATTCAAGGATGAGAAAATAAAGCCTCCGCAGCAGAAGTAGCAGAGGGCTTCAAGGGGTGTGGCTCTGAGCTGGGATCAGAGCTGAAATCTGGCTACCTGGCCTGAGTGCTCACCTCCCTCTCTGTGAAGGGCACCAAGCTGTGCTTATCAAATGGCATGGCAGTGGGCACCAGGGACGCTGTTACCTGAGGTGGGGAAAGACATTGATTGCTACATCAAGAGTCAAATAATCCTGGCTTATAATAAGGAAGTTTATGCCTCACCCATGTAACAGTATGAGCACAGGCAGCCCAGGGCTGACACACTGGCTCCATGGCCCTGAGCAGCTGACTCTTTCTATCCTGTTGCTTTGCTATCCTCCAAATGTACATTCCATCTAGTGGCTGAGATGCTGATTCAGCTCCCACTACCACAGGGCTCTGTCCAGCAAGCAAGAGCTAAGGAGAGGTGAGAGCATGCTTCTTCCCTTTTAAGGCCTGACCCATGGCTTCTGCTCATAACTCATTGGCCTCAATCCAAGCATTTGGCCACAGCTAGTCTGCAAGGAAGATTAGAAAAGATAGTGGTTAGCTGGGTGGCCATGCATCCAGATAAGAAGTCTGTTTATAGAAGAAAAGGAGAATAGGTATCAGTGAGATAACCATCAGTTTCTGCTCTGACCTTCATGTGTACTCCCATGATCACCCAATAACCTTTATATTCTCTCATCAGAGCAAAATGTGTACGGCTGACCTTCATGCTTTTTACACAGAAGGAGCTTAAAGGACCTGAATGAGGTTCTGCAGGAATATCTAATGGTAGATCTTCAGGCACTAGGCAGGCAAGCAGAGGAGATATTTTATGACAAGGACCCTGAGGGCTCTTCCTGTCTTCCCATGTAGGCAGTCACTTACTCTTTTTGTTGAACTTCTTCTGTCTCCACTATGTATTCTCTTCTTCAGCCGTGCTTAAACTCAGACACTCTGACCCCCATTCTAGCAAAGGCAGCCCTGAGCAGAGGCCTTTAAGAGTGACCTCCCTGGAGAAGCCACCCAGTGCCCCCTGCCACAGTTTCTTCTATCCCTCCTGGTATGCCCGTGACCTCTAATTCTCTTGTTTGTATACCTTGTCCTTGTGCCTCCAGGGCACACTTAGGCAAACCAGGGGTGGACATCTGAAAGGCCACCCAAAGAGAACCAGTCCACAGGCTGGACTGGGCAAATTGCATCCTGTCTCTGGAGAATTGGAACGCAGAGACACAGAACTAAGTCAGTTAGTTGATGGAGGGGCTTGAACTGAGAGCTCACATAGAATTGGGGTCAGAGTTCCTGCCACGATAAATCAAAACTGTGTATAAACCAAAGGTTTTGGAGAGTACAGAGGTGCCTCAAGTAACCCCCAAAACTGATCTGCTCTAGGCTAATGGGGCAGATATGTAGGGAGTGGGGAGAGACGATGTGGCTAATGAGAGATTTCTCTCATTCCTGTTCCCATTCCATGTGCCCAAGCCTCTCCTTCATTGCTCATCTTCGTGTGCTTGTCTGGTTGCTATAGTGTAATAGCTGGGAGTGTGAACTATGGTCTCAGATTGCACCGGGTTCAAATCACAGCTTCGCTCCTAATACCATGAGTATGGGCAAGCAACCTAACCAAGTAAACCTCAGTTTTCTTATCTGTAAATGGGGATTTTATGAGTACCTACTTCATAGGACAACTTGAGGATAATGCAAGTGACAAGTGTACAAGTTAGCTTGGGAAGGCTTCCTGGCTTCCTACCCTTCCTCTTTTCCTCCGTCCCTCCCTTCCTCCCTTCCTTCCTTCTGCCCCTCCTTCCTTCCTTCCCTCCTTCCTTCCTTTCCTTCTTTCCTCTTTTCCTCCTTTCCTCCCTTTTTGTAACCAAAGGTTCAAAACAAAGGGCAAGGCATCTGAAATGCCTGGCTAATCACTTTCTCCTCCAACTCTCTTTGAGATATGAGCTTGTTCCTATGAATTAATTCATGGAGTGATTTGCTTAACTTGATTCAGCTCCTTCCAGGCCTCTAGCCCACTTTCCTTCCTTTTTGTGGATGAAGTAGCTGAGGCCTCAGAGGCTCAGTGACCTGCTCAGGGAGATGTAGTGAGGAGGTGGTGGCACTGGTGTCCTGCTGACATTAACTCTGAGTCCAGTGCTGCCTCCTCTGGCACACATTTGTGTTCCAGAGATACCCTTGCAAGATACCCTTGCTGCATGGGAGTTGGCTCTCCTCCTCCCCTTCCCTTTCCTCCATATGGGAAGAACCGGACACGGTGTGCTTGAAGAGCCTTCCAGAAGCCTATACTAATGAATTTTTATTCCTTCTCACATGAGGAGTTGAGACCTTCTGACCTCAATATGCAAGGAGACGCTGAAGATGTAAATCAGCCGCTCTCAGGTTCATAAAAATAGCTCAGCAATGCAGCTCCCTCCTCCCCCTCTCATCCCAGCATCTGAGTTCCTGCTCCCGGTCCCTGCTGCCTTTCTGTTAACTCCTTTTTCCTTCATTCCGGGTCATCAGTGCTTGTCTCCTTCCCTGTCCCTTTCCCTCATTTGTTCTCTTTCCTCTTCTCCTCCACAGGCCCCCTTTTCCATCCTCCATTTTCTGCATTTCCTTCCTACCTTCTTGCTTTCCCTACCTTCCTGACCAGGGTGTGTGTGGACAGATAGGCAAGGCTCTTCACTGCCCATTGGAGCCTGGAAGTGCAACATACTAACATTATTTTGAGAAATTCCAAGGTCCTCTGGATCCTCGGGTGCCTGTGCTGGGTGTGTGGGGAAGGCAGGGAGGCCTGCGGTATGGTGGCCATGCTGTGGACACTGGAACCATCCTGCTAGGATTCAATGCTCAGCTCTGCCTAGAGCAAGTAACTACATCTGTGTGGGTCTCTGATCCATCATCTGCAGAAAGACAGCAGCAACAGCATCCATCTTACAGGGTTGCTGGGAGGAGAACATGAGGTAATGCAGGTACCTAGCTCAGAAAAATCAGCCAGCCATAATTAGCCATTACTATCTTCTCAAAGCCCTGTAGACCACAGGTGGTCCCAAGGCAAGACCTAGGTACACATGAGCAAGTGGGTCGGGATCTGGGAAAGTCTCCGTGACTGAGGAGTACAGCAACCAGCAACGCTGAGATGATAGGCACGGTGGCCTAGCAGGCAAGCACAACCTCTTTGGGGTCAGACAGACCTGCCTTGGGTTCTAAAAAAAAAAAAAAAAAGAATGTTCCTTGATCCCAAAAGATGCCTCCAAACCCTTTCTCAGACTATATAACCTGATTCAAGGACCAGAAAATAAAGCCTTTTCATAGCCGTGGTACTCAGGTCCTGTGAAAGGACGTTTCTAATTCTCAGGGCCTTCACCTGTAAATAGCAGATGCAGAAGTACTGACTTTGTGAGCACAGGGCTTAGCACAGAGGTTGGCAGATATTATTATTATTATTAGTCATTTAACAATCTATGTTTTGATTCAGCTTATGACTTTCTACAAAGGATAACTTGCATAGAACAGTGTTTCTCAGACTTATTGTCATTCCATGATCATTCCTCCAGGAACATTTTTACGCATTTCTCTCCCTTAATCCCCTGCCCCCTGGATTTTTATTACCACAACTATACTGTATACCTGTTTGTGTACTATACATATATCTATGCTTTATACATAGAGATGATAAGATTTTTTTTTTTGCCCTCCAAGAACCAATTTTTGACCCCACTGAGAATGTATGGCTTAGACCAGTGGTTCTCAAATTGGGGTGATTTTGCCTTCCATGGGGCACTTGGCAATATCTGGAGGCTTTTTTAAATTGTGTGTGCATGCAGAGGGCGGTGCTAATGACATTTAGTGGGTAGAGATAAAGATGTTGCCAAGAATCCTACAATGCACAGGAAAGTACCCACAGCATAGAATTATCCAGCCCCAAAAGTGATGCAGTTGAGAGATCTTGCTGTAGGGTTATCATTTTTTTTTTAACCTAAGGATGCCCAAAAGGGTGCTTGTGTCCCAGTGATCAGAAAAGGTGGGAGATGAATCAGGAGGTTTTTTTCTTTTTCGTCTTTATCAGTGTGGGTTGATGTAGCTTCTTAAAGGCACTGAGGGAGGCTGGACATGAAGGAAGTCCTGTGTCACGAGTGTGACCATGATTTAGCTGGATTAAGTATCATTGCTCTTGCCATTTCTCATCTGCCTTCATTAAAAAGAAACCCCATACTTTGCAGGGTCATGTTTTAGGTAAAATGACAATAATGTGGGACTCTAGATCCTTTGTTGAAGGAGGCCATGCTGTAATTTAGGCAAGACTAATTCTTAGATCATTAGGATGATCGCTAACATTTATTGCACAACAACCCATGTGTCAGAGATTGCATTAAGCACTGCATTTTACATGGAGTAATTAATAATATTTTCCTAACAATCCTGTGATTGTTGGTGCTATTACTATCCTCCCTCCCATTTTACAGACAAGGAATATGATGCCTAGAGTGGTTAAGTAACTTGTTCGGAGTCACACAAGTAGGCGGTAGGGTAGCTGGGATTTGAACTCAGGGCATCAGACTCCAGAGCCCACAAACTTAATATGGACTTACACTACCTCTTAACTCTAATACAAGGTGAACTCTTCTAAGTGTTAGAAGAGGTATTGCTGAAGTACTCCTAGAGTTCAGAGATTCAGAGATGACTCCCAGCAGGAGAAACCAGGGCTGCCTTCCTGGAGGCAGTGACACCAAACAGGGTGGGAAGGATGAGTGGGAGTGGCATAAGTAGGGCCAGGGAGAGCGTCCCATTCAGAGGGGGACCGCTCGAGCAAAGGCATAGAAGTAGGGAAATGGCAGGAATTATCTTCCTTAGGAATCACTGGGTCGCATAGGAGCCCATGGGAGCCAGTGTACCAATACACTTCGTCCTGATTTCAGTTGTAAAGGGCATGTGATGTGCTTGGTAGCTACAAGCCCTTGTGGCAGTGCTGCTAAATCAGGGTTTCTCAGTCATGGCACTATGAACATCTTCGGTTGGATAAATCTTTGCTGTAGAGGACTCCCGTGTGCATTGTAAGATGTTCAGCGGCATCCTTCCCTTCCAACTACCTATCCTTCCAAGTTGAGACAACCAAAAATGTCTCCTAACATCGTCAAATGTTCCCCCAAGGGGGGCAAAATAACCCCTGATTAGGAACTACTGTCCTAAATGGGAAAGGATGTGGGCAACATAGGCTGGGGAGGCAGAAAATCTGGGTTTTCATACCAGGAAGTTAGTGCTGTGTGACTTTTGGAAGGACATTTTCTCTCTCTGAGCCTTATTGTTCTCACCCAAAAGATAAGGCAGCTGATTGCAGTTTATGGTCCCTGAGGACATTTTTCCCTAGCGGCCTGAGACTGGCCTCAGACGTGCCACCAGCAGCTCCAGATGCCAGTAGCTGCTCCATTATGCAGTGCGGTGATACCCACCCCTCCCATCTAGCAAACTGGCAGCTGCTGGTTGTGTGCTGAGCCCAGGGTGGGGCCCGCCGCTGCCGCCGAGAGCAGGTGTGCGAAGGGCTTTTGGTGTCACTTTCCACAGCAACACCCAAGTGACGCCCCTAATTATAGTCAGGGGGAGCAGGACTCAGGCGGTGGCAACGAGTTGTTCTTGGTGTGAGAAAATGATTAACACCAGAAAACTGGCCAAGTGGGGCTGCTGAAGTCATTTCCTGAAGTCCTAATGGAAGAAGTTTCCCTCCCATTTCTTTAGAGGGAACTTGGTTCTCACCTTTACTCTGTCCTGGGAACCAGGCAGTTGTTCCAGGAGAGGGGAAGCCGTTGCAGGTTTCACTGGGCTGTGGAATTTAGAATCATGTCAGACGGTTGTGCAGCGGGGGTGCTGAGAGGTTCCCTCCCATGTCGAGAGCTGCTTCACTGTGTAGAAATGGTGGGGAATTCCCTCAGGGCTGACTGGGGTTGACTTTGTGACCTCAAGAAAGTCAGTCAACCTCTGTGGGTCTCAGCTCCACCATCTGCAGAAAGTCAACAATAACAGGCTCTCCCTTCTAGGGTTGCAAGGAGGAGAACATGAGTTAACACAGGTGCATGGCTGCAGCAGTGATGGATGAGCCCAGAGGCTCTGCATCACGTTCCCCTTTTGGCCTGCGCTATCCTTGGCCTCTAGTGACCCTCAGAGGGAGGTATTCTCAAGCCCTGTTTTATAGATGAGGCTCAGATAGATTAAAACCATTTTGCTAACATCTCTTAGTTAGTATAATGAAAAATGGTTGAAGCTCTGACAGAATTCCACCAGGGGCTGATTCCAAAGCCTGTGTCCTCAGTCGTGTATGAAGTCCCAACTCTGAGGGCCTGACAATCACTCCCCCAGCCTGTCCATCAGAGCCCGGAATGCAAAGTCTCCGCTCTTGCTGTTTATTGTGGGCCTCTTTCCAGAAGGCAATAAAAATAACAGTGTGTGTGGGCAAGGGGATGAGCAGATAAGGGAAGCGTGATTGAGAGAGGGACATCTGATAAGGGGCCAAAGAGCCAAAGGAAGCAGATACAGGGGGCCCTGGGATAAGGGCAAGATAAGAGAATGTGGAAGATGAAAAGGTGCCTTCTGGGAGCCGGGTGATGGAGGAGAGGAGCAGATAAGGGGCAGCATGAGCCGTGGGCCATGGGGAATGGGGAATGTGGGCATTAAAGGGGGAAGGAGAAGTAGATAAGAGGGCTGAGAGGGGTGGAGGGAGGCAGAGAGAGACAGGGGGGCAGTCCTGGTGCCTCTGCTCCCAGAATTCCAGGCCTGTTTGTGGTATCTGGCATGATCTTATTCTCTCTATTCTGAAAGTGAGTCCATGGCTTTCCCCAGGCCATGACTCTGAGTCCATGAGATACAAATACCACAGTGGGAGAGGCGGGAGCTCCAAGGAGGCCTGGTCTGGCTGTGGGTCTCTTGAGAATAAAGGCACTGTCATTGGACAAACTCCCTCCTGCCTCCTCTGTCCAAAGGAAGGTTTGCTCTCTCCCTTGTATCTTCCTTCCTTCTTTCTTTCCTTACTTCCTCTACTCAGCAGTTCCACTGCTAAATTCTGTTCCAGGCTCAGGGAATACAGGAAAGATTGCTGTACATTCTGATAGGATAATGACTTTTTTTTTTTTTTTTTGAGACAGAGTCTTGTTCTGTCACTAGGCTGGAGTGCAGTGGCACAATCTCAGCTCACTGCAACCTCCACCTCCCGAGTTCAAGCGATTCCACTGCCTCAGCCTCCTGAGTAGCTGAGACTACAGGCGTGCGCCACCATGTCTGGCTAATTTTTTTGTATTTTAGTAGAGATGGGGTTTTACCATGTTGGCTAGGATGGTCTCGATCTCCTGACCTCGTGATCCACCTGCCTCGGCCTCCCAAAGTGCTGGGATTACAGGCGTGAGCCACTGTGCCTGGCCAGGAGAATGAATATTAACAACCACATAGATAAATAAGGTACTTGAGATAGCCACAACTGCCATGAAGAACATAGAATCACGTACAAGGACAGTGAGTGATAGGGTTGGTTACTTTGAGTTGGCTGGTCAGAGTGAGCTTTTGCAAGGAGGTGGCCATTTGGCTGGGACCTAATGATAAGAAGGAAGCAGTTAGGAGAATATCTGAGCACAGAGGAAACATCAAACACGAAGGCCCTTGGAGGGCATGTGCTTGGCTTGTGGGGCTGCATCCTCATGACAGAGAGGGGGAGTGATATAATCAGGTCGAAGAGCTGGAGGGGCCAGAGCGTGCAGAACTTGGACTGCAGAATTTATACCAAGTGTAAGGAGAAAGGCTGTGGGAGGCTCACCTGGATGAGGTTTGGTATGCATTTGGTCAAGTGGAGGCTATGCAGTGTAGTGGAAAGAGCACTGGACAGGCCAGGAGATCCAGGTTCCACTTCTGACTTTCCCCTTAACATATATTGTGTCCTTGGGTAAGTCAATGCCCTTCTCTGGGCTTTAGTCACTGCTAGTTGTGACCTAAGAGAATGACTCAGTGATTCCTAAGGTCCATTCAGTCCTGACATTCCATGGACATTTGAGCAGAGTCAAAGAGGGCATCCTGTGGGCCCCAGTCTGAAAGCCTTTGAAGTCTTTCAAATGTGAACTTGCTTTTCCAGGGCCTTCCATCATTCCCCCCTTCCCCCCTAGTTTTACCATGTAGAGCAGCACCAAGTGCACAAGTTCAAATCTTGACTCTGCCACTACATTTGTATGTAACTTTGGGCAAGGGGCTTAACTTTCTTGAACTTCAGCTTTCTCATTTGCAAAATGCCAATAATAATCACACCCACCTCATGGGGCTGTCATGGGGGAGGAAATGAGATAATTATGTAAAGGATTAAGTCAGCTCCTGATGCACAATAAATTATTATTACTGGTGCCAAGGACTCCCAAATCTTTACTTTGAGGTCAGGTGCATCTCCCAATTATGGGCCAAAATGTTCACCTATTGATGGATCATTTCTACTTGAAAACTGATGTTCCACTGGCACCTCCAGCTGAACATGACCAAAATCAGACTCATTATCTCCCTTGCTCCCCATTTTCTTCCCCTTCTTTTTCCTGCTCCCAGGTCCCTTATCTTGGATCATGGTACCATGGTTCTCCCAGACACTCATGCTGAATCTCAGAGTTATCTAGGAAAAACTAATGCTTTCCTTAGCCCTCACCTAGACTGTAGGATAATCCCTGAACCAGCTTCCTGCTTTGTTTCTTGTTCTTTGTCCTTCATTTCTGAAGACTGTTGTCAGTCTTAACACATACCTCCTTCATTTCAAAGACTGTTGTCAGAGTGACCTTAACACATACCTCTAAGATGGTCACTTTCTGCTAAAAAGTCTTCTGTATCTCCCCATCCACTCTAGGCCACAAGATAAAACCCACCACCCCAGCCTGCCTTCAAAGTCTTTCAAATGTGAATATAACTTGCTTTTTCAGGGCCTTCCATTGTCCACCTCTAACACATCTCAAACCTTCCTTGAGCATGGCTCACTTCTGGAGAACCTCAGTTTAAGTTTCTCCCCTCTGCCTAGAATCTATCCCACTCCAGGGCTGCTTGTTCAGGTTCACCCATACTTGGAATCTGAACTTCGAACCTATGTACACCCTGTGGAGGCTTCCCAGATGCCCTGCTAATCTGTTGGATCCTAGTTACCACACACGTACATATTACCTCTTTTATAAAGTAACTACAGGTTTTCTTGAACTGGTATGTATTCATTTTTTTCTCCCCTACTAGACTTACGAGTTCCTGGAAGATGGGGATTTTGTTTTGGTCATCTTTATATTGTTGGGTAGACCTAGTAATAGTTTAAGAAGCCTGATAAGTCTCTTGAACCTAATGGAGTTAAAACAGGACCCATTATTTCACCCCCTTCCTCAACCTCTATTGCATTCCCTGAGCAATCCCATTCCTCCCCCAGACTTCGCCTTCTTGGTAAACAGCACCGCCCTCCACCCAGTTGCACAAGCTCCAAACCTAAGAGTCATCTTTGATTCCTGTCTTTCTTTGCTCACACCCCACGCCCTGTCCATCACCAAGGTAGCTCTACCTCCAAAATTCATCTCAAACTTTCCCACTTTTCTCCACCTAACCCGCGACCTCTTTCTCCTGGACTGCCACAATGACTCCTAAGTGATCTCCTTGCTTCTGTTCTTGCTGCCCTGTACTCTATTTTCCTTTCTGAAGTGAGAATGTTCTTTTAAAATGTACATCACATTGTATCACTAACTGACGTAAAACCCTCTAGTGGCCTCCCATTACATGGAGTAACATGTGGATGCCCCACTCTGGTCTGCAGAGCCTTGCATCCCTCCCTTTCTAATCACCTATCATATTACTCCCCCTGATGGCCACATCACACCTTCAGTCACTGCGACTTTTCTCCAATATACCAAGCTCGTTCCTACTCCAGGGCCTTTGCACTGTCACCTCCACCTGTACTACTATTTTCCCTGATCTTCATGCGGTTGTCTTGTGTAATTTATATTTTCGTGTAAATAACTTTCTTAACTCGATTACCCAGCCAATTATTCCATCACATTGCTCCACTTTAAATCTATGCATTGTACTTACTACTCTCTAATTAAAATTATTGTTATTTTACTCTGGTTGTTTCTACTCCACTAGAAATAAACTCTGAAATTAAGGAGTTTGTCTATCTTAGTTTCCACTGTATCCTAGTGCCTAGGATAGTGCCTTGCACATAAGAACTTATTGAACAATTAGAAATAATAATAATTACTATAAGTAATGATGTGTCTATTATCTACTGAGCTATTATGTAGCAGGAAAAATGGGGATAATATTATTACTCTTATAAGGTTTGTGAGGATTAGAGATAATTTATGTAAAGTGCCTAGTATGCTATAGGTCTTATAACCATTGTTTGCCCAGTGTCTCCCAGATGGTAAGGGGCTGAGCAGGGCTCAGATGCAGGTTTTGCTTTCTCTAGTGCTGAGGCTCTTACCTCTACCTGGGAGAATTGGTAATATTCTGGTCTGTTTTGTCTGCCATTAATAGAATCACAGAAGCTTTTTTATACCTTGTATTTACATTGCATATCTTTTTCATCCTTCTCCTTATGAACAATTTGTCTTTGTATTTAAAGTGTACCCCTTGCAGTCAGCATGTAGCTGAATCTTGCTTTTTTACTAGTCTGTCAATCTCTGCTGCTTAATGGGTAGAAAGCTTTCTGTTGATTTTTAAAAACTATTTTTTGAGTTACTTTCTTAGTGGTTTATCCAGCGATTAGAATGTAAATTTTAATTTGTCATAATATTAACATAATAAATTAAAGAAAACTCCAGATTAATGCTAACTTAATTTTGGTAAAATACAGAAACTTTTCTCCAATATAACTCCATATCCTTCCCTTCCTTTGTAGTATTATTTAGACACATATGACATCTATATATGTCAGAATCCATACAGCAACTCAATGTTGTAATTATTGCTTTATAAAGACATATCTTTTAAAGAAGTTAAGAGCAGAGAAAAATATATGTATTTGTATTTTTTATATTTTTGTTTTATTTATTTTTAAATTTCTGTGTCTTTTATGTATGTGATTGTATGTCTCTTATATTTGCCCACATACTTCCCACTTTTGGTGCTTTTTGTCTGGTGGATTCTAGTTACCATATGGTGTCATTTCTCTTCAGCATAAAGGACTACTTTTAATATTTCTTAGAAGACAGATCTAGCAATGAATTCTCTCAGTCTCAATTTATTGGGAATTGTCTTCATTTCACCTTTAATATGCAAAAATTATTTACTTCATTATTGAATTTTTCGTTGACAGTTGTTTGTCTTTCAGGACTTTGAATATGTCTTTTCATTGCCTTTTGGCTTCAGCTGTTCTGATGGGACATCTGTTATTAATCATATTGTTGTTCTTTTGTATGAGATAAGTAAAATTACTTTTCTTGTTGCTTTCTTATTTTATTTTATTTTTGAGACAGGGTTTGGCTCTGTCACCCAAGGTGGAGTGCAGTGGTGTGAGCTTGGCTCAATGCAAACTCTACCTCATGGGCTCAAGCAATCTTCCCACCTCAAGCCTCCCAAGTAGCTGGGGCTGCAGGTGCACGCCACCATGCCTGGCTAATTTTGGTATTTTTCTTTTGGTAGAGGTGGCATTTGGCCATGTTGCCCAGGCTGGTCTCAAGCTCCTGGGCTCAAGCAATCTGCCTGCCTAGGCCTCCCAAAGTGCTGGGATTACAGTGCAGGAGTGAGCCACCATGCTGGCCTCTTGCTGCTTTCAAGATTTTCTCTGTGTTTGTCATTCAACAATTTGACTATGATGTGCCTGGGTGTGAATCTCTTTGTTTTTATCTCTTTGGCATTCCTTGGGGAGTTTTGCTCATTCTTTCTTTTTTTATTTTTAAATTTATTATTACTTTTTTTTTGTGGGTACATAATAGGTGTATATATTTATGGAGTACAGGAGATGTTTTGATATAGGCATGCAAAGTGAAATAAGTACATCATGAAGAATGGGGTATCCATCCCCTAATGCATTTATCTTTTGAGTTACAAACAATCCAATTACATTCTTGAAGTTATTTAAAAATATATAATTAAGTTATTATTGACTATAGTTGCCCTATTGTCCTATCAAATAGTAGGTCTCATTCATTCTTTCTATTTTTTTTTTTTGTACCCATTAGACATCCCCATCTCCCTGCTTTCTGCCTATTTCTCTCTCTCCTTTCCTTCTGGGACTCCTATTACATCTATGTGTAGAGGAATAGCTCTGGGGTGGTGCCCTGTGACCCTAGGACATGCCCATATAGGACATAGAAGCAATGCTTAACTGTAATTTGACCCAAGTCTTGGTAAAACACCTTGCTATTCCTCATGTAATGAGGGGGATAAGCAGTCTTATGAGTGGCTGCCATGAAGAAGCTTATCCACATCTTAGTTTGCAGGAGAAAGATGTAAGGCTGGTTTTATCCACCCCCTTGTTTCAGAGGAGGACAGGACTTTCCACCTTGACCCACTTAGAGTAGAGCTGCTGACTTCTGTGTATGTCTATTAATTTGCTGGCTGTATTTAGAAGGAGCCCCTCAATAGCACAGCCACCCACTGCCTGAGCATCCTGTCATCTGGCCCTTCTCATTTGGTGGTGTCTTGTGGAGCTAGGATATAGGAAGCTAACATTATGCTGACTGATTTTTCATCAATATAAGTAATAAACTGTCTGAATCCATTTGGGCTTATTGTCTTTTTACTGGCCTAATCTATGAAATTGTGGTAAACTGCAGTAGCGATTCCTATATCCCTGTTAGCCACTATGCTGCTGCTTTGGGACTGTTTGACAGTATGTTGGGATGCTTGATGATATCCCTATTGGGTCAAGTAGTGTCCCCCAGAAGTTCATGTCTACCCAGAACCTCAGAATGTGACCTTATTTGGAAATACGGCCTTTGCAAATGTAAGTCAAGTGAAGATGAGGTTATAATGGATTAGGTTGGGCCCTATTCCAATGACTGCTCTCCTTATAAGAAGAAAGAAATTTGGACACAGAGGCATGCACAGAGGGAAGATGATCTAAAGACACATAGGGAGAAGAACATGTGATTGGAGTGATGAGTCTACAAGCCAAGGAATATCAAGATTGCCAGCAACCATCAGAAGCTAGAAGAAGCAAGAAAGGATTCTCCCCTAGAATCTTTAGAGAGTATAGGCCTACTAACACCTTGATTTTGGATTTCTAGCCTCTAGGGCTGTGAGATAATAAATGTCTGTTATTTTAAGCCATCCAGTTTGTGGTACTTTGTTAGAGCAGCCCTAGGAAATGAATACAGTGTTACACATGAACATGAGCATGTGTGACGCATGAGACATGAACAGGCCTCTGAGGCTCTTTTCATCTTTATTCAATATTTGTTTCTTTCTCTCTATTGTATTGGATCATTTCCATTAATCTGTCTTCAAGTTCACTGATTCTTTCTTCTGTCATCTAAAGTCTGTTGGTTGCTCACCACAATACTAAAAACATTAACTTTTTCATTTCAGAAAGTTACCGAACTTTTCAACTCTAAAATTTTATTTGGTTGTTTTGCATGATTTCCATCTCCTTATTAAGATTCTTTATTTGTTGAGTCATTGACTTCATATTTTTCTTGATTTTTTAAACATCATTTCCTTTAGTTCTCTGAACGTAATTATTGGTTTTAAAGACTTTGTCGGCTAAATCCAACATCTGAGCCCACTCAGAGACCATTCCTATTGACTAAATTTTTTTTACTGAGTGTGGATCATGTTTTCCTATATCTTTCCATGTCTCATAACTTTTTCTTGTTCCAAACTGGATAATGTAGGTAATATATTGTAGCAGTTCCGGACTGTGATGTCTCCTGGGAATGGTTATTGTTGCTGACTGTTTGTTTAGTAGCTTACCTGGACTAAATCTGTGGATACTGTCTTCCTTGTGATGTGTTGCTACTGATGTCTTTCCTCATTTTGTAAAAAAACTATTTTATTTTAAGCCTGAATTCCTAGGGGTTGCTTCTATGTTCTTCATAGTTTAGCAGTCAGCTGATGTTTGGTCACAGGTTGTGCTCAAACACCTTGTATTAGTTTTTCTGTTGCTGACATGTACCACAAGCTCAGTGTCTAAACAAAATAAACTTATTATTTTAGTCCTCTATGGGACTCACTGGGCTAAAATCATGGCATTGGCAAGGCTGCATTCCTCTTCCTCCTCCTCCTTCCTCTTCCTCCTCCTCCTTCCTCTTCCTCCTCCTCCTTCCTCTTCCTCCTCCTCCCCCTCCTCCTCCTTCCTTCTTCTCCTTCTCCTTCTCCCTCTCCATCTCCCTCTCCTTCTCCTTCTTCTTCTTCATTTTCTTCTTCCTCTTCTTCTTTTTTCTTCTTCTTCTTTCTTCTTCTTCTTCTTCTTCTTCTTCTTCTTCTTCTTCTTCTTCTTCTTCTTCTTCTTCTTCTTCTTCTTCTTCTTCTTCTTCTTCTTCTCCTTCTTCTTCTTCTTCTTCTTCCTTCTTCTTCTTTCTCCTTCCTCTTGTGTTGCTCTGTTGCCCAGGCTGGAGTACCCTGGCAGGATCTTGGCTCACTGCAACCTCCGCCTCCCAGGTTCAATGATTCTCATGCCTCAGCCTCCCAAGTAGCTGGGATTATAGGCACCCTCCACCATGCCTGGCTAATTTTTGTGTTTTTAGTGGAGATGGAGTTTCACCATGTTGTCCAGGCTAGTCTCCAACTCCTGACTTCAAGTGATCCACCCACCTCAGCCTCCCAAAATGCTGGGATTACAGGTGTGTTACTGTGCCCAGCTAAGGCTGCATTCCATTCTGAAGGCTCTGGGGAAGAATCAGTTTCCTTGCCTTTTCCAATTTCTAGAGGGCATTAACCTTGCTGTCTATGGCTTATGTTCTCCATCTTCAAAGCCTGCTTTTAAAGAGTCCTGTGACTAGATTGGGCCTACCTGGATAATCCAAGATAAACTATCTCAGGGTCCTTAACCTTCATCCCATCTGCAAAGTCCCATATGCCCTTAACATAGTCACAGGTTATAGGATCAGACCTGAACATCTTTGTGGGGGGAGGGGTGGGGAAGAGAGGACTTTATTCTGCCTACCACACACCTCAAGCTAGTGAGGCTTCCATACACTTCTATCAGATCTGTGTGGTTTATCGAAGTTCAGGAAGTTTTCAGGTCAGCCCTGGCCGTTACTCTCAGGTAGGCCATCTTGCATCTTCTCTGCATGTGCTCTGCATCCTGGTGCGCCAGGGATCTGTGAAGCCCCTTTAGAACTATCTGGTTTCCTCAATCTCCTTGTTAACTTTCTGGTCAGTCTTCCACCAAGACTGCAATCTCAGGTTAGTGGAGTTGTTGGCTTTCCCAGTTTACTGGTCACCAAGATTGCTAGCATTACTGACAGGGATGATGGATGTGGAGATTTTTTTCCCTTCCATTCCAAACCAAGTGAGTCCTCTCTGCAGCAAAGTTGCTGGTTTTCACAGCCAGTCCCATGGGGCTAGAACTACCCTTCTGACCAAGCTGGATGGGGGCGGGGAGGATGAAAGCAGCTTCAGTCTGAAGCTTGAATACCACAAACTCCTGCAGTTCTTACCCCAGATTTAGCAGTTTTTCATGAATACGAACTTTATTTGCTGTGTGGCTCTGTTTGATTTTCAGAGCTCTGAATCATTGTTTTTAACAGTTTTGATTTTAGTATATATAGTTGCTTTTTGGGGAGAAGATTTGCTGACCTCTTCATTTTGCCAAACCAGAAGTCTCTCCTGCCTAATTGGAGGCTTTAGTCCCAATATTATTACATTTAGAATAACTAATAATATTGTCGGTTTCTCGATATACTTTACTGGTATTTGACTGCTTTCTGTATCATCTGTTTATTTGTCCCTCTTTCCCTCCTTTCCTGCCTTCTTTGGGATAATCAAATATTTTGTAGCTGTCCATTTTAATTTCTCTATTGACTTTTTAACTATGATTTTTTTTGTATTTTTTTTAGTGCTGCTCCAGGCAATATACATATTCTTAATTTATCAAGTCTACCTTTAACTAATATTGCATCACGTCCTGCGAAATGCAAGAATCTTGCAACAGCAAGACAGCACTTATCTAAACCCATCTTCTATGCTATTACTGACATACAAGTATACCTTCTTTCATTGTGCTTCACTTTATTATGCCTCTCAGATATTGTGTTTTTATTACAAATAGAAGGTTTGTGGCGACCCTGCATGAAGCAAGTCTATTGGTGGCATTTTCTCGACAGCATGTGTTTACTTTGTGTCTCTGTCACATTTTGGTAATTCAGTATTTCAAACGTTTTCGTTATTGTTTCTCTGTTACGGTGATCTGTGATCAGTGATCATTGACGTTATTACTGTAATTGTTTTGGAGCACCACGAACCATGCCCGTATACAACACTAATCCATACAAGTTGTGAGTGTTTTGATTGCACCACCAACTGGCCATTCAACATCTCTCTTCCTCTCCTTGGACCTCCCTAGTCCCTGAGATACAACAAAGTTGAAATGAGGCCAATTAGTAACCCTGCAAGGGCCTCTAAGTGTTCAAGTGAAAGGAAGAGTTGTACGTCTCTTACTCTATATCAAAGGTAGAAATGATTAAGCTTAGTGAGCGAGGCTCACCAATGTCTTTCATGAATGTTGAAAGCTTTCACTAATGTCCAAAGCTGAGATATGCTGAAAGCTAGGCCTCTCATACTAAACAGTTGGCCAAGTTGTGAATGCAAAAAAAAAAAAAAAAAAAAAAAAAAAAACCCTCAAATAAAAAAAAAATGTAAACTATTTGAATAAAAAAAAAAAAAAAAAAAAAAAAAAAAAGTCCTTGAAGGAAGTTAAAAGTGCTATTCCAGTGACCACACGAGTCATAAGGAAGCAAAACAGCCTTATTACTGATACGGAGGACGTTTTTGTGGTCTGGATAGAAGATCAAACTAGCCACGATATTACCTTAAGCCAAAGCCTATTCCAGAGCAAGTCTCTTCCATTCTGTGAGAGCTGAGAGAGGTGAGGAAACTGCAGAAGAAAAGTTTTAAGTTAGCAGAGATTTGTTCATAGGTTTAAGGAAAGAAGTTATCTCTGTAACATAAAAATACACTGTGAAGCAGCAAATGCTGATACAGAAGCTACAGCAAGTTATTAAAAAATCTAGATAAGATAATTGATGAAGGTGGCTACACTAAATGACAAATTTTCCATGTAGATCAAACAGGCTTTTAATGGAAGAGATGCTATTTAGGACTTTTATACTTAGAGAGGAGAAGTCAATGGCTGGCTACAAAGCTTCAAAGAACAGGTAGACTCTGCTGTTAGTGGCTACTGCAGCCAGTGATTTTAAGTTGAAGCCAGTGCTCATTTACCATTCTAAAAATCCTAAGGCCCTTAAGAAATATGCTAAACTAACTCTGCTTGTGCTGTATATAAATGAAACAGCAAAGCCTAGATGACAGCACATCTGTTTACAGCATGGTTTATTAGATATCTTAGTCATACTGTTGAGACCTATTGCTCAGAATAAAGACTCTTTCCAAAATATTACTGCTCACTGACAATACACCTAGACACTTAAGAGCTCTGATGGAAATGTACAAGGGAATTAATCTTGTTTTCAAGCCCAGTAACACAATATTCATTGTGCAGCACATGAATCAAGGGGTAATTTTGACTTTCAAGGCTTATTATTTAAGACATACATTATGTATGGCTATAGCAGCCATTCACAGTGATTCCCCTGGCGGGTCTGGGCAAAGTAAATTGAAAACCTTCTAAAAAGATTCATCCTTCCAGATGCCATTAAAAATATTCATATTCATGAGAGGAGATCAAAATATCAACATTAACAGTAATTTGGAAGAAGCTGATTCCAACTGTCATAGTTTCCTTCGAGGGGTTCAAGATGTTAGTGGAGGAAGCAACTGCAGATTTGGTGGAAATAGTAAGAGAACTAGAAGTGAAAGTGGAGCCTGAAGATGTGACTGAATTGCTGCAATCTTATGATAATATTTGAAAGGAAGAGGAGTTGCTTCTTTTAGAAGAATAAAAAAGTGAGTTTTTGTTTTTGTTTTTGTTTTTTAGACAGTCTTGCTCTGTTACCTAGGCTGGAGGGCAGTGGCATGATCTCAGCTCACTGCAACCTCCGCTTCCTGGGTTCAAGCAATTCTCCTGCCTCAGCCTCCTGAGTAGCTGGGACTACAGGCGTGCACCACCACGCCTGGCTAATTTTTGTATTTTCAGTAGAGATGGGGTTTCACATGTTGGCCAGGCTGGTCTCAAACTCCTGACCTCAGGTGATCTGCCCATCTTGGCCTCCCAGAGTATTAGGATTACAGGCATGAGCCATCTCGCCTGGCCAAAAAAGTGAGTTTTTGAGTTGGAATATACTCTTGGTGAAGATGCTGTGAACATTGTTGAAATGGCCACAAAGGACTGAAATATTACATAAGCTTAGTTATTAAAGCAGTAGCAGAGTTTTAGAGGATTGACTCCAATTCTGAAAGAAGTTTGACTGTGGGTATAATGCTATCAAACAGCATCCCATACTACAGATAAATCATTTGTGAAGAGAAAAGTCAATTGATACAACTGATATGGGAAAATTCATTGTTGTCTTTTTTTTTGAGACAGAGTATTGCTCTGTCACCCAGGCTGGAGTGCAGTGGTGCAGTCTCGGCTCACTGCAACCTCCGCCTCCCAGGTTCAAGTGATTCTCCTGTCTCAGCCTCCTGAGTAGCTGGGATTACAGGCGCCTGCCACCATGCCCGGCTAATTTTTGTATTTTTAATAGACACAGGGTTTCACCATGTTGGTCAGGCTGGTCTCGAACTCCTGACCTGGTGATCCACCCACCTCAGCCTCCCAAAGTGCTGGGATTACAGGCCTGAGCCACTGTGCCCGGCCATTGTTGTCTTATTTTAAGAAATTACCACAGCCACCCCAACCTTTAGCAACCACTATCCTGATCAGGAAGCAACTTTTAATTTCTTTAGATAACTTTTTTTTTTTTCCTTTTCTTTTTTAGACGTGGGGTCTCATTCTGTTGCCCAGGCTGGAGTGCAGTGGTGTGATTATAACTCATTGCAGCCTCAAACTCCTGGGCTCAAGAGATCCTCTTGCCTCAGCCTCCCAAGTTGCTAGGACTACAGGCATGGACCACCATGTCTGGCTAAGGACTTTTCTTTTGCATTCACAACTTGACCAACTGTCACAAATCTTTAATTCTTAAAAATGTGATATCTATGAGGTACAATAAAGCAAAGTGAAATAAAATGAGGTATGCCTGTATACTACGATTTAGTTAACCAGTCCCCAGTTGATCTATCCCTTTTTCTTAAAGTTCTCTAGATTGGAAAACTGAAGCTCCCCCAAGAATCAGGGACATCCCTGGCCATTCCTCAGACAGAATTTAACCTCTTATTTTGTACATGCATTGAGTAGTTATTATGAACAGGGCTCACATCCTGAATACTCTATGACAACACTGAGGTAGAGTTTCTGCCCATGTATACAAATGACTGACACATAAGGTAGATGGTAGCAAGTGGCCGAGAGAGACAGAGAGCGAGTGAGCTTAATTCTGTCTTCGTGGAAAGTAGGTCAGGAAAGGCTTCACGGTGTTGGCGACATTTGAGTTAGATCAGAAATAGGGGAGAGGTCTTTTGAAATAGGCTGTTCCAGGTGGAGGGAACAGTGTGGACAGAGGCACAGACAAGAGCCTGGATGGGGAAGAGAGGCTGGCGTGAGTACCAGCATGTGGAGGAAAGCAGGCCGGGGCTAGGCCACAGTGGATATTAAGCACCAGTCCAAGGAAATGAGCAAGGACTGAAAACTTTCATGGAGTTTTGCTTGTCAAGGGCCTGTTATAAGACTGAAAGGACTGGATTCATGGATTAAAGGTATTTCCTAGAGGGAGATCTCTTATATTAAAGCAGGTTTTGATAAATTGGTTGTAGAAAATGCCCCTCGCTTTTCTCCCACTTGTGTTATCTGGGTCCATTCCCTCTTTTGTCTGCCCTCAATCCCCTGCTCCAAGGTGTCCAGGCTGAGGCTGACCATGAGCCCACACTGCCTCCCTGTGCCAGTTTCATGTATAGCACTTGGCATAACTGCTGCCCTGAGGCTGGAGGGGATGGGATCAGTCTTTAATTCTGTGATGCTCACTGATGCTCACCATCCACATGCACTCATTGTTTTATATGCGGAGACTGACTGCATTTGCAGTGATGTCTGGATGAGCACTCACATTGATTTCAATACAGAAAGTCACAGGGAGGGTAGCAGGGAGGGTCTGTCTTGAGGACCTGCCACTATCAGCCTCCTGGGCTCCAGGCAAGGGGCGGAGACCTCTGCCTACTCCTGGTGGCACCCTTCTCCATGGGACGATGCATCTGTTCCTTACTTTTTTGACCAAGGGAAGTGATACTTTTTATCTCTTCTTTTATCTTCACTTTCCCATCTAATTTCCATGAGAATTTCTGAATTAGTTTCTGAGTCCTTGGGAGGACTTGGCATGAGAAGAGCAGGGCAGCAAAGATGGGGAGCTGCCTTTAGCATTCAGAGCTCCCTCATTGCCCGAAAGATAAAGTCCAATGGCTTCAGCTAGACTTCAAGGCCCACCAGGATCTGGCTGTTACTTGCTTTCTAGCTTTAGCTCTTGACCCTTCCCCTCTGTGCATCCTGTGCTTCAATCAAAAAGGTTACAAATCCCAGCCCATGCTATTCCCTCTGCCTGGAACACTCTTTTCCACACCTTGATTCTGGCCCAAATCACCTTCTAGTACCAAAGAGGTACCAAACAGGTACAACTTCCTAAATAACTAGTCCTAAGCCTGGGCATAGGGTACAAGCAAAGAGAAATACATATCACATCCAAAACAGCCTTTACCCTTTCCTATGGTTCCAAGACCAGACTGGCGTCAACTGCTAGTCTTTAATTTTGATCTGAGACCTCCTGCATACCAGTCCAGACTCAGCTCAAATATACCACCTCTGCAGGTCTTTCCTGAGCCTGACTCCACCACATCTTCCCTGGATTCAATGATTTGTGTATATTTCATCTCAGTGTCTGTTGTGCCTGATTCAGTGGTCTGGCACCATTGCAGGCACTCAGTGAATGCATAAACCATCCCAGATCCATGATTTACGAGGTGGCTAAGATGGTGGATGGATAAGTGACTTGAAGAGGCAGAGGCTTAGCAAGAAGGAAGCAACAAAAGAGCAGGTGCAAGGAAAACACCTTAACCCCCAATGCATCCTCTCGCTTCCTAACCCCTCTTGCTGTGGTTGTCAAGTTAGGTTTCTCTTCCTGGCTCCAGGCTCTCCATTTCCCCCTAAGTTTACACCTATATCTTCACAAACTCTGCCACTCCCCACCCCCAACCTGGGGCCAACTTTGAGAGCCAAATGCCCTGGATCAGGTTGCACCCTTGAGTACTTTCTAGCTGAGATCCAAAGACAAGGTTCAAATACAAGAGCCACAATTTATTTATTGGTGTAGAGTCTTAGGCAAACTTCTTCACTTTTTGGAGGCTATTTCCTTTATTGTAAAATCTACATGGTAATTTTTTTCTCTGTGCCCCTCATGTGGTTTGAGTGAAAATCATATCCAACGATGGATAAGAAAGAACTTCCTAGAAATGCTGTAGATGACTATTGTTATGATGATAATTGATAAAAATAAATGCATGGAATGTTGCTATTTCCTGCATTCTTTCATGAAAGCTGAGGGTAAAAGGAAGGTGCAGTCAAGGCATTGAGAAATATCACATTGGCCAACATATTGAACCAACTCGAAGAGATTAACTAAATTTTTAGGGCTTCTTATTATCTCTTAGCAATAAAACAGAGTGGGCTAGACTGAATCCACAGGGTTCCTGTACCTCATGTGTAAAGGCAGTGTAGCCTAATGGTTTGGAGTCAAATTACCTGGATTCAAATCCCATCTCTGGCAACTAGGTAGAGCTACTTAAGCAGTAGCTTAGTGTCTCTGTGCCTCAATGTGTTAGTGAAATGGGAACGATTTTAATGATGATACTTATCCAATGGTCTTGTTTCAACTAGGTACAGCAATCCCTATTAAGCATTCGGAAATGTGGCTGGCACACAGTGAATGTCATCTTTGATCATTTCCTCTATTAGCTTCCTGTTCATTGGGGGTTGACAGTTTTGCTTTTGCTCCCATCTTGAATAAAATAACGAAGTTCAATAATAACTAGGCAGAGGGCAAGGAAAAAAAACACCTACTGAAAGATTGGCTGGTAACTGTGGATAGGAATGGTCTTAGCAACCCTCTAGTCCAATTCTTTCATTAAAGAAATGGAAAACTGAAGCCCAGGGAGTAAATATTTTTCCTGAGGTTATATAACAATTGAGTTCAATTTATTGACTCTTTTCTCATGCCTGTTATACACCAAGCATTATCCACATTTCTGTGGATAAGTGGATGAATAAGAAACAGTTCTTTGCCTTTGCAGAATATTTCCCAAAATGTATTACTTGCAAAATGGAGTTATCTTGGTTGAAATTTAACTCAGAAAATTCTAGATTAAAGAAAACAAACAGGGTTTTTGCCTTGTGCACTGCTCATCCCGGAGGCAGTCTGCCATGCACAGTGTAGGACATGAGTCTTCTGTTCCCTTAGGGTCCATCTGGTGGGATTTGTGCTTTGTGGCCCATCCAATGGACATGTGACTCTGGCTAGAAGTTCACAGAGTAGTTCAGGGTGGGGGATATACGGAAAGAGATTTAGCAGTTGCTTTATGGGGTGTATACCAGAGGAATACACCCCAGCTCCTTTATGGGGTGTATACCAGAGGAATATAAATAATTCTACCATAAAGACACATGCACGCAAATGTTCATAGCAGCACTATTCACAATAGCAAAGACATGGACCTAACTTATATGCTCATTGACAGATTGAATAAAGAAGATGTGGTACATATACACCATGGAATACCATACAGCCATAAAAAAGAATGAGATCATGTCTTTTGTGAGAACATGGATGGAAATGGAGGCTATTATCCTTAGCAAACTAATGCAGGAACAGAAAACCAAATACCACATGTTCTCGCTTATAAGTGGAAGCTAAATAATGAGAACTTATGAGCACAAAGAGGGACACAACAGACACTGGGATCTACTCGAGGGTGGAGGGTAAGAGGAGGGAGAGGAGTGGAAAAGATAATCATTAGGTAATGGGCTTAATTCCTGGTTGATGAAATAATCTGTAAAACAAACCCACGAATTTACTTGTGTACATACCTTCACATGTACCTCCGAACCTAAAATAAAAGTTAAAGAGAGATATTTATTAGAAATTTATTGGTGATGAGGAAGAGATGGGGTACACGTTAGTGTTCAGGTAGACCACACCTGAGGGCACAAAGCCCTCTTCCCTCTGCCTAATGTTTTTTGAGGACAAAATCTCCTTCCATGGACCATGTAAGAACAGTCTTAGTCAATGCCAAGCACACACACTTTACGAGTTGTAGTAAGCAACTGAGATGTTGAAGGAAGAAGAAACAACAAGACGACAACCATATCAAGACAATGGCGAGGGCAGGATGAGGGCGTTAGCCACTACTTACATGATGTAAGTGTGTGCCTGGCCTGCCTTTACTTGTCACATTACCTGTATTAACCCATTCAATTCTGATATCAACCCTTTGAGGTAGGTACCATTATTACCTACGTTTTGCATATGAGGAAACAGACACAGGTAGTTCAATGACTTGCCCAAGGCCATCTAGCAGGTAAGTGGAGGAGCTGAAGTTTGAATTGAAGCAATGAGCTTTATTCTGGTCTTGGACCCATAGGTAGGGGTAGGAACTGCTTTTGATGTGATGTGTATTTCTCTTTGCCTGCATCATATGCCCAGGCGTAGGACTAGTTATTCAGGAAGTTGTACCTGTTTGGTACTTTGATCTGTCATTGTGGTCAGAAATATTCGGGTGGAGGGATTTTGCTTGGGATGGGCAGTGCAGCTACCTGGGTGTGGGAGGGGAGAGGAAAGGTCCTTCCTGCTCATGTCTACCTTTCTCCTGTTTCAAAGATTTGCCCAGATGCCAATGTCCCCATGTTTACTGCCTTTTCTGTGCTCAGTACTTCATTTACACTTGCCTGAGGCACCTCCTGTGTACCTTGTTTACAAATTATTGGCACAGATCTGTGGATGTTCCCTAGATAAGTCATAGCTGCTTGAAGGTAGAGGTCAGTTCTTATTCCTGTCCCTAGATTTCCCACCTCAGGGCTTTGCTCAGTCATTACTGTTAAATGAATAAATGAATGACTTCGGAACCAATGGATAGGACTAACTAAGAAACCTCCCCCTAAAGTGGAAATACCATACGTGGTAATCAGTTAGTGCTACCAAATACTTCCATCCTCCCGCCTTCCAGGCACATGATAAAATGACATTTCTCCATCTCCTTCGAAACTGGATACGGCTGTGTAACCTGCTCTGGGAAATGAAATGTGAGTCGAACAGATATAAGTGTTGCTTCTGGGAAAAAGTTTGAGAGCCAGTGTGCGATTTGTCATACTCTGACATGATGGTGGTAACACTTCAGATGGTGGCTGCCCCACGAACCTGAGTCCAAGTGGCTTGGAGCAAAGCCCCTCAGTGGACTTGTGGCATGGACAAGCAGTGAATTTTTGTAATTTAAACCTCTGGGATTTTAATGCCATTTGTTTCTAGAGCATAACCTAGCTCATCCCGACTGATGTATCATAGAGGATCTTCTGGGAGACCATTCTGAAAATGAACACCACTCTTGCCAAGCATAAAGACAAAACAGAAAGTCCACAGGGAGCTTGAGTTAGAGGCAAAGTCCTGCTGTTATTGGTTTAGAATCCAAGAACAGCAGGACTTTTATTTTTTTTGAGATAGAGTCTCCCTCTGTCACCCAGGCTGGAGTGCAGTGACATGATCTTGGCTCACTGCAAGCTCCCTCTCTCGGGTTCAAGCAATTTTCCTACCTCAGCCTCCTGAGTAGCTGGGACTACAGGTACATGCCACCACGCCCGGCTAATTTTTGTATTTTTAGTAAAGATGGGGTTTCACCAAGTTGGCCAGGCTGGTCTCAAACTCCTGACCTCAGGTTATCCACCCGCCTTGGCCTCTCAAAGCGTTGGGATTACAGGCATGAGCCACCGCTCCTGGCCCAGAATCCAGTTTTAAGAATAGCAGAGGAGTGGAAATGAAGCTGTAAGATTGAGTGCAATAGAAGTGCTAAATGAACCTGGAAGGGCCACTTGGTCTATAAGCCATGGCTAGGGAGGTGGCGGGGAGCAAGGATGACTGGCATCTAAAGAGGAGGATGGATGGGGTTGTGCAGGGTCCACAACTTGTGGTCTGTGTTCTATTCTGATCATATAATATTTTTTAAAATTTTGCATTAATTGCCGTTATTTAAAAGTCCAGATTTCTGATGTGTCTGGAACAAATCGGAAGACCTAAATGATGAGATATGCTACTGCCTTTACTGTGTACATGCTGCAGGTGCCTAATATCTGTGGTCAAGCCTGCTTCATTTATGTACCTGCCTAAGCCTGGAGCCATTAGGATCAGAGACCCCTGTATGATTTAGAGGTGGGACATCTCATCTCGATCTACCTTATAGCTATTAAATGTTATTACAGGCAAAACAGTACATTTTCCTCCTCCGGATTTTGAGAGCAATAGCTCTTTCCAGTGCTAGGACAAGAAATGTCTTATGATCAGTTTTAAAAGAACAAAGATGCACAAGACTTTGACATGTCTCGGCACACATAAGACAAAATGATTCTGAGATGTGTGACTCAAGATAGACATGTCAAAACCAGAAGCCTTTAAAAGTAAAAGTGGCTTTGGTCAGAGAAGATCGAAAAGTTTTTGTTCTGGCTGTTTGCAAATTGGCCATGCCAGTTTTCCCTTTTTGCAAATGGGCTGGATTGAGAGAAGATAAAGGTGAAACTTGCTGCAAGAGAAAGTGAAGAGTGGGCAGAGAGAGGATTGTTCGAGGGGTCTGAGCATGGAGGAGAAAGTTATATAAGGCTTCAGAGAAACTCTTTGGTGAGATCGTTCGGGTCAGCAGATGAGAGAAGATGTGGAACAAACACAGAGAGAACAAAGGCAGTAGAGGAAATCCAGGCAGGATCAGCAGATAAGTCAGGGGAAGAAGACAAAGGCAGCTAAATTTAAACAGGAGAGAAAAGACGCCTCAGCGGGGCCAGGAGCGGTCTATAAATACCTTGAAGGCAACAACCTCCAGAAAGAAAGGAAGGATTATTCACTGTCTCCCCAGATGTAGGACAGAGACAGGGGCCAGAAGGAAGCTGAGCTGGCGCCAGGCTGCTCGACCCAGGGGAATAATATGATGTTTGTACTGTGGTAGGAACTGGGCAGTGAGTGGGGACAGCAGCTCCCGGGTGGCTGCTCAAAGTGTGATCGCCTCCAGGCTGAGCCAGCCTGGGACACTTCAGAGACCACCAGCCCCTTGCACAGTTGATCTCTGCTGACCAGGAAGGCATCCTCTTGCGGGGAAGGAATCCCCTCGGCTCTGGATGCCGAGACCTGCTGGTGCTCTTTCAAGTCACTTCACTTCTCTAGCTTTTGTCTTTCCTCTTTGTAAAATGGGGGCAATTGCTGTTCGCCTAACAGGGATGTATGAGCATCAAATGAGCTTTTGTGTATGAATGGGTTCTGAAAGCTGTAAAGCCTAGGACTGATCCAAGAAGTATGCTCTGTCCGAGAACCACCTGCCTTTGTTTTCACAGCTGGTCAGGGACATTGTTAAGATCTTCCTTCCCTGTTTCTTTCCTGTTCTTCCCATTCACATTCTTTCTTGTGTTCTTCCTTCAAGCATTTTGTGATGCACTAACACTCCCCTCAGCCCTGGATATATGGCCCTGAGCAGAGCAGAGTCCTTGCTTTTAAGGAGTTAAAACCTCAATACAGAGAGCAGACATGAACCCAAATAACTTCCTCCTGGTGCCATAGTGCCACCGCAGAGGCAGGGGCATAGCCATGAGCGGCTGAGGCGAAGAGGTGCAGTTCAAGTGGGAGGAGGAGCATGTAGCAGTGTGCAGAGACGGGAACATCATACTGCGAGTTAGGGAACTGCAGACAATTCAGTGAAGGCTGAAACATGGGCTATGTCTACTATAGAGGAGCCTGAGACAAGTCCAATGGGATATAGAGGGCTGTGTCTGCAGGACCTTCTAGCACAGGTCAAGGACCCATGTCCTGTTGATAGAGGGGATGCAGAGAAGGGTTTGGAGCAGGGGAGTACCACAATGACCTTTTTTTTTCATTTTATTTAATAAAAAGTCCTCTCTGTAGGCAATGTGGATGATGGATTCAGGCCAATGGCCTGAGCAGAGCCCTGCTCCATTCCTGCTACACATTTGTGTGTGTGTTTGAGGTGTGCAGGGGATTTGAGAAATCTGAGGCATGAGGATTGATGGAGGCGGGTAAAGGGTTAACTCTGGGGCTGAGCTGGGGCTGAGCTGAGGCTGATGGGTGAAAGTGCTAATTAGCTGAGGGCAGGCGTCCAGGAAATTGCCGAGGTTGTGCTTCCTGGCTTAGGCTGAAGATAGTACCACTTCCATCCCATACTTCTTCTGGGAGGAAACACCACCCTAGGGCCCAGCTTCCGTAACTGAGGAGCAGAGCCAGGCGCTGCCTTGAGTTTCTTTCTCCTGTCTGTTTGCATTTGTGTTTGAGAAATGGTGGGGGTGGGCAGGGTGAAGCCAAGTCATCATTAAAACTTCTTGAATAGAGAATTTCATGGTGGAAGAAAGCCCTAAAGATCATGTGCAGCAGACAGCCTTTGGGGAGCTCACCCAGCTCCCACAGTATAATCTGAGAACAGTTGTTCTGCCTTGCTCTCCCCATCCCATGTATGCAGAAATGGACTGTAGTCCATGTTCTTAGGGAATATTTCTTATTCTCTAGTCACAGCTGATTGGGCAAGCAGTGGGTACCTGGCCCAGGAGAACCAACCCAGAACTTGGGCTGGCCCAATCATACCCTCCCCAGAAAATTTGGAATTGGGTTGCAGAAGTAATGGTTTAGCTTGCTGTGTGTCTTGACCTTCTCAGATGATCTAGAATTGAGATCTGAAGGGGCCATCTTGGGTAATGGGATGTATGTAGTACAACAGGAAGAGCTCATTTGCAGAGAGAATGGTTTGAAAACAAATTGAATGACAATGTAATGAAAGAGAGTGAAAAGGAGAGAGAGAAAGATAAGCAAATAAAGAAAAAAATGAAGCAAGAGAAAGACAGGGAGGGATGGCCTTGGCAGCTGAATGACTTTTGTTTATGGTGTTCCTGCGCTTGGCTTCTGTAAGATACTCCTATGTCATTCCAGTAAACTCGTTTTATTTAAGTTAGTTTGAATTTTTTTTTGTAACCAAACGGTTACAAAAAAACAAAAACAAAAGCAAAAACAAAACAACTAGTTTTGCTCCTTCACAATCAAGAAACTTTGCACCTAAAATTTCCACAGCCTTTTTTTTGGGAGAAACTCTGTGAGATATTTCATCATGTGCTTTCTGGTTAACATGTTCAATATCTTTTACTCTTCTAATTAGAAAGTCCTGCTTGAGAACTTGTCTAAATGTCTTTTGTTACATTTCAAGATCAATAACTTTTGTTCTGTGATAGATCATTTCTTTTTTATATTCTGTCCTCTTTTCTTTACAGTAATTTTTACATAAGTATTTATAATTTTTTTCTATTGAATAGATAAAAAAAAAACCTTTAGCAACCTCCAACAGTTAGCTGAAAAAAGAGAGAGGAAGAACAATGTGACTTTGGACTAATAATAAAAATCAATGTGTAATTGCACATTGTTTGGAAAATAGTGCAATCTCTTAAAAAAAGATGGTAGAAATTAGCTGGGGATTCATCATCATGATTGAAGAATCCAAAGCACAGCACAAGAATTCAAAGGGCTTATCAGCCCTTCCTAACATTCTGGCAGCAATTTAGAGTTTCAAGGAGTTTAGGAGATTCTGAAAAGATAGATTTCTCAAATTGTGGCTTTCTGAATGATTAAGGATTTCTATCCCTGACCCTCAGCAACTTTCTGGCTGATTGGAAAAATTTCTTTTTTTTTTTTTTTTTTCTCAGAGTTTCTGGTAGAGAGTGGGTAAGAGCAAAGATCTCAGGTCAGACAGGTTTCACATTCTGGGCTAAGCCACTCTGTTGTCTCAGATTACTTAACCTTTTAACCCCTGTTCTTTCTTTAAATGGGCCTAAAGATAGTCCCTACCCATATAGGAAAAACAAATGGTTTTTCCATCTGTACTCACAAAACTCAATACTTCTACAACGCTTCACTTTCCACACTAGATGTGTGGTTTTCTTTTTTTCCCAACACCAACCAGCTCTCTTATTCTCCCAACACCAGCTGGGTGTCCTAGAATTCAATAATGACACAATGTACCCGGAGTTGGAACCAGATCCCACAAGTTAAGGGCTCAGTCCCACAAGACTGCCCCCACCTCAGATGCCAGTCTTACCTCCAGGCCTCTTTTATTCCCAGCTGCCCATTATAAATGGAGGATTCCCATAACCTTCTCCTCAGGGTGGATAACTTGCTATGCCAGTGCCACAGAACTCAGAGAAACACTTGCTTATAAAAAGGATAGAGGATGAAAAGGCCCATGGGGGTTGGAAAAGCCCCAAGGGCAGGAGCTTCTGTCCCCATGGAGCTGGGGTATACCACCCTCCTGGCATGCAATGTGTTCTTGTTTATTGACCCTTCAGCTTTCTGAACCTCATACTTTAGGGGAGTTTCATCACATGGGCATAATGTGGCTTTATTATGCAAGGTAATTTATGGAAACTTCATCATGTAGAAATGATCAATTATTAATGCAATCTCCAGCTCCTCTCCCCTCACCCAAGGATAGGAGCAGGGGGTTGGCTAAAAGTTCTGAGCTTCCAGTCATGGCTTGGTCTTTCTGGTGACCAGCCCCCATTCAGGAGCTACCAAGAATCATCTCACTGGCTGGTAGCGGTAGCTCATGCCTATAATCCCAGCACTTTGGGAGGCCGAGGTTGGCAGATCATGAGGTCAGGAGATCGAGACCATGCTGGTTAACATGGTGAAACCCTGTCTCTACTAAAAATACAAAAAATTAGCCGGGTGTGGTGGTACACGCCTGTAGTCCTAGCTACTTGGGAGGCTGAGGCAGGAGAATTGCTTGAACCAGGGAGGTGGACGTTGCAGTGAGCTGAGATCAAGCCACTGCACTCCAGCCGGGGGATAGAGCAAGACTCCATGTCAAAGAAAACAAAAACAAACAAACAAAAAAGAATTATCTCATTAGAACAAAAGATATTCCTATCACCCAGGAAATTCCAAGGGATTTAGGAGCTCTGGGTCAGGAACAAAAAATGAAGACCAAATATATATTTCTTATTATATCACAATATCTTACTACCTCTTAGAGTTGTGTGGGGAGTTCATGTTTGTAAGGTTCTCCTTAACACATTTACTGTTGTGAGTGGCCTTAGAAATATAGCTTCTAGGAAGTAACGGGGCTGGAAAGGATGATGGAATGCCTCTGATTGGATGCTTTCAGCTGTGATCACAGAAAACTCTGACTGGTTTAAATAAAAAGGAATTTTTAAAATCAGCCATTCCTGGAAGTCCTGAGGTGGGAAGTGCTGCAGGTTAGCTTAAGATAGCAGTCAGAGATGCCATTACTCATCTATCCTCTTTGCCATCCTTAGGAAATTGTCTTTGCCTTCAGCCAGGCTCCCTGTTGGTTACAAATTAGCTGCAGAAGTTTCAGGTGTCTCATTGAGACACAAATATTTTTAGAGAAACAAGAGGCCATACCTACTTTGTCTTTCCGAAAGGGATGAGAAAACTCCTCCTAGAAGGCCCCAAGAGTCTTCTTTTAATGTCTTCTGGTTTGATTTTGGTCATATGCCTGTTTCTCAGCCAATCACTAGCAACAGGGATAAACTGAAACACAGTTGCTTAGATTATTCATGCTGTGAATTTTGAATAAAGGTGGTTTACATTAGTAAGGAAGCAGAAGGGAAGGGGTGTTTGATAGGCAACTAAGTGCTCTGGAGACTTTATTCATCTGTATTTGTTTACTAGGCTGCCATAATAAAATGCTGTAGGCCGGAAGGCTTAAACAACAGAAACTTATTTCTCACAATTATGGAGGCTGGAAGTTCAAGATGAAGGTGTCAGCAAGTTTGGTTTCTTCTGAGGCCTCTCTCCTTTCAAATGACTGCCTTCTCACTGCTTCCTCACATAGTTGTCTCTTTGTGTTGTGTCTGTGTTCTAATCTTGTCTTCTTATAAGGACACCAGTCATATTGAATAAGGGCTCACCCTAGTGACCTCATTTAATTTTAATTACCCCTTTAAAGGTCCTAGCTCCAAATGTACTCACATTCTCAGGTACTGAAGGTTAGGACTTTACTATATACATTTTGGGAGACACAATTCATCCTATAATATCACCCAACCCATTCCTTTTATACGTTGGAAAAATCAAGGCCTGTTAAAGGAGCTGCGGTCTGTCTCGAATCACACATACTCTCTAGACTCACACAACTTTTTCTCAATTTTAATAGTGAATTTTTAGCCCCTTGAGCTATGGTTCTAAACCTTAAGAATTAAATCCGTGCTTGGCCAACCCCTAATATACAACTTGCAACAAGCTCGTTTCTGGCCGCTGAACTATTGGTTGGGGGCATGTGCTGGTTTGCCAAGCAGGAGACTAGGCCGGTAAGGACACATTGATTGACTTCTTTAGAACCTATTGCTTGGCCTGGAAGATGGCCATCTAATCCTAGAGACTGCCTGTGCTTCAGCAAGCATCACCTTGTAGGAGAATTACCACTTCCTGAAAAGAAAGAACATGCATTTGGGCTGGGAACTATAGTGTTTCCCATCCTTGGCTTTATTGGATTTAAGGATGTAAGTTAACCGGCTATATAGTCTGATATTGGAAGGCCTAAGCAAAGTTAACATCTCTCCTACCTTGTTCCGTACACTTAGAGCTTCTCAGAGCCTTTATTGTGTTGCTGCATTTTGTGAGTATATTCACAAAGGGGTATACAATACACAGTATTTTCTAAAGTGACTGTGGAGCCCTCTTTTCACCCATTTGGGATGTTCTGGTCTGGAGCAGTGCTCCAGAGCTTTTCCATGGCTTGTCTTTTCCATGAATAGAACTAACATTTGTTTGGCATCCTGGGTAGATGCTTCAGGACTTTGGCTGCTCAGATCCAGCCTGGCTGCTTTAAGGTAGGCAGAGTGGTTGGGAAACTCTGGTCTAGACTCTTTATAAGTTAGATATCCTCAGGCCCACAGACAAGAAAATCAGCCTTGCTTATAGAGCCTCCTGGATTCCTCAGTTGCCAGGCACCTGACTATACAAGGATAAGGGTCTCTGCATGGGGTCCAACCCCACAGAACTTCATTCCCTGGATGCCCCCTTCTCTCCCTCCCTCCCCTTGTGATTCTCATTTTTGTCCTCTCTCCTCTTCTCTTTCTTTAACATAATTTACCTCTCTCTCTTTCTTTCTTTCTGCTTACCTCTCCCAGATGGATAGATACATATACACACATGCACACAAGTTATAGAGGATGGTGATGATGTATATAGAGAATAAGTAGAGCTCATTGATGATGGGAATCGGCACAGCAGTTTATTTATTTATTTATTAACTTTTAAGTTCAGGGGTACAAGTGCAAGTTTGTTACATAGGTAAACTTGTGTCACGGGGGTTTGTTGTACAGATTATTTCATCCCCCAGGTATTAAGCCTAGTAACCATTAGTTGATTTTCTTGATCCTCTTCCTTCTTCCACCCTCTACCTTCCAAAAGGCCCCAGCATTTGTTGTTCCCTTCTACGTGTCCATGTGTTCTCACCATTTAGCTTCCATTTGTAAGTGAGAACATGTGGTATTTGGTTTTCTGTTCCTAAGGATAATGGCCCCCAGCTCCATCCATGTCTCTGGAAACGACATGACCTCATTCTTTTTTATGGCTTCATTGTATTCCATCGTGTATATGTACCACATTTTCTGTAGCCAGTCTATTATTGATGGGCATTTAGGTTGAGAGTATGTCATTGCTATTGTGAACAGTGCGACAATGGACATATGTGTGCATGTGTCTTTATAACAGAATGATTTATATTCCTTTGCATATAAATCCAGTAATAAGATTGCTGAGTTGAATGGGATTTCTGACTTTAGGTCTGCGAGGAGTTGCCACACTGTCTACCACAATGGTTGAACTAATTTGCACTTCTACCAACATTGTATAAGCGTTCCTTTTTCTCCACAGCCTCGCCAGCATTTGTTATTTTTTGACTTTTTAAATAATTGCCATTCTGACTGGTGTGAGATGGTATCTCATTGTGGTTTCATTTGCATTTCTCTAGTGATCAGTGATGTCGAGGTGTTTTTTCATATGATCGTTGGCCACATGTATGTCTGTATGTCTTCTTTTGAAAACTGTCTGTTCATGTCCTTGCTCACTTTTTTATGGGGTTGATTTTTTTCTTTTTTCTTTTAGAGAGAAGCCACGACCTGGCTTCTCCTACAGCAGTGAAATGACTTTCCTTGTTCTCTGCCCAGTAGCTCTGGTGCCCACACCCTTGCCTCCTACTCCAGGACTGCAGGGTAAGGCACCGAGGACATAACCCCCAGCCTCAGCACACTGAAGGTGCTCTCGATCATACAGTAGGTGACTCAGGGTAAGCCTGCTGCTCACTCTCATCTCACACCCCTACTCCATCATCTCCACTTTCCCACTGGCCAGAACTGGTACTCTAGTTATAATAAGGCTGCAACTTGGCTTCCATTTTCTCAATCATCTCATTCCTCTTCCCAAAGGAACTGGAGTTCTGTCACCTGCTGTTATGGACTGAATTCTGTCCCCCTAAAATTCATATGATGAAGCTCTAACCACCAGTGTGACTTTATTTGGAGACAATGCTTTAAAGGGGTAATTAAAGTTAAAGGAGGTCATAAGTATGGGGCCCTAATCCAATATGACTTGTGCTGGCTGGGTGTGGTGGCTCACACCTGTAATCCCAGTACTTTGGGAGGTGGAGGTGGGCAGATCACTTGAGGTCAAGAGATCAAGACCAGTCTGGCCAACATGGTGAAACCTGTCTCCATTAAAAATACAAAAATTAGCGAGGCTAAAAAATTACCCAGCTACTTGGGGGGTGGTGAGGCAGGATAATTGCTTGAACCTGGGAGGAGGTGGAGGTTACAGTGAGCAGAGATAGCACCACTGCACTCCAGCCTGGGCAGCAGAGCAAGACTCAGTCTAAAAAGAAATAACAACAACAACAAAAAAGAACAATATGATTAGTGCTGTTATGCTGTTATAAGAGGAGAGAATGACACCGGGGGGCGCATGTGCTGAGGAAAGGCTATGTGACGACCCTGTGAGAAGGCAGCTGCCTGTAAGCCAAGGAGAGAGGCCTCAAAGAAACCAAACCCGCAGACACCTTCATTTTGGACTTCCAGAACAGTGAGAAATATATTTCTGTGGTTTAAGCCATCCATTCTGTGGTTTGTTATGGCAGCCCCGGCAGACTAATACATCTGCTGCCACCTGCTGCCATGCTCTTGACACTGCTTTCCAGCTGGGATCCTTGTTTACTGACCTCTATACAGCAGGTTGTTTAGTTTAGAAGCAAGACATTTGGGTTTGAAACCCTGCTCGTGTTTGAATCCTGTCCCTGCCAGTTGCTGGCTGGGTAACCTTGAGTAAACTCAGTAAACTCCCTTATCTTTATTTCATTATTGGTGAGAAAGGATAACAATACCTTCCTCAGAGGCTCAAATAAGGTATATGCAAAGTGCTAAGAACTTGGCCTAGTACATGTTAGTATTAATAACAAAGTTATTAAAAATCCTGGTTTGTTAAGTTGATATAATGATACCATACGTGAATAAGATAGAAGGCAAATGAGACAACTTACGCTGTACATGTTGTGTTTGGCACAAAGTCAGGGCTTAACACTAGTTGGGTCTCTTTCCTACAAGTCTGCCATGTTCCCTTGGTTTACATGCACTCTGTGCCTGTTGCTGAGCCCCTGACCGTTCTAACTGCCTGTAGATCCCACATTCCAACGTTGGACTAGTCTCCTGCCCATGCTATCATATCTCTGTTATCTGTTTAATTTTTTTATCCTCAGCATTGATTACTAGCTTGCCTACTATATATATATATATATATATATATATATATACTTATTTAATTTATCCATTTTTTCCTTTCTTTGGAATATAAACTTCATGAGGGCCTGGTATGTTGTAGATACTCGGTCTAGAATTGTTGAAAGAGTGAATGAATGAATGAATGGTAGATGCAAAAGCAGATTCCAGTGCATGGAGGGGGAAATAATGTATTATTGTGGCTAAATGCTCAGGGTCTGAAGCCAGAGGAACAGAATTGAAATCCTGACCTTATCACTCTCCAGCAGTGGGATTTTGACCAGTTGTTTAGATGTAAGAATAAAATGAATAAATACAAGTAAGTGCAGAAAATGGTACCTGTAAGAGCCTAGTAGACATCAGGTAGTACTCTCAAGAAGTTATAGAGAAATTGATGGGAAGCAGTAATGGGGAAAACCTATGACTCTTTCTTGATATTTGAATAAGAAAGTGTATTAGTCTGTTCTCATGCTGCTATAAAGAACTTCCCAAGACTGGGTAATTTATAAAGAAAAGAGGTTTAATTGACTTACAGTTCTGCAGGGCTGGGGAGGCCTCAGGAAACTTACAATCATGGTGGAAGAGGAAGCAAATACGTCTTTCTTCATGTGGAGGCAGGAAGGAGAAGAATGAGCAAAAGGGGGAAAAGATCCTTATAAAATCATCAGCTCTCATGAAAACTCACTCAATATCATGAGAACAGCAGCATGTGGGTATCCACCCCCATGATGCAATTACCTGCCACCAAGTTCCTCCCGTGACACCTGGGGATTATGGGAACTACAATTCAAGCTGAGATTTGGGTGGGGACACAGCCAAACCGTATCAGAAGAGAGTGATGGGATAAAAATTAGATAAATAGGCTCAAGAGTACAAAAATAGGATTTCTCTTCTCTATGATGAGAAATTAATTCTCATCCTGACTTTGCAATTCCACTGGACCTCACTCAGAGGAGGAATTTTGGGGCCAGGCATTCCTACCTAGAATAGGTTCACAGGAATAACGAAGTTCAGTTAGCCCCGCTTATTGTCAACTCTTAACATTGGTGTCGTATATGACAGGTGGCAAGGCCCTCCTATTTGCCTCTTCCCTGGTCCTTTCCTCACTGCAGCCCTGGGAGGAGGTAGATTTTCTTCTCATTTTATCCATGAGGACACTGAGGCTCTCAACAGGTTCTACTTACTTGAGATCATGGAGCTTCAAGAGCAAGGGCCAGCCTGCAAAGCAAACTCCTCTGAGTCTAATGCTAGGCGAGTGTCTCTGCTGTCATACACTGATTAGTTGTAATACACTGGGGAGGAAAGTAGAAACTTTGGTGCCATTTTTCTCCAGAAATAGAATCCAGTCTTCTTTCTTTGTATAAGTGGTACTTTGTTATCTCCTGGAAAAAAAAATTGTTCTTCCACGTTGGTAGAGTTTTGTTTTCTGTCATGTGAGATCATAAGAGTTACCATAGCCTGTGTGGGAGCTGAACTTAATGCAGTGGGGGGTCGATCGATTCTAAAGCAATTGGAGAGCTGAGTGTCTCTCTTAAAAGGCAATTGTGTTTTATTGAATTTTTCAATTCTCAACTACAGTAGGGGGATTATAGGATTGCCTGAAGCCTCGTTGTTGGAACAAGGGAAGGTCTCTCCGTAGGTCCGGGTTGTGTAGAAAGGAGCAGCTCAGTGAAGTGCGGAGATGGCACACTGGGGCCTTAGAGTCCATGCCTAGTCCATGAGTATTTTGTTTAGGATGCACAGTATGTTACATCAAATACATTTTGTTTTGCCAGTATTAAAAAGCAGAATGTTTCACACAAACTTGTGGATTTATTTTTCTTTTGAAAAAAGAAGATCTGGAAACACTGGATCCTGTTCTATGGCAACAATTGACTGGGTCCGAATGCTGGATGCTCCCGTCAAATGAGGCCTGGGTCCTTCAGTTTGCCGCAGCCGCCTCCATCACCTGTGGTCTTATATCCCTTCCATTTCACTGATGACCCTAGAGGACATTTTGGTTTGTAACCATAAATAACATAATAATAAAAATAGCACTGTACTTGGAGTGGGAAACTCGAGTAACAGTTCTGATGCCAAAATGCTATAGCAGTGTTGGACAAATCTCTTTTTTTTTTTTTTTTTTTGAGACGGAGTCTCGCTCTGTCACCCAGGCTGGAGTGCAGTGGCGCAATCTCGGCTCACTGCAAGCTCCGCCTCCCGGGTTCACGCCATTCTCCTGCCTCAGCCTCTCCGAGTAGCTGGGACTACAGGCGCCCGCCACCACATCCGCTAATTTTTTTGTATTTTTAGTAGAGACGGGGTTTCACTGTGGTCTCGATCTCCTGACCTCGTGATCCGCCCGCCTCGGCCTCCCAAAGTGCTGGGATTACAATCATGAGCCACCGCGCCCGGCCCGACAATCTCTTAAGCTCATTAGAATTTGGTCAATTCATATATGAAAGGAGATATTGTCTTAACAGGTGAAGGTGATTGAAACAGCTGATGTATGCATCAATATATGTATTCAGCTAGTGTTTATAGAGTATATATATCATGCATGTTCCTGGTGGCCGAGATAGATATTGTGAATCTTATTGTTCAGTGGAGAAAGCAGATAACTCCCTAAGTGGGGAAATACAGGGTGCTATGAGGATACATTGCAGCAACATCTTACCTGGCCTAGAGTTTAGAGAAGACCTTCAGGGAGAAGTGAGGTTTAAATCTAGACTTGAGCAATGAGGAGTAATGGGAAGAACAGTGTCCCAGGCAGAGAGAACAGCATATATGAAGGCTGGAAATGAGAAAGCAAGGCATGTTTGAGCAACTCAAACGAATATCATATCACTAGAAAAGGATGGGAAGTGAGGCTGGAGAGATGAAGAAGGATCAGATTATGAAGGGATTGGAAGGCTCATGAGGCCAAGAAGTACTATGGTTAGTTTTAGTTTAGGACTTTATATTTTAAGACTTCAATATATAAACTTACTTTGCGTTTGCTTCCTCAGCTATTCAAGGAGAAGCAGGTGGAATGTGAAGAGAACCAAAGTATCAACATGCGAGCTAGAAAGCCTTTCCCTAAGAGTAAATAAGAAAACAAATAATTAATTTATTAATAATGGATCCCAGTTGAGTCTGGTGAGATGCAGAGCCACTTGACATTTAGGTGTTTGCATTAAGCAAAATACAGTTGACTCCTTTTTTTTAACATTAAAATTTTTTTTTTTTTTTGAGACAGAGTCTTGCTCTGTCACCCAGGCTGGAGTGCAGTGGCACAACCTTGGCTCACTGCAACCTGTGCCTCACAGGTTCAAGCGATTCTCCTGCCTCAGCCTTCCAAGTAGCTGAGACTACAGGCGTGCACCACCATGCCTGGCTGACTTTTGTATTTTTAACACAGACGGGGTTTCACCATGTTGGCCAGGATGGTCTTGAACTCCTGACCTCAAGTGATCCACCCGCCTTGGCCTCCCAAAGTGCTGGGATTACAGGTGTGAACCACAGAACCCGGCCACAAAATACAGTCGACTCTTGAACAATGTAAGGGTTAGGAATGCTGACCCCTGTTAAGGCAAATATATGCATATGAATTTAAATCCCTAAAAATGTAACTACTAATAGCCAACTGTTGACTGGAAGCCTTACTGGTAACAAACAATTGATTAACACATGTTTTGGATGTTATATGTATTATATACTGTATCCTTACAATAAAGTAAGCCAGAGAAAAGAAAATATTATTAGGAAAATCATAAGGCAGAGGAAATATATTTACTATTCATTGTGGAAGTGGATTATCATAGAGTTCTTCATCCTCGTTGTCTTCATGTTGAGTAGGCTGAGGAGGAGGAAGAGGAAGGGTTGATCTTGCTGTTTCGGAGCAGGCAGAAGAGGTGGAGAAGGGGGAAGGGGAGGCAGGAGAGGCAGGCACATTAAGTATAAATTTTATTGCAAAATGTCTGCTTACAAGTGGACCGGGGCAATTCAAACCTGTATTGTTCAAGGGTCAACTGTAATGCTTTATACTTTGCAAATAAAAAGCACAGCTAAATAATACATATTATAAATTACATTTTAATAGAAAACCAAAACTGCCTGCATGAGGTCTTTTGGTCTAAGGTAGCTTGACAACTGCACTATGTGTTGTCAATCAACTGAAGTGCTGAGATAGGACATCTGAAAAATTAATCAGTTTCCAAATGGATTTCCCCCAAAATCCATTCTTAACAAACTTGTAGTGGTTACTATAGAAAATGTTGCTTAGGTGACATTTAAACATAAAGACAGTAACAGAAAGAAATGATCCCTCATGACTCTTTTAACTCTAAAATTTGACCTTTTTAAGTTTCTGTAATTCTAGGTCAAAATAACACAAAAGTTATTTAAATAACACCAAATTTCAGTTGGCAGTTACAGGTAATTGAGTGAAAAAACTTGTAATCCAAATATATACTTCAGTTCTGTGGCAGAACTGTAGGGGTACAGAATCAGAACCAATCTTGCCATGGTAATTGCTAGTGGGCATGGGGATAGGGACATCTCTCTGGCTGTTTTTGTGATTGAACGCACTCTCCTTTCTCAATTCTCCTTTTGGGTTGTTATCAATGTAAAGAACATCGACTTCTCCCTCTGTCTATTTGTACAGGGAAATGAGCCTGCTCATTTCTTCCTCCATTAATGTCAGAGTCCTTGGCTCCACTCCAATCCCAGTGCTTGTTTTAAATTGGAGCAAAGTATGAGGCATGTCTTCCCACACAGTCTAAAAATTCCTGTTTAAAGGGATTATCTATATTCTGGAACATAAGCTTGCATAAAAGAGCAACTATCTCTATTTTTCTGACTATTTCCCTTCATCTGGGATCTGGGTCATCCAGATTAATTATAAATTGTCAAGAGGCACAGGCTGAGCTTGGCTGGAATAATTGTCCACATGATGTTACTGACGAGACTTCAGGAAAACACTCTGCTCCAATATCTCACTCAACGACTTTCTCTGAGGTTAGGTATGTCTCCAATGGTTTTTTTATCAGATGAGTAGTATATATTAGAATCAAATGAATGTATTCATCAAGCATTTATTGCCCATCCACTATGTTTTATGTAATATGATAAATGTAAGGAATGAATAATAACTGTGGCAATAATTACTATTTATTGAGCATTTACTAAGGGATAGGGACTCTGCTAGGTGCTGTACAGGCAGTATTTCATTTAATTATTTCAAACTCCTTGAGAGGTAACTATTATTGCCTTTATTTTGTAAAAGAAAATACTGAGCTTTAGCAAGGTTAGTTATCTTGCCCAAAGTCAAGGTCACCCAACTAGAGTGTTTCAGAGGTGGATTTGAACCTAGCTGGCTTACGTCAAAGCCAAAGCTTTCAGCCAACATACTATCCTTGAGGAGAGTATAGACTGGTGTGAGAGGAAGGCAGGCAAACTAACAATTATGTTGAGCAGGGCTTTAAAAAAACCCAATGGGAAGTCAATAGAAGCGGACAAGAAAACTCCAGATTGAGGAAGTCCAGATGTGCAAAGAGTGAGAACATGGTGTGCACAAGAGAAGGTGGAAACTCTATGTGGCTGGAGAAGGGAAAGTGGGAGAAGGTTGGAATGGAGATTGGAAACATGCTCTAGAACAAAATCGTAAAAGATTTCAAATGCCATGTCAGGGAATCTGGATTTTATTTTATAGAATGATAGTGACAGCTTTGTCATACCAAGTGACTCCCTCCATAACAATTTATAATTAACTACCGTCTTGAAATAAAATTTACAGATAGCATAACATACCTACAAATGTACTTTTAAGAGATAATCAATATATCATTCTAACTCTAAAGAAAAGTAAAAGTAAAAGGAAAATAACTTGAAAAATAAGTGTTTAACATTTAAATGCTAAGTGCAGCTGCTGTAGAAGACATGATAAAATAGATGCTTGCATCTGCATGTTATCATGAATGTGTCAGCTACAAATGCAGATTGACATGGTGATTTCCATGTGTTAAAGACTCAACTACAATGAGAGTATTGCTTTTGGCCATGTGATTTCTCCAAATGGTAAAAGTTTCTGGTTAAATTTCCCAGCAAAACAAAGTCTGACCTTTCCTCCATTTATGTGGTAGTTGCAATTCAGGTAATCCATTGTATGTTCAAATTGTGCAAAAATACTTTGTTTTTTTGTAACACAGAATTAGGTTCTATGTTCAGTTAATCATAAACAAGGTTTCCACTTACATGATATCCAATGGGATACTTGAAAATCATGGTTGATGTTGACTATTCTTGCCTGTGAGATACCATGCTGTGGCTTCAGTAATCCCTGCTCCCTTAATACTGGTAGTCTCCCTCCTACTATTGGGGCAACTAACAGTGTTCCTGCAAGTAAAAAAAGTCTCTAGAGATCTTTACCATTCAATTAGGAGCAAAGTAAAGGAAGTAAATTAAGAATAATTTAAGAAGCTGTCTCCTAAAGGAGGTCCAAATATAATGAGGAAGACTAACAAGAAAACAGTTATTAGGAAACTCCACTAAGTGCTAACACAGTGATGGGAGATAGAAGAGGGAGACCCAATTCTGCCTAGCACCAGGAAAGGTCCCGTAAAGGGAGTGATACCAAAGCTGATAAATGATGACTTGGACTCTGCTGAACATGGTAGAAGGAGGACCTTCCAGAAGGAGGTCACAGCATGTGCAAAGACATCAGGGGACGCCAGGAGAACCTGGCACAAAGACATCAGGGGAAGCCAGGAGAACCTGGCACAGCCAGGGTACTGTGTGAATAGCCCAGCACAGGGAGTTCAGGAAAGAGGGGAAAGGATGCTGGAAATACTGGCCAGGGTCAGTCCAATCCTGAAGATTACAGATCTCTGGATCTGTCCAAGATTATTAGCAGAGAAGTAACTCTTTGATTTTTGTTTTATATTAAAAAAAAAAACATTAGCCATATCGTGGGGCAAAATTGCAGTATGCCAGTGTTCTCAAAGTATGGTCCCTGACCAGCAGCAACAGCATTATCTGGGAACTTGTTAGAAATACAAAGTTTTAGGCTTTGAGCCAGAGCTGCTGAACCAGAAATTCTGAAGTTAGGGCCTAGTTAGATGTGTTTTAGTAGGCCCCCTACCTCCACTTTGATGTCTAATAGACATTTCACACTCAACATGTTAAAAACTGAACTTTGGAGTAAGAGCAACCGGATTGAACCTCTCACTTTGGACAACTGAAGCAAATAACTCAGCATAAGAAACAATGGTTTTCAGATATTGGATACTAGACAGCATAGGACAACGATCCCTAAGAGAAGGGAAATGAGTGAGGTGACCCTTCTGATTGTCTCAAATTAATGCCTGGAGAGAGTTTCCAGAGCATGGCACCAGGAATGGAGAATTCAAACAACTGTGATTTTCCTGAGTTGAGGACACAGTTAAGAATTTAGGGATCCCAGGGTGGCTAGAATGAACAGAACAGAGTACTGGAGAAGAGAGAGCCACACAGAGAGAAGTTGCACACGTGTGCACAGACATGCACATACATGTGCACACAGAGGGAGAGACCTTTGGAAATCTGTAGATTCTCCTGTGTTTTCAGCTGAGTATTGATGAATACATGCATATGAAGAAACTACGTGAGGCCTTGGAAAGATCCTTTAGAAAGGAGTAGGCAGAACAATCTTAGAAGCCCAGCTAAGACCAGGAATAGTTCATGTTTCCACCAGCCAGAGTGGGAAAACGTTGTAATAAATGGGGTAATGGGAAAAATATTCAGAAGGGTATTGCCTCAGTAATAAGTTAAAATTAACTTCAGTGTAAAGGCTACATTAGTGAACAAAACTCAAAAGCTTTTAGACACTGAACAAAACTTAAAAGCAAGCCTCAACAGGATTAAACACATTCTGAGTAATTTAACTGCATCCTCAAACAAAACTCAAAAATATTTAAAAGAGTATAAAAATATCCGGCACTCAAAAAGCTAAAATTCACAAAGTCTGGCATCCAATCAAAATTACCAGGCATGCCAATAAATAAATAAATAAATAACATAAATACATAAATACATAAATAAAAAGCAGGAAATATGACCCATAACAAGGAAAAAGTCAATAGAAATAGGCCCAGAAATGAATAGATAACATAATTATTAGACAAAGACTATATAACAGTTATTAGGACTAAATATCATAAATTCAAGAAAATATAGGAAGCAGTATATGCTAAGGAAAGACACAGTCCTTTTCATTCAACCCAAATCTAACCTTTACAGGTGAAAAATACAATGTCTGAGATGAAAAATACATTGGATGTGATTAAGAGATTATTAGGCACTAAAGAAGAAATTTTTATTTTTTAAATTTTATTTATTGATTGATTGAGACAGAGTCTCACTCTGTTGCCCAGGATGGAATGCAATGGTGCAATCTCAGCTTACTGCAACCTCTGCTTCCCTGGTTCAAGCAATTCTTGTTCCTCAGTTACTCACGTAGCTGGCATTACAGGTGTGTGCCACCATGCCCAGCTAATTTTTGTATTTTCAGTAAAGACAATGTTTTGCCATGTTGGCCAGGCTGTTCTTGAACTCCTGGCCTCAAATGATCCACCCGCCTCAGCCTCCCAAAATGCTGGGATTACAGGCATGAACCACTGCACCTGGCTAGTAAAGAAGAAATTTTTAAACTTGAAGACATAGCAATAGAAACCATCCAAAATTAAACACACAGAGAAAAATGATTGAAAACAAATGACAGAGCTTCAGTGAACTTTGGGACAATTTGAACCAGGTTAATATATGTGTAGTTTGAGTCCTCAAAAGAAAGGAGAGAGAAAGGGAACCAAAAAATAATTAGAAGAAATAATGATGGAAAACATTTTTTAATTTGTTACAAACTATAAGCCTGCAGACTTCAGAAGCTCCACAAACTCTAAGGAAAAGAAAGACTAAGAAAATGACCATGAGGTCATAACATCAAGTAGCTCAAAGCCAGTGATAAAGACTAATTCTTTTTTTTTGGCCTGTTTTATTATTTTATTCACAAATAAACCTTCTCCCCTTAATACTACTTCTGTCTTTTACTAGGTTTTTCTTTCTTTTTATTATTTATTTATTTATTTATTATTATTATTATACTTTAAGTTTTAGGGTACATGTGCACAATGTGCAGGTTTGTTACATATGTATCCATGTGCCATGTTGGTGTGCTGCACCCATTAACTCGTCATTTAGCATTAGGTATATCTCCTAATGCTGTCCCTCCCCCCTCCCCCCACCCCACAACAGTCCCCGGAGTGTGATGTTCCCCTTCCTGTGTCCTTGTGTTCTCATTGTTCAATTCCCACCTATGAGTGAGAACATGCGGTGTTTGGTTTTTTGTCCTTGCGATAGTTTACTGAGAATGATGGTTTCCAGTTTCATCCATGTCCCTACAAAGGACATGAACTCATCATTTTTTATGGCTGCATAGTATTCCATGGTGTATATGTGCCACATTTTCTTAATCCAGTCTATCATTGCTGGACATTTGGGTTGGTTCCAAGTCTTTGCTATTGTGAATAGTGCCACAGTAAACATACGTGTGCATGTGTGATAAAGACTAATTCTTAAAAGCCACTCTAGATTTTTTAGAAGAGACATTGTATGCAGAGAATTACAGCTGATTTCTCATTGGAAACAATGGAAGCCAGAAGACACAGAATGATACCTTTAAAATACTGAAAGAAAAAAAACTGCTGAATTAGAATCCTATACCCAGTGAACATATCTTTCAAAAAGTAAAGCAAAATATAACAAATTTCCAGGACAAACAAGCTGAAAGAGTTAATCACCAGCAGTCCTGTATGACAAGAAATGTTATAAGGGAAAATTAAAAGGAATTCCTTTAATGCCTGAATTCCTTCAGCCAGAAAAAATATAACACAAGTAAAAAGTATGAATCTACACAAAGAAGTTTAGAACACCAGAAATGGTAAATATATATATAAATAAAAAATTAAAGCATGATCTTAATCCCCAAACCTACTCTATTTATAGCCTTTCCCAGCTCAGTTATTGTCATTCTATTCTTCCAATTGTTAAGTCCAATTAACTGCCCCCTCTCTCTCACACTTTATATTTAGTCCATTCGGAATTCCCATGGCTCTACCCTTAGCCTATATCCAGAGTCCAGCTACTTCTCACATCTACTGCTATGGTTGTAGTCCTAGTTACCATAATCTCTAACGTGGATTATTGCAATAGTCTCCTAAAAGGTGTCCCTGTATCCCCCATATTCTATTTTTTTTTTTCTGAGATGGAGTCTTGCTGTGTCACCCAGGCTGCAGTGCAGTGGTGCAATCTCGGCTCACTGCAACCTCCGCCTCCTGGGTTCAAGCAATTCTCCTGCTTCAGCCTCCCAAGTAGCTGGGATTACAGGCGCCCACCACAACGCCTGGCTAATTTTTGTGTTTTTAGTAGAGACGGGGTTTCACCATGTTGGCCAGGCTGCTTTTGAATTCTTGACCTCGTGATCTGCCTGCCTTGTCCTCCCAAAGTGCTGGAATTGCAGGCATGAGCCACGGTACCCAGCCTCATATTCTATTTTTAACAGGGCAGTCAGAGTCATCCTTTAAAGTATAAGTGAGTTCATGTCACCCATATGCTCAAAATCCTGCAATGGCTTTCCATTTCCCTTAGGGTAGAAGCTGAAGTTATTAAACAACGGCCTGCAAGGCCCTATGTGATTTGCACCTCCTACCTCCACCTCTCTGAACCCACTTCCTGCTACTTTCCCCCTTGCCCAGTCTGTTCCAATCATACTGGTCTCCTTGCAGTTTCCTGAGCGCATCAGGTACATGCTGGCCTTAGGAAACCCTAAGTAAGTCCTTCTTGCTGGACTCTCCTTTCCCCAGACACCCTTTTGGCTCACGCCCTTGCCTTTTTAAAGTCTTTGTCAAATGTCACCTCCTTCATGAAGCCCACTCTGACTGCTATTTCATACTATCCTCTTCCCCCTTTCCACCCTTTTTACAGAGCATTTCTTGACTTCTAATACATTCTATAATTTACTTATGAGGTTTATGACTCTGTCTGAGTCCATTTAAGTTGCTACATAAATTACCATAGACTGGGTAACTTATAAACCAAAGAAATGTATTTCTTACAGTTCTGGAGGCTGGGAAGTTCAAGATCAACGTGCTAATAGACTCGGTGTCTGGTGAGGGCTGTCTTCTCGTTCATAAAAGGTATTTTCTTGAACTGTATCTTCACATGGTGGAAAGGCTAGCTAGCTTTCTGCAGTCTCTTTTATAAGGGCACCATTCCCATTCATGAAGGTGGAGCCCTGATGACCTAATTATTTCTCAAAGGTCCCACCTTCTAATACTATTACAATGAGGACTAGGTTTCAATGTATGAATTTTGGGAGACACAACATTCAGACCATAGTAGTCTCTTTCATTAGAAGGTAAACTCCCTGAGGTCAAGTACCTTTGCTATTCTGTGTACTGATTTATCCCAAGTACCTAGATCTGTGCCTCTCACATGATAGGTGTTCAGTGAGTGTCTGTTGACTATTGAACAAGTAGCCTGTTCTGGGTTCCACATGAGCAACTGACCTGAATTCTGAACCTGGGTCCTAGGTGATTAGGCCCATGAGAGCTCTCCTTTACTAATGCTGTAAGATAAACATCACATACACGCTCAGTCTTTTTAAAGATAGAACTCTGTGTTATTTTCCATTAGCTTTAATATTACATGTCAACCCATTCAATTATGAATTTAAAAGAGATAATGTGAAAAAGTATTTTATAAATGATAAAAGTGCCTATGATTTTTAGTTGTTAGTATTATTTATCTCACTGAGTTAGTCTATTGATAAGGTCGGCCAATGTTATTTTTAGAGAATTAATTTCATCACTATAAAGTGAATATCATAATGTCTCCTCAATTTATCTTGCAATTATTGTTGAGTTTCCCAGTTTCAGTCATTTGCGTATCACCTTACAACTTTTCTCATTTCTTCTACTACTCATGTTTTTCTCTAAACAGTCTTACTTTTTATTTTCATAAATTTATTTTAAGAAAAAATATACTACCTCATTGAGAGGTAGAGTCACTTGCCATAAATAGAAGGCACATTAAATACACATTAAAATGTCATTTAGCTATTTAATTAAAAAAAGTTGTGTCCTGCCAAAAACATCTCATGTACCATTCCTGATACCACACTTTTGGAAGCATAAGGTGCTAGAACACTCTAAATTGTGACAGAACATGTAGAAATGATTGTGATTCATAGGAATATTACTATTGTACTTTTTGTGATTAATAAAGAAGGCAAGCATTTAACCCTTGATTCATCAAAAGTGCAAACTAAATTTTATCTGTGGAAAACACACATGTACATACTTAGAGAAAACTCTTAAGATTAAAGGTTAAGAGCACACTTTTAGTATGATGAGAGTCTCTGAAAGTATAGGTTTCTCAAATAAAGTAAGTGATTATATGTGATGAAGTCGGTCACCAATCAAGCCCTTCTGAGCTGGCATGGGTCCCTAGCCAGCTTGGAATTATCCAGTTGGAATTATGCGGAGGGTGGGCAAATTAAGCTGCTATGACAAAGAGACCCCAAAATGCAATGGCTCATTTTCTCTTCAGGGTGAGTTGTTGAACTCTGCTCCCTGTGGTTGTTCAGGCCAGCTGGAGAACACCTTAGAGGCTGTCTGGCATCTTAGAGGCTGGGTGGCTGTGGTGCTCAGGAGGGACATCTGCTGTCTTAAGGGCACAGAAGACATGCATAACTTCCACTTACATTCCATCGTCAAGAACTCAGCCACATGGCCACCCAATCTCCAGGCAGTCCTATGCTCAGCTAGCTCTCCTACCACGGAAGGTATGTTCAAGTTCCATTAGTCATTTGTTCTATTAGCTTTTTATTCTTAGCTCCCGGTCAAGATCTTTGAATTGGCAATTGCTGTTAATGGAAACTGGCAGGTTTCTTTCAGGATCAGAATTTTGAATTCATCCCAAATGAACAGTGCTAGCAAACAACTAGTGATTATTAGGTGCCTGATGTGACAAGACTATGATGTCTTAATTTAGTTCCCAGTGGGAGGATACATGTCACACAAACTGCCTCGCACCACGAAGGGAAAAGAGAGCTGTATACAGAGACAGTAGGTGACAGTCTGGAGGAGGGGAACAGCCTTGGAGGCAGAGAGGGGCCCTGTATAATATGGAAGAAAAGGAAATGATCTAAATAAAAAGGAAAGTTAAAGGAAAAGAGTTAAATAAAAAGGAAAATACTTATCAACTTAAGGAGGATAAGTCCCTATCACAGAGTATAAGCTCAAACTCTCTGGTTTAGAGAAATAACATTCATAAAGGATTGTGTGAAACTTATGTCATCCACTTAATTAAAAAATATATATTTTAGGTATTAATTTTTAGGTCTACCTGGATTATAAAGAATTCAAATGTTAGTTTTTCCACCTTGAGAGAAGTGTTTTTACCACATTGTGCTCCAGGGTCACAGCCTCAGGTTTCTTCCAGAGGCACCATCAAGAAACAGCTTTAAGGCCCACACTATTGTATTTGCTCCAGGGATTTTTGTTAAGGACGCTGTCTTTAGCGGTCATCAGCATCTCCACAAGAGCAATTCCTTTCAGGGCTAAGTGCCAGGAGTTTTGTTTCTCTGAAGAACTGAAATGTTTTCTTCTCTTGACCTTTGAGAATCTTGTCACTGATTGCAGTTTCTCTCTTCACTTTGGCAACCAGGAAGCTCGGTGCCAAATTTGTCATTCACTTAGGAACTGCACAGAACCTTGGTGACCTGCCTTTGAATATAGTTCCTTAATCTTTGCTCTCAGAAATGACCTTTTCTGGTTTATATTTTCTTTGGTCTAGATTATTATTAACACAGACATATGTGGTGTGAGGTGTGAGGCAGTATGAATAAATGAAGAAGGAACCTAATGTGCATTTACCTGTCAACTGTTCATATCTTTCCATATTTGTTCCCAGGTTTAGTCTTGCACACACGTATTTTCACATACTTGAATTGAAAGTGGCGTAGACACTAGAGTAGGATCGAGAAAGAGACTAAAAGGGATCTCAAGGGGCATCTGCCTTCCCATCACTGTATGCTTATGAACTTCCTACTACTTTGCATCAGGCAATTCTACAGTTTATGCTGGAACACCTCCATTGAAGGTGAACTTACTATCTACCAAATGTGATTCATCTCTGGGAAGTTCTGATGATTAGAAATTCTCTATATATTGTCATCTTGAGTCACCTTCTACCCTTTGAATCTACCTGATGGCTTACACAATAAATGTTACTTCTTTGTCCATCGTTAGAAGCATTTGAAATAGGTGATCATATACCCCAGTGACATTTTTTGACCAGATTCTTCAAAAATTCTGTAGATGATGAAGTTGAGAGTTCTCTCAGTAATCATCCTGGCCACTCTCTTCCAAACACATAACCTATTCTACCTAAGTCCTTAAATAAACTAAAGCTTAAAAAAACTAAACTCAAACTCTCAATATGTCCTTGCCCCTAATTCTAAATACCTGGGTCTTATTAGAATTTTGGGGATTCAAATTATAATATAGACTCATAGTAGACTTTCTGCTAATCAAATTCCCTGAATCCCTTCCATACATGCTACAGTAAGTTATATATTCTCCAACTCGTTTTTGGGAGATCAGTCTTTGAGATCTAAGTGGAAGGTCTTACATTTCCCTGCAATACCCTTCCTTTCCTTCTTTCTTTCTTTCTTTCTTTCTTTCTTTCTTTCTTTCTTTCTTTCTTTCTTTCTTTCTTTCTTTCTCTTTCTTTCTTTCTTTCTTTCTTTCTTTCTTTCTTTCTTTCTTTCTTTCTTTCCTCTCTCTTTCTTCTTTCTTTCTTTCTTTCTTTCTTTCTTTCTTTCTTTCTTTCTTTCTTTCTTTCTTCTTTCTTTCTTTCTTTCTCTTCTTCTTCCCCCCCTCCTTCTTCTTCCTCTTCTTTCTTCTTCCTTTCTTCTTCTTCCCCTTTCTCTTCTCCTCCTCCTCCTTCGCTGCCTCCTCCTCCTCCTCCTTCTTCTTCTTTTTCTTCTTCTTCTTCTTTTTTTTTTTTTTTTTTCGCTCTGTCGCCCAGGCTGGAGTGCAGTGGCGCAGTCTTGGCTCACTGCAAGCTCCGCCTCCCAGGTTCACGCCATTCTCCTGCCTCAGCCTCTCCGAGTAGCTGGGACTACAGGCGCCCGCCACCACGCCCGGCTAATTTTTTGTATTTTTAGTAGAGACGGGGTTTCACTGTGGTCTCGATCTCCTGACCTCGTGATCCGCCCGCCTCGGCCTCCCAAAGTGCTGGGATTACAAGCGTGAGCCACCGCGCCCGGCCTCCTCTTCTTTCTTCTTTCTTTCTTCTTCTTCTTCTTCTTCTTCTTCTTCTTCTTCTTCTTCTTCTTCTTCTTCTTTTCTTCTTCTTCTTCTTCTCCTTCTCCTTCTCCTTCTCCTTCTTCTTCTTTTCTTCTTCTTCTTCTTCTTTTAAGAGATGAGGTCTAATTATATTGCCAAGGCTGGCCATGAACTCTGGGGCTCAAGGGATCCTCCTGCTTCAGCCTCCCCAATAGCTGGGACAAGTGTGTGCCACCACACCCAGCTCCTTGCATTCACTTTCATCCTGGTATGTTTAAACCATAACTCAGGAATTGACCAAATTATTTATTATTTATTAGATTTTTATTTTATGTTCTAAAATATTTGCTCCCCTTCTTGGCTTTTTGCCACTCACAGATTTCATGGTCTAACTCTCTTGAGGCAGGGCTAAAATTCTTATGGCAAGCAAAGCCAGGATTTTTGCTGCTTGTTAGCAGACGTCTCCTGCTAGGTAAACACTGTTCAACTTGTAAAGCAGTATTCTGTGTGCACCATTATTTGTTGTTGTTAATCTACATACTAGCATCCAAAATAGAATTTAGTAAACCTCAACTGAGAACAAGTTATGTTTCAGGCATTGTGTTCAGAGCTTTTGCATACATTTAACTTTATTATTTACTGGATCTGTGACATAGAACAAGGACAGGACTGCTGTTGCAAAAGCTCTGAACACAATGCCTGACTCGTGGTTTACTAGATTTGTGTGGGAGCTGAAAAAAATATAAGCTCTAATATTGGTGATAATGGACTTAATATTTTAATAATACTCAATGCAAACTGATACTAAAATAAAACTTACTGGGAATGCCAAAAGTGGTGAATTCTCTTTGGACTTAAAGCCTTTATACTTTGGTTTCAACTGGAAAGAAAAGAGCCAAATTAAAAATTATATACTTTGCTAGGAGCAAATCCAAAAAGTTTGTCTCAAGAAGGCAAGGTGTATTAGAGGTCTTACATTTTTTTTTTGTCTTTGAAAAATCCTGTGACATGTAATTTCCTAACTCAGGCTTTCTAAAAAAATTTTGAAGTCAGAAATGCGTTATGTATATAAAAATGGAATTGCCCCTAACCTCTCTAATGGTATTTAGCTAGTTTCTGGAAGAGCCAGATTTTGATGTCAGCTCTTCTCTCTAATAAACAATGAAGTTCTCATTTCTCCATCTTGTCTAAGAAGCTAATGTGATAGACCTTCTAAAATGCCTTATTGAAATCCCCAAGGCACTATTTTGTGTTTCATTTTTTTCTTAGTTAACATGAGGTCATATAGACATTTCCATTATCAGCTCAGTGTGCAAGCTCGCCATTGTCTCTCTTTATGAAGTGTTCCATCTGAGTTAATCGACCACTCTTTGTTTAGCCATTCCCGTATTGTTGCCCATTTGGGTTCTTTCCAATTGCTAATTATTATAAATGGGCTTGGAAAAATGGTAAGTGCTAGACAGATGTAAGGCTTGATCATCATTCTTTTGTTATCACACTCCCAGGATGCAGGCGTTTTCTGTCTTCCTGACCTTCTTCTTCCTAATGGCATTTTTATAAAAGAACCAATGATTTGAAAACATATGCTTTAGTACATCATCCAAGGCTGTGTTCTTCATTTCTTTTTCTCTTCAAGGGTGATAGGGTAGTTTAGAAATTCTAGGTCTATCTCTGTAATTCTTCACGGGCTAATCAAGCACATTTTTCCTTCCTATCTTTACTTTGGTTCACTTTCAAGTAAATTTATTTCATTTCCCCCACTTGTCTCCTTTTTTAAAAGTAAGGAGCCAGGAAAAATAGAAATTAAGTGGGTTAATGTTCTAAATACAATGTCCATGAAACTAAAATATAAAAATAAATATTAAGCATAAGGTTTACCTTCAAAGATGGCTTACATAGGATATGTATTTATTGTATGAAAATCAGAAAATATAAAAAAGCAGATAAAAGTGAAAAGATGGTTACAATTCTGTTTTCTCAGAGACTCTATTACTAACATCTTGGCATATTCTCTTCTAGTTTTCTCTACGTGGAATTTCTTTCTATATGTAGCAATTTTGAAAAGTTTTAAAAATTTAATTTATTTGAAAATATTTTGAGGTTGTGCACAAAGTGGAAGAACTCACTGGAGTTTGGACTCTGCAGGCGGAGTCATTTCTTAAGGCCAATCCTGTCTTGATCTCCTTTACCTGGGTAATTCTGAGCAAGTTCCATTAAGCTGTGATTTTCAGAGTATAGTGGCTCCTTGCATCAGAATCTCTTGGAAAGCCTTATTAAAAATTTATATCCCTGCATCCTGCACCAGGTTTAATGAATCAGAAGCCGAAGGGAGAACTACTGCCCTGACCTTTTGGGAGTTTTCCTTCTAAATCAGTACAGCGTGGGAGTGGGGTTTGGGCAGGGTTCTCCAGGGTAGAATTTCTTACCAGAGGACTCCCTGGATGGGGAGGGCAATGCTTAGGGATCCAAAAACCTTGGACTTTTTTTTGTAAGTTTATATCATTTCCACATGTGTGCATCTTTTTGTGGTGAGGCCTCATCTTAACTTTAACCGCCTCCAGATTTATCAAAGAGGTCCTTACCCAGTAAGTCTCCACTGATCTAAGATCTCTTTAAACCTGCCACTGGTGGCTGTGGGAAGTGTGGCTGCTGACATCGGTAAACGTCCACCTTTTTCCACCTTGGCCAGCAAAGGTGTGAGCCTCTCTTCTACCTTTTCCTTTAGTCATGTGACCTTGGGCAAGTTAACGTAGTCTCTTAGGTTAATTCCCCTCTTGAAAAAGCTTAATAGTAACAATAGTATTTTATTTAACACCTATGATTTCCCAGGCACTGCTCCAAGCACTCATACCTTATTACCTCATTTCAATCCTCTAGACAACCCTATGAGAGAGACACTATGATTATCCGTCTTCAATAAATAAGCAAATAGGCAGAGAGAGATCAACTAACCTGCCCATGATAACACAGCTAGTGGATGGTACAGTTGGGATTCAAAAGCCCACTAACTGCCTCTGAAATCTATCCTAATAGTACTAACAGTATTATTATACAATAATAATTATTATATATAATATATTCTATTTTATATAATAGTATATTATAATACTAATAGTATTATTATATTTGTAATAATAATACTATCAGTTATTAATAATACTAGTTAACACTAACAACAGTAATAATATTGTAACTAATAGTACTAATTGAAGGCATGTACTAGATGGGTGATTCTAACCAAGTGAATTACTTAACCTCTGGAGCTTCCATTTCTTCATTTGTCACCTGGAGATAGCAGTGCCATCTGCTTCACAGGGCTGTTGAGAGGATTTAAATGAGCTAATACATTTAGAGCATTCACACGCCATGTAGTATCACCTGATGGATTTCTTTTCATTGTGATATAATATATATAGCATACCATTTATCATTTTAACCATTTTTAAATGTACAGTTCATTAGCATTAATTATATTCATGTTGGGCATTTACCTAATAGATTTTGTTTGTTTTTATATTTCTAGGATCTGTAGAGTGCTTTGCACACAAATTGGACACATTACAATTATTTAATAATCTCCTTCTCTGTCCCTCCACCAGCCTTCACAAACTCTAAAATGCTGCAGAGGTTTCAGTTACTATTCTTTTGTGCAGTATGAGAGGGAGAATTATGAGGAACCCTAAGTGACCTTGGGCATATTATGATTTAACTTCTCTCTGGCTCAGTTTCTTCATCTGTGAAATGGGGATTACAGCACCATTCACTTAATGGGGTGGTTGGAATGACATAACCTGTGTGAGGCTTCGGATAGTTCTAGCCATGTTAAGCACCCAATGCATGATAGTGATAATGTTCTTATTTTATCATAGTCCTTGTCCCTGAGAAGGCACACTTGCATGGGTGCAGAGGAATTGGAGGCTGGCTCTGGTTCAAGATGGCTACTTTCCCTCAGTTCCCTCCCTGCCATCCTGACAGTGGGGGCTCAGGAGAGACTGAACAATTGTGCGAAGAAGAGTAGTGAGCCTTTCAGGAGCCCACAGAACTTTTTGTTTTATAAAAAGCTTCAAATCAGGCTGCCATAGTGGCCTTGGTATTTTTGTATCTTTTCAGCTTCTATTTAGAGTACAGAGTTGGCATGGGAATGTTTTCCTTTATTTCAAGCTTTAAGTAGTTGTTGGGTAACAGCTGTTTTTAAAGATAATCTTCGAGGCACTGAGATGCTGCTGTAAAAACAAATTTCTTGAATTCAAAAAGTCTTCCTTATTTTATGTGCTGGATTTTATTTTTCTGCATGCTTTTGTTCATGCCGTCACTTCTAGAATTCTCTTTCTATCCTAACTCGTGCTCCTCTGCTATTGTTAAAATCATCCCCATTCTCTTGCTGACACTTGTCTCATGCAGCATTCCCCATTCCCTCATTGATGACATTCTATGGGCCTTGTGTGAGCACTCTGCCTTGAGTGTTGGTTAGTTCTAAGGAAGTCATTCCCTACCTTGATTGCAGGTTGTGGAAGACTATAAGGCCTTGTTCTATTCATAACTATTTCCTCCTTGTCATTAAGTAGAAAACTATTGTATATTTTTCTCTTCGTCAAATCAATATCCAAACACTCTACTTATTTTGGGGGGGACCCTAAATAAATAGATAGAATGGTCTCTCCTCTTGCCACAGATGCAAGATGAGACACAAAGGGATCCATCTTCTCTGTCCTCTGGCTGGTGGAACACAGCAAAAATCATGGCCAGAGTTAAGCTCATTCCTGCTTAAGCCTGATTTCCAGTCTTCCTTTCAGCATTGCAAGCTACCAGAAACCCCCTAAAAGATAATTTTCTGTTTAAGTTAATTAATCCTGGTTTCTGTTGTTTACAATTGCAACCAATAAGTTTTACTAGTATAGTATTTTGAACACAGTGGAAACTGCAGGATCTACAGATCCTGTTTATAAACTTGTTTGCTAGAATCCCACGTAGTAATCTGTTGTTTATGCCTCTTCAGCCTTCTGATGCCTGATGTCCCTTCTGATACTAGCAGCCTGATTTTCTTTTTCCAAACCACTTATCTCTATTCTTAGTCCTTGTGGTTCAAGTGGAGTTGACTCCAGTCATGCCTGCAGGGTAGGCATGTCTGGTCAAAGTGTTGAAGCTCTCTGGCTACCATGATTGGTTCAGGGATGGGCATGTGACTTCATCCAGGCCAATGAGAGTCAGTCCCAGGACTTTTGCTGGATCTACAGGGAAATAAATGTGTCCTTTTGCTGTAGCTGCTAAGTTGGTTGGCTGGAGTTCCCAGGGACCACCATGAGGGAGGGTCAACCCGAGAATTCAGCAATGTCAGAGGAAAACAAGCTGAGAGAGGAAGAGAGAGAAATTTCTAATGACATTGCTTGAGGAACTGGATTGGATTGTGCCTGAGTTGTAATAGTTAACAGCTAACCTATATTAAATGCATACTATGTACCAGGCACTGATGCAAGCATTTCTTATTGTATTAGTTTTCTGGGGCTGCCATAGCAAAAGTACCACAAACTGCGTGGCTTAAAACAACAGAAATTTATATTTTCATGATTCTGGATTCTAGAAGTCCAAATTCAAGCTATTGGCAGGTTCATGCTTCCCGTCATGAACTGAATTGTGCCTCCCACCCCCTTGCAATTATATGTTGAAGTCCTAACTCCCAATGTGACTGAATTTGGACATAGGACCCATAAGGAACTAATTAAGGTTAAATGAAGCCATAAAGATGGGGTCTGGGCCGGGCCCAGTGGCTCAGGCATGTAATCCCAGCACTTTGGGGGGCCAAGGCCGGTGGATCATGAGGTCAGGAGATTGAGACCATCCTGGCCAACATGTGAAACCCCATCTGTAATAAAAAATACAAGAGTTAGCTGGGCATGGTGGCACGTGCCTGTAGTCCTAGCTAGTCAGGAGGCTGAGGCAGGAGAATCGCTTGAACCCGGGAGGCGGAGGTTGCAGTGAGCCTAGATAGTGCCACTGCGCTCCAGTCTGGCAACAGAGTGAGACTCCATCTTTAAAAAGAAAAAAAAAAAAAAAAAAGAAGGGGTCTGGATCTCACAGGATTAGTGTTTTTAGAGACAAGACACCAGAAACCCATCTCTCCTCCACCACCCCATCATATAAAGACACAGCAAGAAGACGACCATCCCATCTGCAAGCCAGACAGAGAGCTCTAAACAGAAACTGACTCTGCCAAAACTTCATCTGGGACTTCTAGCCCCCGGAAGTGTGAGAAAATAAATTTATGTTGTGTAAGCTGCCCAGTTTATGGTATTTTTTTTTTTTTTTTAAATGGTAGCCCAAACAGACTAATACACTACCTCTGAAATCTGCAGGCCAGAATCCTTCCTGGCCTCTTTCAGCTTCTGGTAGATCCAGGCATTCCTTGTCGTGCAATGACAGCACTTCAATCTCTTGCCTTATTATTACATGGCATTTTCCCCTTGAGTCTGTCTCTGTGACTCTTCTCTTCTTAAAAGGATATCAGTCATGTTGGATTGAAGGCCCATTCTACTCTAGTATGATCCCATCTTAAGTAATTATATTTACAAAGAACCTATTTCCAAGTAAGGTCTCGTTCTGAGGAACTGGGAGTTAGGATTTTAATACATATTTTTGGGGTACTCAATTCAACCCATAACACATGCATTACCTCACTAAATTCCCACAACAAAATTATAAAGTAGGTACAGTACAATTATTATTATTGTACCTTCACCCAGATGAGGGAAGTAAGGCTCAGAGAAGTTAGGTAACTTGCTTGTTAGGTCCCACAATGAGTAAAAATTTGAAGATGGATCTGAACTCAGGCAATTTGATGACCAGTCCTGCAAGTTTAGCCACTGTACAAACATGCCTGAGTTTAGCTCAGAGACATCAACCAATCACTTCCTTAATTTGTTTAAGTCGGTTTGAGTGTGGTTTCGTTCCCTTGTAATTGTTTCCTTGTTTTACCTTTTGCCTCATTCTTTCCTGTGTCTGAGCACTCAGGACTCCACTCAGACCTGCCCCTTGGGGTCTACCCCAGGTTCTAGAATTACTTCTTCCTCTTTCTTCCCCCCTCCTCCCTTCACATCAATACTCTTGTGCATCAGATGTTAGCTCTCAGCTGGGTTAGGAAGAAGCCAAGTGAATAGATCAATACAAAGTGAGTTGTGATTTATAGGTTGTAATTTTCCTGGGGCTTTTAGCTTTTAAAAGCAGGTTGTTAACCCATTGATTATCAGCCAGACAGAAACTCTGTATGAAGATAAGAAGATTGAAGGACTTCAGGACAAGTGGAGGGGAGCCTTAGGGTTGGGCACTTTGCCTAAAATGCCTTTAACAATTCCAAGCAGATAACACATGTGAGAGTTTAGTAGTTGAGTTTCCTTTTTGGGGTACAGTTATTGATCTCTTCTGGAGAGTGAGGATGTTACTGTAGCTTCAGAGTCTTATACTCGTGAAGGTTGCTGCTTTAGTTCATTCAAAATTTTGTCTTTTGTCAAGTAAAATCTCTTCCACCTGGAATTCCTTTTGGTCCATATCAACCTCTTAAACCTTACTTATAATTCAAACATGATTCAGATACCTCATACATAGAAGATTATTAGCTAACTGCTTTCAGAATGGATTTTTTTTCCTAATTAGTATCTATGATTCCAATATTTTTTAAAGCCAGAATTAGGTGTTATTCCATTTTTCTGGTGAGAATCTGAATTCCTGAAGGCAAGAGATAAGTCTGAGTCATCTTCTTAAATGAAGGCGGTCTGACACATTGGTTGAGATTTGAAGTCAGAGGGATCTGGATTGGAATTTTCACTGTGAGATTTGTTAGTTCTAGGGCTTTGGGAAGATCAACTAAGCTAGCATTCTTAGTCATAATGTGGAAATTGTACCATTTTGCAGAGCTACTGTAAGAATGAAATGACATATTTTTTCTAAGACCCTTAATTCAAACCCAACAATACTATTTGCTGAAAAAATGATGTTATTTTTGGCTTCACATCCATCTCTCAACAGAAGAGAGTAACTTGCACACAGTTTAGTGCTGAGCAAATGTGTAAGTTCTATTCATTTCAATACACAACTTCCAGGCCAATCAGAACACTGAACTTCTAGGTAATTGTGCCTCAAAGAGGAGGGTTATATTAAGTTCAGTGTTCATGAATGAGCTTTTATTTCCCAATGGCCCTGTGAGCTTAAATAAGGCATGGTCTTCTTAGTGGCCTTAAAACTTGCAGCAGAGCCCACAATGAGCTATCTTAATTTATCTAAAATCCCTTTGCTCTGTGGAATTGCTAATTGCAACTTGAAATTTAGGGAGCTGTTTATTTGCTTCTCTATTAATAGATCAGCAGCACATTTTTTGGTCCTGTTTGTTTAGATTGGCTAAATTAAAGATGAGGGGGAATTCACAGCAGTGGCACTGGGAAATCTTGTTTAATGTAGGATTATAAATATTTTACAAGAAGTCAGGAAGAATGGGAACCTTGAGAAGCCTCTCCAAACAAGGATAAAGAGTTTTCCGAGTTGTCATCTTGGAAGAAAGGGGGCACTAAAAAGAGGGTTGAGTTCTGGCTCTGACACTTATTAACTACCAAATTCGCAATTGGGGGAAATTACTAAATCTCCTGGAGACTCAATTTCCTAATTCATCCATTCACTTAATGCATGTATTAAGCTCTTATTGTGTACTAGACACTGTTCTATGCTCCAGAGAGATGGTGATAAAGGAAACAGAAAAAATTCCTGTCTTCATGAAGCTTCATGTTTAATACAACTAAAATATACAGCAAGTGATAACAGTTTTCCTCTGAGGAGAGGGAATAGGAAAAATATGTGCAGGAGGGTGAATTTTAGATAGAATGTCTGAGAAAAGCCTCCTTGAGAAGTCAACATTTGAATAAAGTCAACATTGCTGGGAGAGTGAGGGAGATGGAAAGTGCTCGGTCAGAGAAGTGATGGTCTCACTGTGCAGCATCCTGAAGCAGAAGGTGAGGACCTTGGCCCAGGACTCATTGGAGAGTTTTAAGTAGTGGGAGACAAGACCTTACTTTTGTTTTAACATGATCTTTTGACTTTTGTGTGGGGAATAGCTTGTAGGAGGACAAGTACAGAAGCAAGGAGACCAGTTAGGAGGCTATTTCAATAATACAGGGGAGAAATGATGGTAGTTTGGCTCAGGTAAGGGGCATAGCAATGGAAATGGTGAAAAGCAATAGAATTGTATTTATATCTTGAAGATATAGGCAAAAGAAGAGGATATATCTGAAAGAATTTGCTGACAGATTAGATGTAGAGAAAGCCAGGCCATAAGGATGACTCTAGTGTGTTTGACCTGAACAACTGGAAGGATGAATTCACCATTAAATGAGATGGAAAATGCTGTTGGAGGAGCATGTTTTAGGGGGGATATTAGGAGATTTTTGGTAGATGTGTTGTTTGAGATGTCTATTAGATATTCAAGTAGAGATGTAGAGTAGGCTGTTGGGTATTAAGATCTAGACTAGCCGGGTGCAGTGGCTCACGCCTGTAATCCTAGCACTTTGGGAGGCCGAGGCGGGCAGATCACCTGAGGTTGGGAGTTTGAGACCACCCTGACCAACATGGAGAAACCCTGTCTCCATTAAAAATACAAAATTAGCCAGGCATGGTGGAGCATGCCTGTAATCCCAGCTACTCGGGAGGCTGAAGTAGGAGAAACATCACTTGAACCTGGGAGGCAGAGGTTGTGGTGAGCCGAGATGGTGCCATTGCACTCAAGCCTGGGCAACGAGCAAAACTCTGTCTCAATTAGAAAAAAAAAAAATCTAGACTAAAGGGAAGAAAAGGGAAGAGGTCAAGGCTAGATGTATAAATTATATACATTTGGAAGTCATGGACATCTAAATGGTATTAAAGCCAGCAATGTAGATGGATAAAATAGAGGTCAAAGGACTAACTCTCAGGATTCTCCTTCATTTAGAGGTCAGGTCATATGGAGGCACCAGCAAAGCATGATTAGAAAGAGCAGCCAGAGAGGTCAGAGGAAAACAAAGTGAATATGGAGTCCTGGAGACCAAACAATGCCAGTGTTTAGAGGAAAAGAGTCACCATCTGTGTTACGTGATAATGAAAACTGAAGTAAGATCAGGACTGAGCACTGACCGTTGGAATTATCTGTGTAGAGGTCATTGCTGTGCCAGATCGTGGCTAAGCTGCTTTCTTAAGTGGGACCCCAATCCATTCCTCCTCACTGGGTGGGGCCTCCCTGCGGGAATTTCCGCAACACCAGCCAGGGTTACAAGGACAAAACTCTGATCTCTCCCTGGGATGGAGACCCAGGGGGGTGGGGCAGCTGGTGTCTCTGTGGTTCTGTCGACTCAGCCTTCCCAGGCTGCTGGCTCTGGAGAGTCCAGGCAGTCTGGACAAGGAAACGCTATCCCCAACACAGTACACCTGCTCTACCAAAAAGCAGCCAGACTGCCTCTTTAAGCAGGTCCCTGATCCTGTCCTTTCTGATGGGGTGAGAACTCCCAACAGGGGTCTCCAAACACCTTCTACAGGAGCATCCAGGCTGACAACAGGTCAGTACTCACCCTGGGATGGACCTATGAGACCTATGACAGGACAGGAGTTGTGTTGCAGAAAAATAATGGCACTAATCTAGGAGCATCTTTGAGAATTGGGGGCAGGAACTTGACTTTGGAGGCGTGGGTAACGGAATGAAACAAACAGGTAGTAGGAGACAGAGTTTCATGATGTGATATTCAAAGCTTTGATTTTTTTGTTCCTGAGGAAGGAGGAAGGATGGTCTTACAGCATTATTAAAGTAGTAAGGGAGGTCTTTACCCCATGTCCAGGTCCAATGGAAGGAGGAGTGAAAGAGAATATAGAACCACTTGAGAAGGCTATAGTGTCCTCGAGGAAGAGCCAGGGTTTTCAGCTAGTGCAAGAAAGTGAAGGAAATGTTACTGGAAGAGCTTGAGGACACAGGGAAATGTACTGAGAGACCTTAAGCTCCAGAGTTATAGTGAAATGATTTCAGGAGAGGGAGAAAAGTAGAAGAGTTCATAAAATGGGATGGAGCCACACAGACACCAGAGCTAGTGAATTCGTGAATGGAGATGAGCTGGGAGTCTTGGGCTTCATGGGGTGACAGACATAAACAGGGGTAATAAGATGCTCTTACTGGTTCTAAGGCAGGAATTGAGAGAGAAGCTATGAGTGTCAAAAGGAGGAAAAAATGATAAAATGTTTTTTTCAAACTTGATATCCAGTCTTGTCTCTTCTTGTCACCTAGAAGGTTGGGGTGGGGATGGATTTGAGTAATAACTACTATGCTAAACTTAGAAATGTGACTTCATCCTAATGGATAAGACTTTTTTCTTAGTTAAGTTCTTCAGAACAGGCTCCTTCTTACCTTTTAAATATCTCTCTCTAGCATTCTCTGCAGCCCTTCTGCAAAGAGACTGCAATCAGATGTTCCACCAACTTCACAGGTGCACCTTCTGCCAGCCTAGGTTCAACATGAAATTATGGCTACAATTGAGTTAAGTCCTGGCATATGCCACAATATCCTTGTCCCTTTTATCATGTCTCCTTTGGCATTCCCTCCGCCAATTACTGGTCTAGAGACAAATGGTTTTATTCTGTTGAGGTGTGCGGCTACTGAGAAGAGAGAAGAAAGATATTGCTGCCAAATTTTCAGTGTCAGAGTCCTCCAGTTTGCAGGTCACAGTGCCATTGTGAGGAAATGCTTTCTAACCACTAAAAAAGATAGTAGAGAGGCCCAAGGAGCCTCCACAGAAAAGGCTTTGTTGCTAGGTTTGGGTTTGAAACCCCACCCACCACCTCCTTGTTGCGTAAACTCAGGCAAATGACTGAAAATTTTAAGCCTTAACATTTTATCATCTTGATGAAAAGTGTGCAATTCTGAGCCGTTGAATAGCAAATAGACCTGTGATTTATAACACTCAATTTACATAATTCTCAGCAGCATTTAATAATGTTGACTCCAAACTTTCTATTCCCTTGGCTTTTGTTACTCTACTTTTTTTGTGTGTTTTATTCCTATCTTAGAACATTCCTTTTCTCCCTTTCTCTGCTGGTGTATCCTTCACTGCTTAATCATTATGTTGAAATTCCATAAGCCTTTGTTGTAAGTCCTTGAACCTTTCTTTTTAAAAAAGTTTATTCTATCTTCTTACCCTATTTGATCTAACTCATGCTATCTATATGTCAAAGACTCTTAAATACATATCCATAACTTAGATCTCTCTTTGAGCTCTAGACTACGTGTCTGCATGAACCTTCTGTCTGGACATCTCAAAGGCGTCTTAGCCTCAACTTAGCCACAAATGAATTCATATATTATCTTTCCCCTAAATTGAGACATCTTCAAGTGACTGGTATTTCTAGAAACCTATGAGACAGTCTTGATTCTCCCATCTTTCTTAAACTTCATACCCAATCCATCCTAAAGCCTTGTCAACTCTGCTTACTAAACAGATCTCAGATTCCTTTACTTTGTGCCATTTCTTCTATTGCCATAGCAAGCCATCATTGTCTCTAGCCCAGACCACTGTAACAATGGCAAAACAATTCTCTCAGTATCTATTCTATCTTTTACTTCTCATCCATTCTCCACACGAATGGCAGGAACTATATTTTAAACTTCATGTGAACATGCTATCCCTCTCTTCCTCACATTCCTGGGTAGTCAATTCCAATAGAATGAAAATCATTTGGCAGCTTCTCATTGATTCCCATTGTGGCCCACAAGGGGCTGCCCCTGCCTATTCACTCGTCTTTATCCTATCTTCATTTTGAGCTACTCTTCCTTGCTATCTTGATACTTCAGCCACACTCATTGTCCATCTCCTAGACTGTGTCGTGCCCCCTCCTATCACAGTGCATTTAAATATGCCAGTCCTTCTCCTTAGAGTGCTTTTTATTTCTGTCCTCTATTCATTTTTCAGATCTCAACTCAAATTTTGCTTTCACAGGTAATCGTTTCTTGATCCATCCTGCACTAAATCTCTCTAAACTAGGTCAGTTTTTCAATCATTTGGCACTGTGAAATTTTGTAGTTCTTAGAAATGAATTCACAAATAATATTTACTTTAGCAATTATATCATTATTGCCACTGTACCCCACTAAAGTATATGCTTCATGAGAACTAATACAATGTCTGTTTTTTGCTGAACACTGTATTCCTGAGCTTGGACCAGTGACAGGCTCGAGATAAGCACTCAGTAATATTTATTGAATACATGAATGAGTAATAGCTTCTATTTTTTGAGCACTTACTATAAAAACAGGCATTTTAGTAAGCATGTTATAAACATTTACCTTTCACAGTAATACTATGATGAGGGTATTACTATTCCATTCTGCGGACAAGGAAGCAAGCTTAGAATAATTAATTGACTTGGTCTAAGTTCCTGCTAGCTGTTTAGACTTCAGTTCCAATTGTCTCTAGAGTCTACGACCCTAATATCCATCTTATATTGCCTGTTGGGTGCCTCTAGAGTTACAAATGCTTTCTCCTTGGGTGAGTAGCTGGCCGTGGCCTCTCTACCTTGAGACTTGAACCCTCCCACCCTTTGCCCTGTGATGCCCCTTCCCTTCCTTCTCCTCCGGCACGTTTTGTGATTTTAATACCAATTTTACAGGATTGTTGTGAAGATCCCATGATTTTGTGGTTGTAAAAGCACTAGCCTTGTAGGCTGTAACGTGGTTGTCAGATGTAAAGTTTCTTTTTTTGAAGTTTTAATTCTTCCTTTCATGTCCATAAGCTATTTTGATTGATTTGTTCATTAGCATTTCGAGTTGCTGGTTGTTGTTAATCTCTTCATATTCCTTTCTTCATTGCCCTCTTCTTCCTTTGCTGCATGTGAACATCCAGTCATTCCTCAACATCGAGAACACGTGGTATAACGTCTCTATGAAGATCTTATAGCAAGAGAGGCAGTGTTTGGGTCAAGTTGCCTTGGCCAGAGGGAAAAGAATTTGAGTTTAAAGAATTTGAGTTTAAAGAGTCATGTGCTGACTCTGAACATTCCCAGAGCAGCACTGTAAACATTTAATTTAAAGATGATGGGATGTTATGTTCTTTTGCAAGTGATGATCTTTCCCAAGCCCAGGGGTGCTCTGATGTGGGAAGCTGAGCTTGACAGCATTTCTGCTTTGAGGCTCAGGGCTCTTGGTTTTGCCCATAAGAGATGCTCTCACCATCTGCACCTCCCATGCCTTTGCTTGCTCATCTTGTGTATTGTTTAAGCCTGTTCAGTTTTTCTCTGGAGGCTGATGAAAGAGAATAACCACTGCAGGGCCATCTCTTAGGGTTGTGCCATTGTGTTCTGCACAAAGGTCCCTTGCTGAGTGTGTGAGTGGTGCTAAAATCCAGCTTGCAGTCTGCTGGCTGAGCTGTGTGCCCTGTCACAAGCTGTGTCTGTTCTGGAGAAGAGGTGCCTATTTCTAATTCATAACAGGGTCAGGTAGGCAAGTTATCCCTTCCTGACTCACTCCTTGCTGGTAGCTCAAGTAGGTTTTTGCCCCATTTATTTGTAATATGTGTATTTGTGTGTATGTATGTGTGCATGCATATATACACTGCCTCTGACATTACTTTTGATAATTTAGATGAAATAACCTGATGCCTCATTCTACCAGCAGGAATCTGACCCTTTCAGAATTTCAGATGCGATATATTGCTGGCAAATTCTCACATATTCTGTGTTTGGTCTCTTTGTTCCCTCCCTCCCTCCTGCTTTCTGCTCTCCCTTTCTTTCAGATCATGGTACATTATCACAGTTGGGAGTGATGGTCTTTCTCTCGCTTTACATTTTAATTATGCTTTTAAAACATGATTTTCCACTGTCATTCTGTGTGTTTTTTATAGGTGTTTTTGTAAAATATAGCTTGTCATTTTGTGTGCAAGGCTGTATGTTACAGAAATTGTGTAGTGTTATAAATCTATTACATTTTTTTTCACTCAGCGGAATTCTTCTAATATATAGCTGCTTTTAATTTTTCTATTGCTTTACTCTCAGGCCCAATTCCCTTTGCCCTTCTTGTTTAAATGGCTTATCAGCATAAGGTGCAGTTTAAATATTCCCCTCTGTGAAGCCTTCCCTATTCTTCCAATGTTAGGCTCCCTCTTCTGGGCTCCTGTAACATTTGTTCATTCTTCTGTTGTTGTAATTGTGATCTCATTTTGCAATAAAAAAAATCTATTTATGTGTTTGTGTTGAGCTCTTCCATGGAAGATACTGACATATATACATTTATGCAATTCTAGCATCTAACATAGATCTTGGAACATGTATTTTCAATAAATGTGTATTGGATATATGCATAATAATGATAATAGCAAATCTTTATTGAGTGCAAGCAATGTGTTACACACTATTCTAAGTGTTTCGCATTTACTAAACTCATTTAATCTTTACAACAACCCTATGAATTAAGGACGATTATTATCATTGTCATTTTACAGAGAGAGAAACCAAGACATGGAATGTTCAAGTAAGTTTAAATTTCATGTAACTTGTAAAATTCCAGCCACTTAACACAGGAAATGGTGAAGCTGGGATTCTAACCGAGGCAGTCTGGCTCCAGAGTCCAAGGTCTTAACTGCTCTGTACAGAAGATCTTGAATAACCAATGGACTGTGCCTACTACGACTCTTGACTTCCAGTCCAGTGTGCTTTCCGTGCCACAATGCAGGCTCATTCTGCATTAATTCTCTTCATTCATAGGTGCCTGTTAGGTATTGCCATCTGTGCTGTTACCTCACTCAATCACACATGGACTAGTAGGTGGGTATCATTATTCCACTTTTTATAGATGAGAAGACTGGAGCTTTGAGGAATATGGTAAACTTCCTGTGGTCTTACACAGGGTTAGGTAGTAGCAGGGCCAAAATTAGATGGTGGCAGAGAGAAATTAGAGTGGCCAAAATTTGCACCTGTGTCTGACTAATTTTATGTTCCATGCTCTTTCTATCATACTATGTAATCACTAGAGAGGGCACTTTGGGGCTGAGATCCTTGCCACCCTGATTCCTTAAATATTGAGGAAACAGATGGGCATTTGTTGGAAAGGTAGGGGTCTCTTTGGCTTTGATGTAGTAGTCCCAGGAATGTTCTCCCATTATCTGTGACTTCCTCCATGATCTTTCCATTGGGGTATTGGAGTCTCTTTTCTAGAGCCTGAATATCTATTCTCCTCTTCCTTCCAGAAGTCTATGTGTACCCTAAATATGTGCCAAACCCTATGTGCCAAATAAACGTGGCCCATGGAATTATAGCCACAGGAAGGACAGGCATGTTTTCAGGATGATTTTTATGATGTTGGCTGTAGGGTAGATAGAGGTTCTTGGGGAACATTGCCTTCTGCTTTTTAGATTGCTGCATCACTTGATTTTTTTCTATTACATTGAACATATATTTCATTTAACATTACAAATCAATAACATTTAATAAAAATACAGGAATATGTAGTATTCAATTTTAGAATCTTAAAGGACGTTAGGGATCATCTTGCATCCAAAGACCAAACATGTGGTGAATTTTTAGCCACTCTTCACTCCTTTTCTGTGGTGAATGTTGATTATTTTCTGTTTGTCTGGTGGCAGGACCCTGAGAGCTTACTCAAGAATCATCTCTTCTGCAGTCCCAAACCAGGTGCATTAGGTGGAGCCGACTTCATTTCTCTCTTTGGGGCTGAAGAATTGAGCCCGCTTGACTGATTAGGTCATTCCTTTTTCCAGGTTTGGGGGTGGGTGTGTGACCCGAGTCTATCCAATCAAGATCAGTAAAGAGGCAGTTTTCTTTATTGCTTGAGGAAGCAGATATAAAAAATAACGTTTTTCCACGGGATGTGGAGCAGAAAGGGTGCAATCTTGAAGCCTAAAGGAGCTATAACACAGAAATAGTATATTGAACACTTGGATTCAACCATTGCCTGAAATCAACTCTATCCCTGGAATTTTCATTTCTATAAGCCGTGGACATGGGATCTCTGAAGGCAGGGATTTCATTGTTGTTCTAACTTCAGTGCTTAGAACGATGTTCAGCACACAGTGGAGGTTCAGTAAATATTTGCTGAGTAAATGCCAGATCTAACAGTCCTTCCCCATTGTAGGTTCCCCCAGTTCCCCCTGCTTTCTTTCTGTGTCCTTCCTGAAAAATCACAGAGTGCTTGACCATTCTGTGACCCATCTAGCTGCAAGTTTTTCTCAGCAGGCTCAAACCCAAACTGGGGCCTTGAAAATTTCTAGGTGCTGACATAGGTATCTAGGTTGTTGCCAAAACACTGAATTCTTTCACTAAATTATTTTCACTAAATAATGTGGTTTGGCTGTGTCCCCACCCAAATCTCATCTTGAATTATAGCTCCCAGAATTCCCAGGTGTTGTGGGAGGGATCTGGTGGGAGATATTTGAATCATGGGGGTGGTTTCCCCATACTGTTCTCATGGTAGTGAATAAGTCTCATGAGATGTGTTGGTTTTATAAGGGGTTTCCCTTTTTGCTTGACTCTCATTCTCTCTTGTCTGCTGCCATGTAAGATGTGCCTTTCGCCTTCCACCATGATTGTGAGGCCTCCCCAGCCATGTGGAACTGTCAGTCCATTAAACCTCTTTTTCGTTATAAATTACTCAGTCTTGGATATGTCTTTATCAGCAGCATGAAAAACACTAATACACTGTCCCTGGCCCTGAGCCAAATTTCTTAAACCTTTGTATAAACTCCATACCCTGACACCCTCATGGCAGACATACCTAGGTAGGGCACCGCTTTTCTCTTTCTGTCCATCTCAAAGGTTGCTGCAGCATTCTGTATGTTCCCCTAGTAATTGCTTTGGATTGATCACCCTGATATTTAGTGCTACTTTCTTTGGAATCCCAACCAGCCCCATCCCAGGACAATTTGGAGAACTCCCTTGTGGAAATTCCCCTGCTGCTGCTTTTGGGGCAATTCCAGCTGCTGGCTTGGCAGGACAAAACACTCCTCCCTGCTTAAGTCAATTTGTGTCATGTTTTCTGTTGCTTGCATTCAGAGGAGTCCTCACTGAAAAATATTCATGATAGATATTATTAATCAATTAGGACACTTTTTGTAACTGACCTTAGATGCAGACTTAGAATTCTTTTCAATATATTGCTCCAAGTAGATATGATCAATCATTAGAGTTAGCGGGCAAGATGGAATGTATCTAGAATCTATATCAGTTTTTTATTTCTTTTTTTTTTTATTATACTTTAGGGTTTTAGGGTACATGTGCACAATGTGCAGGTTTGTTACATATGTATCCATGTGCCATGTTGATTTCCTGCACCCATTAA
>NW_026652280.1:75841256-75860838 GCF_009828535.3 Hylobates moloch | reverse complement strand
TTCTGCACAACAAAAGAAACTACCATCAGAGTGAACAGGCAACCTACAAAATGGGAGAAAATTTTTGCAACCTACTCATCTGACAAAGGGCTAATATCCAGAATCTACAATGAACTCAAACAAGTTTACAAGAAAAAAACAAACAACCCCATCAAAAAGTGGGCAAAGGACATGAACAGACACTTCTCAAAAGAAGACATTTATGCAGCCAAAAAACACATGAAAAAATGCTCATCATCACTGGCCATCAGAGAAATGCAAATCAAAACCACAATCAGATACCATCTCACACCAGTTAGAATGGCCATCATTCAAAAGTCAAGAAACAACAGGTGCTGGAGAGGATGTGGAGAAATAGGAACACTTTTACACTGTTGGTGAGACTGTAAACTAGTTCAACCCTTGTGGAAGTCAGTGTGGCGATTCCTCAGGGATCTCGAACTAGAAATACCATTTGACCCAGCCATCCCATTACTGGGTATATACCCAAAGGATTATAAATCATGCTGCTATAAAGACACATGCACATGTATGTTTATTGCGGCACTATTCACAATAGCAAAGACTTGGAACCAACCCAAATGTCCAACAATGATAGACTGGATTAAGAAAATGCGGCACATATACACCATGGAATACTATGCAGCCATAAAAAATGATGAGTTCATGTCCTTTGTAGGGACATGGATGAAACCGGAAACCATCATTCTCAGTAAACTATCACAAGGACAGAAAACTAAATACCACATGTTCTCACTCACAGGTGGGAATTGAACAATGAGAACACATGGACACAGGAAGGGGAACATCACACACTGGGGCCTGTCATGGGGTCGGGGGAGCGGGGAGGGACAGCATTAGGAGATATACCTAATGCTGAATGACGAGTTAATGGGTGCAGCATACCAACATGGCACATGGATACATATGTAACAAACCTGCACATTGTGCACATGTACCCTAAAACTTAAAGTATAATAAAAAAAAAAAAAAAGAAAGAAAATGTGGCACATATACACCATGGAATACTATGCAGCCATAAAAAATGATGAGTTCATGTTCTTTGTAGGGACATGGATGAAACTGGAAATTATCATTCTCAGTAAACTATCGCAAGGACAAAAAACCAAACGCCGCATGTTCTCACTCATAGGTGGGAATTGAACAATGAGAACACATGGACACAGGAAGGGGAACATCACACTCCGGGGACTGTTGTGGGGTGGGGAGACGGGGGAGGGATACCATTAGGAGATATACCTAATGCTAAATGACGAGTTAATGGGTGCAGCACACTATCATGGCACATGGATACATATGTAACAAACCTGCACATTGTGCACATGTACCCTTAAACTTAAAGTATAATAATAATAAAATAAAATAAAATAAAAATTTGCAAACCCTGAGAAAAAAAGATATACTTTTTATATTTTTATATATTTAATACACCCATGATTCTATTTGCTGGTCCATTAATTCTGATAAGTGTATATTTCATATTAATCAGATTGAACTATGGGAAGAGGAACAAAGTCTATTCAAGTCTGTTCAAATGTCCTAATTTGGATGGGAAGTAAATCTTGTCATAAAGCCAAAAATCTTTCAGGAGAATCACTTGGTGGGGGTATTAGCTGACATTTGTAACATCTTTATCACCTATTCATCACGTTCTTCCACAAGCCCCAGCATGAGCATCACCGGGAAGTAACTTCAGTTGCTGAAAAGCAGGGGGCCTAGCCCTTTAGGAATGGCCCCTGTGGTGACGTTTATCTCTTAAAGGTCACGACTGCTTCTGGAAGAAGAGATGCTATTGTCATTGACACTGACTCTATTAATATTTCATCCAAGTCCTGCAAGGCTTTCTCCTGTGTCTGAATTCCTCATTGGTTTGGTTTGACATTATGTCAATTCATTTCGGCCTTCCGTTTCCTGAAAATTAATTTATGGATTTTCTTTTAGTCAAATCAACACTAAAAGCACTTATTGTGTATACATATGCTAGGTACAGTGGGAGTTGGAGGAAAAGACACGAAGATGACTAAAACATGAGATGATTTCTACAAATTCAGAGTCTGAATAGCCCCGAATAAAGGTTTAGAAATAGTTCTATGCTCGAAGACCTCAACTATCACTAGAGCAGGAGACTGAAGACCTAGCATGCTGATTCCAACTCTGTCACTCCACACTGCATATGCCTGGGCAACTTATTTTTCTTCTCTTAGCCTAAGTTGTCTCATCTGTGCAATAGAGAATTTTAAATTTAGAACAGGATGCTGCAGCAGGCAGAATCCTAGAATGGCCTCCCAAGATTCCTGCCCCCGATGTACACACCTTGTGTAGTCCCCTCCCTGTGAGTGTGGTTTGGGCCTATGTATATGACGAGATCTTGCTCCCATTGTTGAGTTCTATTATGTGGCAAAAGTGAAGAGATTTTTGCAAATGTGAAGTCCCAAATTAGTTGATTTTGAGATAAAGGGAGATTATGTGACTTCATCAGTTAAAAGCTCTTAAAAGAGGAATTGGGCCCCTCCTGAGGAGAGAGATACTCCTTAGGCCTGGAAGGACCAAGCTGCCGTGTTATGAGAGGGCCTGTCAGACAGTCGTGTGATGAGGATCTGTGAGCAGTGGCCTCTAGGGCTCAGAATGACACCCAACTGATAGCCCGCAAAAAAACAAGAACCCTTGTCCTAAAACTGCAAAGAAATTAAATCTTCCAACAACTACATGAGCTTGAAAGAGGACTCAAGCTCCAGAAAGAAACATGGCCCAGCCAACATCTTGATTGCAGTCTTGTGGGACCTTGAGCAGAGGACCCAGTTAAGCCATGCCCAGACGCCTGATCCATGGAAACAGTGAGATAATGAACATATGTTGTTATAGCCCACAAAATTTGTGATAATTTGTTACATAGAAATAAAAAACTGGGGGTGGAGCCAAGATGGCCAAATAGGAACAGCTCCGGTCTCCAGCTCCCAGCCCCAGCGACACAGAAGACGGATGATTTCTGCATTTCTGCTTGAGGTACCGGTTTCATCTCACTAGGGAGTGCCTAACAGTGGGTGCAGGACAGTTGGTGAAGCGCACTGTGCGCGAGCCGAAGCAGGGCGAGGCATTACCTCACTCGGGAAGCGCAAGGGGTCAGGGAGTTCCCTTTCCTAGTCAAAGAAAGGGGAAACAGACGGCACCTGGAATATCGGGTCAGTCCCACCCCAATACTGCGCTTTTCCAATGGGCCTGGAAAACGGCACACTAGGAGATTGTGTCCCGCACCTGGCTCGGAGGGTCCTGTGCCCACGGAGTCTCGCTGATTGCTAGCCCAGCAGTCTGAGATCAAGCTGCAAGGCGGCAGCGAGGCTGGGGGAGGGGCGCCCGCCATTGCCCAGGCTTGCTTAGGTAAACAAAGCAGCCAGGAAGCTCGAACTGGGTGGAGCCCACCACAGCTCAAGGAGGCCTGCCTGCCTCTATAGGCTCCACCTCTGGGGGCAGGGCACAGACAAACAAAAACTCAGCAAGAACCTCCACAGACTTAAAGGTCCCTGTCTGACTGACAGCTTTGAAGAGAGTAGTGGTTCTCCCAGCACGCAGCTGGAGATCTGAGAATGGACAGACTGCCTCCTAAAGTGGGTCCCTCACCCCTGAGCAGCCTAACTGGGAGGCACCCCCCCAGTAGGGACAGACTGACACCTCATTCAACCGGGTACTCCTCTGAGACAAAACTTTCAGACGAACTATCAGACAGCTGAATTTGTGGTCTCACGAAAATCCGCTGTTCTGCAGCCACCGCTGCTGACACCCAGCCAAACAGGGTCTGGAGTGGACCTCTAGTAAACTCCAACAGACCTGCAGCTGAGGGTCCTGTCTGGTAGAAGGAAAACTAACAAACAGAAAGGACATCCACACCAAAAACCCATCTGTACATCACCATCATCAAAGACCAAAAGTAGATAAAACCACAAAGATGGGGAAAAAACAGAACAAAAAAACTGGAAACTCTAAAAAACAGAGCACCTCTCCTCCTCCAAAGGAACGCAGTTCCTCACCAGCAACGGAACAAAGCTGGATGGAGGATGACTTTGATGAGTTGAGAGAAGAAGGCTTCAGACGATCAAACTACTCTGAGCTACGAGAGGAAATTCAAAACAATAGCAAAGAAGTTAAAAACTTTGAAAAAATATTAGAAGAATGGATAACTAGAATAACCAATGGAGAGAAGGGCTTAAAGGAGCTGATGGAGCTGAAAGCCAAGTTTCGAGAACTACGCGAAGATTGCAGAAGCCTCAGTAGCAGATGCGATCAACTGGAAGAAAGGGTATCGCTGATGGAAGATGAAATGAATGAAATGAAGAGAGAAGGGAAGTTTAGAGAAAAAAGAATAAAAAGAAATGAACAAAGCCTCCGAGAAATTTGGGACTATGTGAAAAGACCAAACCTACGTCTGATTGGTGTACCTGAAAATGATGGGGAGAATGGAACCAAGTTGGAAAACACTCTGCACGATATTATCCAGGAGAACTTCCCCAATCTAGCAAGGCAGGCCAGCATTCAGATTCAGGAAATACAGAGAACGCCACAAAGATACTCCTCGAGAAGGGCAACTCCAAGACACATAATTGTCAGATTCACCAAAGTTGAAATGAAGGAAAAAATGTTAAGGGCAGCCACAGAGAAAGGTCGGGTTACCCACAAAGGGAAGCCCATCAGACTAACAGCTGATCTCTCGGCAGAAACTCTACAAGCCAGAAGAGAGTGGGGGCCGATATTCAACATTCTTAAAGAAAAGAATTTTCAACCCAGAATTTGCTATCCCGCCAAACTAAGCTTCATAAGTGAAGGAGAAATAAAATACTTTACAGACAAGCAAACGCTGAGTGATTTTGTCACCACCAGGCCTGCCCTAAAAGAGCTCCTGAAGGAAGCACTAAACATGGAAAGGAACAACCGGTACCAGCCACTGCAAAAACATGCCAAATTGTAAAGACCATCGAGGCTAGGAAGAAACAATAGCAACTAACAAGCAAAATAACCAACTAACATCATAATGACAGGATCAGATTCACACATAACAATTTTAACGTTAAATGTAAATGGGCTAAATGCTCCAATCAAAAGACACAGACTGGCAAACTGGATAAGGAGTCAGGACCCATCAGTGTGCTGTATTCAGGAAACCCATCTCACGTGCAGAGACACACATAGACTCAAAATAAAGGGATGGAGGAAGATCTATCAAGCAACTGGAAAACAAAAAAAGGCAGGGGTTACAATCCTAGTCTCTGATAAAATAGACTTTAAACCAACAAAGATCAAAAGAGACAAAGAAGGCCATTACATAATGGTAAAGGGATCAATTCAACAAGAAGAGCTAACTATCCTAAATATATATGCACCCAACACAGGAGCACCCAGATTCATAAAGCAAGTCCTCAGTGACCTACAAAGGGACTTAAACTCCCACACAATAATAATGGGAGATTTTAACACCCCACTGTCAACATTAGACAGATCAACGAGACAGAAAGTTAACAAGGATATCCAGGAATTGAACTCAGCTCTACATAAAGTAGACCTAATAGACATCTACAGAACTCTCCACCCCAAGTCAACAGAATATACATTTTTTTCAGCACCACACCACACCTATTCCAAAATTGACCACATAGTTGGAAGTAAAGCTCTCCTCAGCAAATGTAAAAGAACAGAAATTATAACAAACTGTCTCTCAGACCACAGTGCAATCAAACTAGAACTCAGGATTAAGAAACTCACTCAAAACCGCTCAACTACATGGAAACTGAACAACCTGCTCCTGAATGACTATTGGGTACATAATGAAATGAAGGCAGAAATAAAGATGTTCTTTGAAACCAACGAGAACAAAGATACAACATACCAGAATCTCTGGGACACATTCAAAGCAGTGTGTAGAGGGAAATTTATAGCACTAAATGCCCACAAGAGAAAGCAGGAAAGATCCAAAATTGACACCCTAACATCACAATTAAAAGAACTAGAAAAGCAAGAGCAAACACATTCAAAAGCTAGCAGAAGGCTAGAAATAACTAAAATCAGAGCAGAACTGAAGGAAATAGAGACACAAAAAACCCTTCAAAAAATTAATGAATCCAGGAGCTGGTTTTTTGAAAAGATCAACAAAATTGATGGACCGCTAGCAAGACTAATAAAGAAGAAAAGAGAGAAGAATCAAATAGATGCAATAAAAAACGAAAAAGGGGATATCACCACCGATCCCACAGAAATACAATCTACCATCAGAGAATACTACAAACACCTCTATGCAAATAAACTAGAAAATCTAGAAGAAATGGATAAATTCCTCGACAAATACACCCTCCCAAGACTAAACCAGGAAGAAGTTGAATCTCTGAATAGACCAATAACAGGTTCTGAAATTGTGGCAATAATCAATAGCTTACCAACCAAAAAGAGTCCAGGACCTGACGGATTCACAGCTGAATTCTACCAGAGGTACAAGGAGGAACTGGTACCATTCCTTCTGAAACTATTCCAATCGATAGAAAAAGAGGGAATCCTCCCTAACACATTTTATGAAGCCAGCATCGTCCTGATACCAAAACCTGGCAGAGACATAACCAAAAAAGAGAATTTCAGACCAATATCCTTGATGAACATTGATGCAAAAATCCTCAATAAAATACTGGCAAACCGAATCCAGCAGCACATCAAAAAGCTTATCCAACATGATCAAGTGGGCTTCATCCCTGGGATGCAAGGCTGGTTCAACATACGCAAATCAATAAATGTAATCCAGCATATAAACAGAACCAAAGACAAAAACCACATGATTATCTCAATAGATGCAGAAAAGGCCTTTGACAAAATTCAACAACCCTTCATGCTAAAAACTCTCAATAAATTAGGTATTGATGGGACGTATCTCAAGATAATAAGAGCTATCTATGACAAACCCACAGCCAATATCATACTGAATGGGCAAAAACTGGAAGCATTCCCTCTGAAAACTGGCACAAGACAGGGATGCCCTCTCTCACCGCTCCTATTCAACATAGTGCTGGAAGTTCTGGCCAGAGCAATCAGGCAGGAGAAGGAAATAAAGGGCATTCAACTAGGAAAAGAGGAAGTCAAATTGTCCCTGTTTGCAGATGACATGATTGTATATCTAGAAAACCCCATTGTCTCAGCCCAAAATCTCCTCAAGCTGATTAGCAACTTCAGCAAAGTCTCAGGATACAAAATTAATGTACAAAAATCACAAGCATTCTTGTACACCAATAACAGACAAACAGAGAGCCAAATCATGAGTGAACTCCCATTCACAATTGCTTCAAAGAGAATAAAATACCTAAGAATCCAACTTACAAGGGATGTGAAGGACCTCTTCAAGGAGAACTACAAACCACTGCTCAATGAAATAAAAGAGGATACAAACAAATGGAAGAACATTCCATGCTCATGGGTTGGAAGAATCAATATCGTGAAAATGGCCATACTGCCCAAGGTCATTTATAGATTCAATGCCATCCCCATCAAGCTACCAATGACTTTCTTCACAGAATTGGAAAAAACTACTTTAAAGTTCATATAGAACCAAAAAAGAGCCCGCATTGCCAAGTCAATCCTAAGCCAAAAGAACAAAGCTGGAGGCATCACGCTACCTGACTTCAAACTATACTACAAGGCTACAGTAACCAAAACAGCATGGTACTGGTACCACAACAGAGACATAGATCAATGGAACAGAACAGAGCCCTCAGAAATGACGCCGCATAGCTACAACTATCTGATCTTTGACAAACCTGACAAAAACAAGAAATGGGGAAAGGATTCCCTATTTAATAAATGGTGCTGGGAAAACTGGCTAGCCATATGTAGAAAGCTGAAACTGGATCCCTTCCTTACACCTTATACAAAAATTAATTCAAGATGGATTAAAGACTTAAATGTTAGACCTAAAACCATTAAAATCCTACAAGAAAACCTAGGCAATACCATTCAGGACATAGGCGTGGGCAAGGACTTCATGTCTAAAACACCAAAAGCAATGGCAACAAAAGCAAAAATCGACAAATGGGATCTCATTAAACTAAAGAGCTTCTGCACAGCAAAAGAAACTATCATCAGAGTGAACAGGCAACCTACAGAATGGGAGAAAATTTTTGCAACCTACTCATCTGACAAAGGGCTAATATCCAGAATCTACAATGAACTCAAACAAATTTACAAGAAAAAAACAAACAACCCCATCAAAAAGTGGGCAGAGGACATGAACAGACACTTCTCAAAAGAAGACATTTATGCAGCCAAAAAACACATGAAGAAATGCTCATCATCACTGGCCATCAGAGAAATGCAAATCAAAACCACAGTGAGATACCATCTCACACCAGTTAGAATGGCCATCATTAAAAAATCAGGAAACAATAGGTGCTGGAGAGGATGTGGAGAAATAGGAACACTTTTACACTGTTGGTGGGACTGTAAACTAGTTCAACCATTGTGGAAGTCAGTGTGGCGATTCCTCAGGGATCTCGAACTAGAAATACCATTTGACCCAGCCATCCCATTACTGGGTATATACCCAAAGGACTATAAATCATGCTGCTATAAAGACACATGCACACGTATGTTTATTGCAGCACTATTCACAATAGCAAAGAGTTGGAACCAACCCAAATGTCCAACAACGATAGACTGGATTAAGAAAATGTGGCACATATACACCATGGAATACTATGCAGCCATAAAAAATGATGAGTTCGTGTCCTTTGTAGGGACATGGATGAAACTGGAAAACATCATTCTCAGTAAACTATCGCAAGGACAAAAAACCAAACACCGCATGTTCTCACTCATAGGAGGGAATTGAACAATGAGAACTCATGGACACAGGAAGGGGAACATCACACTCCGGGGACTGTTGTGGGGTGGGGGGAGGGGGGAGGGACAGCATTAGGAGATACACCTAATGCTAAATGACGAGTTAATGGGTGCAGGAAATCAACATGGCACATGGATACATATGTAACAAACCTGCACATTGTGCACATGTACCCTAAAACCCTAAAGTATAATTAAAAAAATAAATAAAATAAATAAATAAAAACAAACAAAACAAAACAAAACAAAACAAAAAAAAAAAAAAAAAAAAGAAAGAACCAATCCTCCAACAACTTGCTTTCAGACATTCAGCCTCCAGAACTGTGAGACGATACAGTTCTCTTGTTTAAGCACCCAGTGTGTGGTACTTTGTTATGGCAGCCTGAACAAACTGATAAAAGATAGCAACATTTTGGCTATGTTCAGGCCACAGGTGTTATCCTTACAGGGCTGGAGTGGTTAGGGAGAGGTGATGGGTAGAAATGACCAGTCATTCCCGGAACACAAGTTCCAAATTTGGATTTCACTTCCACTTTTAGGACAAACATGAATTCCAGAAAGTGTTTGCAAGGCTCACTTCCCTTAGCAAGGGAGAATGTTGACTCATATTAAAGTTAGTAAATAAGAGGAATAATAAGTGTTTTCAAGGACTAGGAATTCATCAAAATAGATTGTGTAAAATGGCCAGCCTGAGTCATTGATACTCTTTTTTACCAATTTATTTATTTTGTAACATAACAGATACAATTATGTGTATTTATTGCATACAACATGATGTTTTGAAGTATGCAAACATTGTAGAATGGTTAAATAAAGCTATTAACATATGTATTCCCTTACATAGTTATCATTTATGGTGAGAAAACTTACTATCCACTCTTTTAGCTTTTTTTCAAGAATACAATATATTATCATTAATTATAATCACAATGCTGCACAATAGATCTCTTGAAATTATTCCTCCTGTCTAACTGTAAGTTTGTATCCATTGACCCATACCTCTTCAGCCAATCTTCCCTATAACTGCCTCAGTCTCTGGTAACCACCTTTCTACTCTCTATTTCTGTAAGATCAACTTTTTTAGTTTCTAGATATCACTGAAATCACATGGGGTTTGTTTTTCTGGGGCTGGCTTATTTTGCTTAATACAATGTCTTCCAGGTTTATCCAGATTATCTCAGTTAAAAGGATTTCCTTCTTTTGTATGGCTCAATAGTATTCCATTTTGTGTATATACCACATTTTCCTTATCCATTCGTTCATTAATGGACCCTTAGTTTGATTCCATGTCTTGGCTATTGTGAATAATGCTGCAATAAACATGGAAGTGGAGTTATCTCTTCAATATGATTTTATTTCCTTTGTATATATACCCAGTAGTGAGGTTGCTGAATCACATGGTAGTTCTATTTTTAATTTTTTGAGGAACGTCCATAGTGTTTTCCATAATGACTATACTAAATTATATTCCCACAAACAGTATGCAAGTGTTCCCTTTTCTCCGCCTCTTTGTCAACACTTACTATTGTTTGTTTATCTTTTTGATAATAGCCATTCTGACAGGAGCAAGATGATATCTCATTATTCTTGTAATTTGCATTTTGATTTGCATTTGATGCTTAGCAATATGGAGCATTTTTTTCATATATCTGTTAACCATTTGTATGTCTTCTTTTAATAAATGTCTATTTAGATTCTTTCCCCATTTTTAATTGTGTTGTTTGTTTTCTCTGCTATTGAGTTTTTTATATATTCTATATTCTGGGTATTAACTCTTTTTCAGATGTATAGTTTGAAAATATTTTCTCCCATCTGGCAGGTCATTTCTTCACTCTGCTGATTGTGTCTTTTGCTGTGCTTCAGAAGACTTTTGGTTCGATGTACTCCCATTTGTCTATTTTTGCTTTCATTGCTTATGTTTTTGAGATTATATCCAAAATATCATTGCTCACACCAATGTCTTAGAGCTTTATTCCGATGTTTTGTTCTGGTAGTTATACTCTTTCAGGTCTTTCATTTAAGTTTTTATATCATTTTGAGTTGATTTTTGATTATGGTGTGAGATAAAGGTCTAATTTTATTCTTTTTCACATCAATATCCAGTTTTCCCAACAGCATTTATTTTATTTATTTTTTCAGAGACAAAGGATTTTATTACTCATGGACCAATAAATAGCATAAGCAAGAGCATAGCAGTTCTCCTTGCTCCCAAGTCCCATGGCAGTGAAGTGGGTACTCAGATGGATGTGTGCACATGCAGTGGGTTTTCTCCTCTTACAGGAGAAAATACGTGAGTTTAGGGAATGCAAATGTCTTAAAAAGATAGTAGGCATGCTTACTTTTTGTTCCAGAGGAGACACTAACATCCTCGGAGAGACAGTCTGAAACAAAGGAAAGTCTGTGCCTCTGCTTGCAAGATGTGCAGAAATGTGAGGGACCCATGAAAAAATATTGTGCAACACTTCCCTCATATTAGACAAGTGAGTCTGTATGTACATAAGCTACTGAATAAAATATTTTATCTAAACTGGTCAGAAAATTCAGACAAAGTTTAATTCAATCAAATAGCTGTATGTAATAAATAAATTAATATTTTTGGTGTGACTACCACTGATTCTCAAGTCCAGCTGCTCAAAAAGATGTCTTAATGCTCCAGCCCAATCAAAGCTCAATTAAATCATAATCTGTGGCATCAGTATTTTGAATACAGGCATCAGTATTTTAAAAGCTTTCCTGGTTACTATAGGAACAATAAAAACATTTTAATATTTATTTATTTACTTTATAAACTTTTATTTTAGGTTCAGGGGTGCATGTGCAGGTTTCTTATATTGGTAAAATGTGTATCATGGTGGTTTGGTCATCACTCAGGTAATAAGCATAGTACCTGATTGGTAGTTTTTTCATTCTCACCCTCCTCTAACCCTCCACACCGAAGTAAGCCCTAGTGTCTGTGTTTCCTTCTTTGTGTCCATATTTACTCGAAGTTTACCTCCCACTTATAAGTGGGAACATGAGGTATTTGGTTTTCTGTTCCTGTGTTAGTTTTCTTAGGATAATGACCTATAGCTCCATCCATGTTGCTGCAAAGGACACGATCTCATTCTTTTTTATGGCTGCACAGTATTACATTGTATATATGTACCACATTTTAAAAATCCAGTCTACTGTTGATGAGCAATTTAGGTTGATTCCATCTATTTGCTATTGTGAATAGTATCATGATGAACATATGTGTGCATGTGTCTTTATGGTAGAACAATTTGTATATTTTGGGTATATACCCAATAATGGGATTGCTGAGTCAAATGGTAATTCTGTTATAAGTTCTTCGAGAAATCACTAAACTGCTTTTTAGAGTGGCTGAACTAATTTACATTCCCACCAGCAGTGTATAAGTGTTCCTTTTCTCCACAACCTTGCCAGCATCTGCTATTTTTTGACTTTAGTAATAGCCATTCTGACTGGTGTGAGATGGTTTCTCATGGTTTTGATTTGCATTTCTCAAATAATTAGTGATGTAGAGCATTTTTCATATGCTTTCTGGTCACATGTATGTCTTCTTTTGAAAAGTGTTTAACGTCCTTTGCCCATTTGTTAAAGTTATTTTTCTTGTAAATTTATTTTTTTAAATTATACTTTAAGTTCTAGGGTACATGTGCACAACGTGCAGGTTTGTTACACATGTATACATGTGTCATGTTGGTCTGCTGCACCTGTTAACTCGTCATTTACATTAGGTATATCTCCTAATGCTACCCCTCCCCGCTCCCCCGACCCCATGACAGGCCCCAGTGTGTGATGTTCCCTTTCCTGTGTCCAAGTGTTCTCATTGTTCAGTTCCCACCTATGAGTGAGAACATGTGGTGTTTGGTTTTTTGTCCTTGAGATAGTTTGCTCAGAATGACGGTTTCCAGATTCATCCATGTCCCTACAAAGGACATGAACTCATCCTTTTTTATGGCTGCATAGTATTCCATGGCATATATATGCCATATTTTCTTAATCCAATCTATCATTGATGGACATTTGGGTTGGTTCCAAGTCTTTGCTATTGTGAATAGTGCAGCAATAAACATACGTGTGCATGTGTCTTTATAGCAGCATGATTTATAATCCATTGGGTATATACCCAGTAATGGGATGGCTGGGTCAAATGGTATTTCTAGTTTTAGATCCTTGAGGAATCGCCACACTGTCTTCCACAAAGGTTGAACTAGTTTACAGTCCCACCAACAGTGTAAAAGTATTCCTATTTCTCCACATCCTCTTCAGCACCTGTTGTTTCCTGACTTTTGAATGATTGCCATTCTAACTGGTGTGAGATGGTATCTCATTGTGGTTTTGATTTGCATTTCTCTGATGGCCAGTGATGATGAGCATTTTTGCATGTGTCTGTTGGCTGCATAAAAGTCTTCTTTTTTTATTTTATTATTATTATACTTTAAGTTTTATGGTACATGTGCACAATGTGCAGGTTTGTTACATATGTATACATGTGCCATGTTGGTGTGCTGCACCCATTAACTCATCATTTAGCATTAGGTATAACTCCTAATGCTATCCCTCCCCCCTCCTCTTACCCCACAACAGTCCCCAGAGTGTGATGTTCCCCTTCCTGTGTCCATGTGTTCTCATTGTTCAATTCCCACCTATGAGTGAGAACATGCAGTGTTTGGTTTTTTGTCCTTGCGACAGTTTACCGAGAATGATGATTTCCAGTTTCATCCATGTCCCCACAAAGGACATGAACTCATCATTTTTTATGGCTGCCTAGTATTCCATGGTGTATATGTGCCACATTTTCTTAATCCAGTCTATCATTGTTGGACATTTGGGTTGGTTCCAAGTCTTTGCTATTGTGATTAGTGCCGCAATAAACATACGTGTGCATGTGTCTTTATAGCAGCATGATTTATAGTCCTTTGGGTATATACCCAGTAATGGGATGGCTGGGTCAAATGGTATTTCTAGTTCTAGATCCCTGAGGAATCACCACACTGACTTCCACAGTGGTTGAACTAGTTTACAGTCCCACCAACAGTGTAAAAGTGTTCCTATTTCTCCACATCCTATCCAGCACATGTTGTTTCCTGACTTTTGAATGATGGCCATTCTAACTGGTGTGAGATGGTATCTCATTGTGGTTTTGATTTGCATTTCTCTGATGGCCAGTGATGATGAGCATTTTTTCATGTGTTTTTTGGCTGTGTAAATGTCTTCTTTTGAGAAGTGTATGTTCATGTCCTTCGACCATTTTTTGATAGGGTTGTTTGTTTTTTTCTTGTAAATTTGTTTGAGTTCATTGTAGATTCTGGATATTAGCCCTTTGTCAGATGAGTAGGTTGGGAAAAGTTTCTCCCATTCGGTAGGTTGCCTGTTCACTCTGATGGTAGTTTCTTTTGTTGTGCAGAAGCTCTTTAGTTTAATTAGATCCCATTTGTCAATTTTGGCTTTTGTTGCCATTGCTTTTGGTGTTTTAGACATCAAGTCCTTGCCCATGCCTATGTCCTGAATGGTAATGCCTAGGTTTTCTTCTAGGGTTTTTATGGTTTTAGGTCTAACAGGTAAGTCTTTAATCCATCTTGAATTAATTTTTGTATAAGGTGTAAGGAAGGGATCCAGTTTCAGCTTTCTACGTATGGCTAGCCTGTTTTCCCAGCACCATTTATTAAATAGGGAATCTTTTCCCCATTGCTTGTTTTTGTCAGGTTTGTCAAAGATCAGATAGTTGTAGATATGCGGCATTATTTCTGAGGGCTCTGTTCTGTTCCATTGATCTAGATCTCTGTTTTGGTACCAGTACCATGCTGTTTTGGTTACTGTAGCCTTGTAGTATAGTTTGAAGTCAGGTAGGGTGATGCCTCCAGCTTTGTTCTTTTGGCTTAGGATTGACTTGGTGATGCAGGCTCTTTTTTGGTTCCGTATGAACTTTCAAGTAGTTTTTTCCAATTCTGTGAAGAAAGTCATTGGTAGCTTGATGGGGATGGCATTGAATCTATAAATTACCTTGAGCAGTATGGCCATTTTCACGATATTGATTCTTCCAACCCACGAGCATGGACTGTTCTTCCATTTGTTTGTATCCTCTTTTATTTCATTGAGCACTGGTTTGTAGTTCTCCTTGAAGAGGTCCTTCACATCCCTTGTAAGTTGGATTCCTAGGTATTTTATTCTCTTTGAAACAATTGTGAATGGGAGTTCACTCATGATTTGGCTCTCTGTTTTTCTGTTATTGGTGTATAAGAATGCTTGTGATTTTTGTACATCAATTTTGTATCCTGAGACTTTGCTTATCAGCTTAAGGAGATTTTGGGCTGAGACAATGGGGTTTTCTAGATATACAATCATGTCATCTGCAAACAGGGACAATTTGACTTCCTCTTTTCCTAATTGAATACCCTTTATTTCCTTCTCCTGCCTAATTGCCCTGGCCAGAACTTCCAACACTATGTTGAATAGGAGTGGTGAGAGAGGTCATCCCTGTCTTGTGCCAGTTTTCAGTATATCTTGTTGCAACTTCATTGGCACTACATTTTAATGGGAGAGTTTTCTGAAGTTTGGATATCTATGCTATTTCTTGGAAAAGAGCTGAGTTCATTGGAATAATGAAATTCTGAGCTTCTTGGAAAAGAGTTGCATTCATTGGAATAATCAAATTCTGAGCTTAATTCTCTAGCATATTGCCTAAAAAATAGTAGGTTGTTGAAGAATAACAAAGGCTACTAAGTGGTCTATGGCACGATGGACAGATACTGGGAAGGAATGGATAAGGATCTTCTAACAAATGTAGGAATCTGAAAGACGTTTTTGATTGGTTACTATATTAGTTGTCTATTGCTGTGTAATAAATTTCCCCAAAATTTAGTTGCTTAAAACAGGAAATATTTATTGCCTTTCCATGGGTTAAGAATCCAGATGTGGCTTTGCTGAGAACTTCTGGCTCAGGGTCTCTCACAGGCTGCTCTCTAGGTGTTAGCCAGGGCTGTAGTCTCATCTGAAGACTTTTCTGGAGGAGGATCCACTTCCAAGTTCACTTACATGGCTCTTGGTAGGATTCCTTGAGGGCTGTTGGTTGTAAGCATCAGTTCCTTGTCCCATGGGCATGGGATAACTTACACAGAGCAATTAGAAATATGGTAGCTGGCTTCCCTCAGAAGGGTGGTGAGTGGGAGAGAGAGGGAGACAAAAATGGAGAGAGACAGGTTATAAAGAGAGAGAGAGAGACAGAGACAGAGAGAGAGAGAGAGAGAGAGAGATTGATTGATTGATTTATTCAGAATGGAAGCCAGAGACTTTTTATATTTTAATCTTACTAATCTCTTGGAAGTGGCATCCCATTACTTTTTCAGTATTTTATTTACTATAAGGGAGTCACTAAGTCCTGCCCACACTCAGGGCATCAAGGCGAGTGGATAACACAGAGCATGCACACCAGGAGGCAGGTATCACTGGAGATCAACTCAGAGGTTGCTACCACAGTTATAGAAAGAAATAGAATATTCCCTGTTGAGTTTGGACATTACTTTAGTGTGTTATCATTTGGGCAGGCATTAACCAGGCCTAGTTCTTAGCAAGGTCCAGAATGAGGCAGCACCCAAGCCTTTATGTGAATGTGCAGGGTTTGAGCAGAGGCTTTTTTTTTTTTTTTTTAAAGGAAGCTAATTTCTTCTTGTCATAGTGAAGACAGAGGTAGCATATTGTGGGAGCTAAGAGGCGACTCATATTTTTTCCAGCAGAGAGATCAGGAAAGCCTCCTTGGAGGCAACAATGTTTAAAATAGCTTTGAAAAAAAGAGAAAATGGTAGAGACAGCAGAGCTGGGATGGGAGGAAAGGACATTTAAAGAGGCGGGGCAGTGTGAAAAGAGGCCCAGAGGTGGAGAAGGCTAGAGCATGCTATGAGAAGGCCATGCTGAAGGTCAATGCTGAAAGTCAAAGAGATATTGTAAAAGTGACCTGGGATGAGTGTTCCTACCACATCTCTTCTACCATTTCTTCATGAGCTTTCAAAGCCACACCAGACAATGTGTCGTTGTGGAAGCACAAGCTGGTAATTGCACGCAGTTTGGTGTCTCCACACTTGCTTCAGAGAAATGGCTTTAGAGCTAACTCAGAGCTCCTATGTCAAGGAGAAAGTTCAAATACTTGTACAAAAAATTTTCAATAGATTTGTTGCTTTATGTGTTGTAGGACTATTTAAGTCTGAAAAGTTGGCTTCTTCAAGTCTGCTTTTCCCTAATTATTGTAGCGTTGACTGTATGTGGAAGTAGCCAAGTCCATGAAATGTTTTTGGAGAGGCCCTACTGCCTACTTGATTTCCATCATTCTAATACATCTGAGGTGTTAAGGGAAGAAATAGAATATTCCCTGTTGAGACTGGACATTACTGTAGTGTTTTATCATTTGGGCAGGCATGAATCAGGCCCAGTTCTTAGCAAGGTCCAGAATGAGGCTTAGAGTCATGCAGCACCCAGGGCTTTAAGTGAATATGCAGGGTTTGAGCATAAGTTCTAGAAGCCTTCTGTCAAAATACAAATAACCACCCTATGATAAAGGTACTTTTATCACTTTGCTGGGAGATGGTGGGCACTCAATGGCTGCTTGGTGTCAGGGACTGAACCAGAATCCAGAGAAGGTAGGGCCAGCTGAGGCACCACATTGTGAGGGGTACATGGTTATCAGGGGACCCAAAGACAGAAGGAGGAGGATTCCAGAGGCCAGAGCAAGAATCCTACAAGGTTGGAGTTGGAAGAGCCTGAGAGTTTAAGACCACCACGTTATTTTTTAGTGAGGAATCTCAATGGAGAGCTGAAATGGTAATATATGGCATGATAGCTTACTGCATGGAGGTGCAGCTGGAATTTAGGGCCCCCAAAATAAAATTGAGTGACTGGCCCCATTGTGCTAACAGCAGAATCAAGAATAGTGCACAAGTCTACATGACCTTCCAAGATCCTTCCTTTCAGTGCTAACCTCTTTCTGCCGTAAGCCCTTGATTCCACACCTCTTCGTAGCCACTACTGACCTACCTCACATTAAAGTGATGGGCATATGAATCTTTTTCCTCCTAAATAACTGAGCATCTATCGTTTGTGATTCAATGTACAATCTCCCTCCTTCTGGTAGTGGCGCCCTAAATTTCCCCTAGGAAACCCACTCTGCTCTTCAGTTTTGTGGTTGGGTAGAATTGGCCTCATCTCCAGATTCAGGGGCATGTGCTTCATTACCCCACCCTCTGCCACTGTTTCAGAGAGGGGAACACATCCCAAGCAGAATCTCTGTTGAGATATATTCTGGGACTTGTAGAAAGAAAGGCTTTCCCTTGTTTACCTGGCTTTGGTTGTGCAAGGCTTAGAGCTGTTTCAGTCATTTGCTACCAGGAGGGGGACCATCCTGAGGCTAAGGATAACACATAAAGGAGGCTGAGCTGAGACATGCAGAGAAACTAAGCTTGGATGTTATCATTTGAGTCTCTGGATCAACTAAAGCCAGTTTCAACCCTTAGAGTGTTTGGCTACTTGAGCCAATAACCTAGAGTGATCCTGTTAAAACCTAAGCCAGTGGCTGGGCATGGTGGCTCACACCTGTAATCCCAGCACTTTGGGAAGCTGAGGCCGGTGGATCACAAGGTCAGGAGTTCCAGACCAGCCTGACCAATATGGTGAAACCCTGTCTCTACTAAAAATACAAAAATTGGCTGGGCATGGTGGTGTGTGCCTGTAATCCCAGCTACTCAGGAGGCTGAGAGGCAGGAGAATTGCTTGAGCCCAGAAGGTGGAGGTTGCAGTGAGCCGAGTTCACACCACTGCACTCCAGCCTGTGTGACAGAGTGAGACTCTATCTCAAGAAAACAAACAAACAAACAAACAAATGAAAAACATAAGCCAGAAAATGGTACCAATCGGCTCAAAACTCTGCAACAGCTGCTTGTAAGACTCTAAGAACAACTAGCACCCTTATAATGACTTGCAAGGCTTTCTGTGCTCTAACCTGCAGTTATTTTCCCCCACTCAACCTGCTCATTCCACTCTGGCCACACAGGGGAGTCTTGGTGTTTTTTAAAACAAATAAGAAATGCTCCTGCTGTGGGTCATTTATCTTACTATTTCTTTTGCCTGGAAGCCTTTTCCTCCAGATAGCTGTACCTCCTTCAACTCTCTCACCTTCTTCAAGTATGTGTTCAAATGTCACCTTCTCAAGGAGGTTTACCCTGGCCAGGCTATTTAATTTTGCAGCCCCACTCTCCTTACCCAAACTTCTGATTCTCTTTGCCCTTACCCTGGCTTTTCTTTTCTTCTTCTTCTTTTTTTTAATATAACACATACACCTTTAACATATTATATATTTTATTTATTTATTGCCTTTAATGTTTAATGACTGCCTCCGTCTTCTTAATTATAACTTCCAAAGGACAGGAATTTTTGTCTGTTTGTTTACTTGTGTTTTCCAAGTGCCTAGAACAGGGCCTGGTATAAAATTATTTATTGAAGGAATGAATGATTGGGACTGTTTGCTAAGAGACTGTATCAGAACCAATCGGAGATATATAGATATATATATCCTAAAAATATATATACATGTATCTACTAACATATATATTAGATAATATATCTAATATTTAATATCTATATCTATATATATCTCCATATAGATATAGATATATATCTATATCTATATGGAGATATATATAGATATAGATAT
>NW_026652280.1:75796640-75836256 GCF_009828535.3 Hylobates moloch | reverse complement strand
TTGGTCTATTCAGAGATTCAACTTCTTCCTGGTTTAGTCTTGGGAGGTTGTATGTGTCGAGGAATTTATCCATTTCTTCTAGATTTTCTAGTTTATTTGCGTAAAGGTGTTTGTAGTATTCTCTGATGGTAGTTTGTGTTTCTGTGGGATCTGTGGTGATATCCCCTTTATCATTTTTTATTGCATCTGTTTGATTCTTCTCTCTCTTCTTCTTTGTTAGTCTTGTTAGCGGTCTATCAATTTTGTTGATCTTTTCAAAAAACCAGCTCCTGGATTCATTAATTTTTTGAAGGTTTTTTTTGTGTCTCTATTTCCTTCAGTTCTGCTCTGATCTTAGTTATTTCTTGCCTTCTGCTAGCTTTTGAATGTGTTTGCTCTTGCTTTTCTAGTTCTTTTAATTGTGATGTTAGGGTGTCAATGTTGGATCTTTCCTGCTTTCTCTTGTGGGCATTTAGTGCTATAAATTTTCTTCTACACACTGCTTGGAATGTGTTCCAGAGTTTCTGGTATGTTGTGTTTTTGTTCTCATTGGTTTCAAAGAACATCTTTATTTCTGCCTTCATTTCATCATGTACCCAGTAGTCATTCAGGAGCAGGTTGTTCAGTTTCCATGCAGTTGAGCAGTTTTGAGTGAGTTTCTTTATCCTGAGTTCTAGTTTGATTGCGCTGTGGTCTGAGAGACAGTTTGTTATAATTTCTGTTCTTTTACATTTGCTGAGGAGTGCTTTACTTCCAACTATGTGGTCAATTTTGGAATAGGTGTGGTGTGGTGCTGAAATAAATGTATATTCTGTTGATTTGGAGTGGAGAGTTCTGTAGATGTCTATTAGGTCTGCTTGGTGCTGAGCTTGAGTTCAATTCCTGGGTATCCTTGTTAACTTTGTGTCTCGTTGATCTGTCTAATGTTGACAGTGGGGTGTTAAAGTCTCCCATTATTATTGTGTGGGAGTATAAGTCTCTTTGTAGGTCTCTCAGGACTTGCTTTATGAATCTGGTTGTTCCTGTATTGGGTGCATATATATTTAGGATAGTTAGCTCTTCTTGTTGAATTGATCCCTTTACCATTATGTAATGGCCTTCTTTGTCTCTTTTGATCTTTGTTGGTTTAAAGTCTGTTTTATCAGAGACTAGGATTGCAACCCCTGCCTTTTTTGTTTTCCATTTGCTTGGTAGATCTTCCTCCATCCTTTTATTTTGAGCCTATGTGTGTCTCTGCACATGAGATGAGTTTCCTGAATACAGCACACTGATGGGTCTTGACTCTTTATCCAATTTGCCAGTCTTTGTCTTTTAATTGGAGCATTTAGTCCATTTACATTTAAAGTTAATATTGTTACGTGTGAATTTGATCCTGTCATTATGATGTTATCTGGTTATTTTGCTCGTTAGTTGATGCAGTTTCTTCCTAGCCTCGATGATCTTTACAATTTGGCATGATTTTGCAGTGGCTGGTACCGGTTGTTCCTTTCCATGTTTAGTGCTTCCTTCAGGAGCTCTTTTAGGGCAGGTCTAGTGGTGACAAAATCACTCAGCATTTGCTTGTCTGTAAAGTATTTTATTTCTCGTTCACTTATGAAGCTTAGTTTGGCTGGATATGAAATTCTGGGTTGAAAATTCTTTTCTTTAAGAATGTTGAATATTGGCCCCCACTCTTTTCTGGCTTCTACAGTTTCTGCCTAGAGATCAGCTGTTAGTCTGATGGGCTTCCCTTTGTGGGTAACCCGACCTTTCTCTCTGGCTGCCCTTAACATTTTTTTCCTTCATTTCAACTTTGGTGAATCTGACAATTATGTGTCTTGGAGTTGCTCTTCTCGAGGAGTACCTTTGTGGTGTTCTCTGTATTTGCTGAATCTGAATGTTGGCCTGCCTTGCTAGATTGGGGAAGTTCTCCTGGATAATACCCTGCAGAGTGTTTTCCAACTTGGTTCCATTCTCCCCGTGACTTTCAGTTACATCAATCAGACGTAGATTTGGTCTTTTCACATAGTCCCATATTTCTTGGAGGCTTTGTTCATTTCTTTTTATTCTTTTTTTCTCTAAACTTCTCTTCTTGCTTCATTTCATTCATTTGATCTTCCATTACTGATACCCTTTCTTCCAGTTGATCGAATCAGCTACCGAAGCTTGTGCATTTGTCATGTAGTTCTCGTACCATGTTTTTCAGCTCCATCAGGTCCTTTAAGGACTTCTCTACATTGGTTATTCTAGTTAGCCATTCATCTAATCTTTTTTCAAGGTTTTTAGCTTCTTTGCGTTTGGTTTGAACTTCCTCCTTTAGCTCAGAGAAGTTCGATCTTCTGAAGCCTCTTCTCTCAGCTCTTCAAAGTCATTCTCCATCCAGCTTTGTTCCGTTACAGGCGAGTAGCTGCGTTCCTTTGGAGGGGGAGAGGCGATCTGATTTTTAGAATTTTCAGCTTTTCTTCTCTGTTTTTTCCCCATCTTTGTGGCTTTATTTACTTTTGGTCTTTGATGATGGTGACGTACAGATGGGGTTTTGGTGTGGATGTCCTTTCTGTTTGTTAGTTTTCCTTCTAACAGTCAGGACCCTCAGCTGCAGGTCTGTTGGAGTTTGCTGTAGGTCCACTCCGGACCCTGTTTGCCTGGGTATCAGCAGTGGGGGCTTCAGAACAGTGAATATTGCTGAACAGCAAATGTTTATGCCTGATTGTTCCTCTGGAAGTTTTTGTCTCAGAGGGGTACCCAGCCATGTGAGGTGTCAGTCTGCCCCTACTGGAGTGTGCCTCCCAGTTAGGCTACTTGGGGTTCAGGGACCCACTTGAGGGGGCAGTTTGACCATTCTCAGATCTCAAACTCTGTGCTGGGAGGACCTCTACTCACTTCAAAGCTGTCAGAGAGGGACATTTAAGTCTGCAGAGATTTCTGCTGCCTTTTGTTTGGCTGTACCCTGCCCACAGAGGTGGAGTCTACAGAGGCAAGCAGGCCTCCTTGAGCTGCAGTGGGCTCCACCCATTTAGAGCTTCCTGGCTGCTTTGTTTACCTAGTCAAGGTTCAGCAATGGTGGGTGCCCCTCCTCCAGCTTTGCTGCTGCCTTGCAGATCAATCTCAGACTGCTGTGCTAGCAATGAGCGAGGCTCCATGGGCATGGGACCCTCTGAGCCAGGCACGGGATATAATCTCCTGGTGTGCTCTTTGCTAAGACCATTGGAAAAGTGCAGTATTAGGGTGGGAGTGACCCGATTTTCCAGGTGCCGTCCGTCACCACTTCCCTTGGCTAGGAAAGGGAATTCCCTGACCTCTTGCACTTCCCAGGTGAGGTGATGCCTCACCCTGCTTCGGCTCTTGCTCGGTGGGCTGCACCCACTGTCCTGCTCCCATTGTCCTACAAGCCCCAGTGAGATGAACACAGCACCTCAGTTGGAAATGCAGAAATCATTCATCTTCTGCGTTGCTCACACTGGGAGCTGTAGACCGGAGCTGTTCCTATTGGGCCATCTTGGAACTGCCCCCTGGAAATTTGTTTAAGTTCCTTATAAATTCTGTTCGTTAGACCTTTGTCAGATACGTAGTTTAAAAATATTTTCTCCCATTCTATAGATTGTCTATTTATTGATAGTTGCTTTTGCTGTGCAGAAGCTCTTTCATTTAATCATGTCCCATCTGTCAATTTTTGTTTTTATTGCGATTGCTTTTAGCATCTTCATCATAAAGTCTTTGCCATGTCCTATGTCTATACTGATATTTCCTAGGTTATCTTCCAAGATTTTTATAGTTTTCAGTTTTACATTTAAATCTTTAATCCATCTTGAGTTTATTTTTGTATATGGTGTAAGGAAAGCACCTAGTTTCAATCTTCTGCAAATGGCTAGCTAGTTATCCCAACACCATTTATTAAATAAGGAGTCCTTTCCCCATTGCTTTGTTTTTGTCAGCTTTGTCAAAGATCAGATGGTTACAGGTATGTGGCATTGTTTCTGTGCTCTCTATTCTGTTCCATTGGTCTATGTGTCTGTTTTTGTACCAGTACTGTGCTGCTTTGATTGCTGCAGACTTGTAGTATAGTTTGAAGTCAGGTAAGTGTGATGCCTCCAGCTTTGTTCTTTTTGCTTAGGATTGCTTTGGCTATTTGGACTCTTTACTGGACCCACATAAATTTTAAAATAGTTTTTCTTATTCTGTGAAGAATGTCATTTGGTAGTTTGATGGGAATATCATTGAATCTGTAAATTGCTTTGGGCAGTATGGCCATTTTAACAATATTAATTCTATCCATGAGCATGAAATATTTTTTCATTTTTTTGTGTCATCTCTGATTTCTTTCAGCAGTGTTTTGTAATTCTCATTGTAGAAGACTTTCATCTCCTTGGTTAGCTGTATTTATAGGTATCTTATTCTTTTTGTGGTATTTTGAATGGGATTGCATTCTTGATTTGGCTCTCAGCTTGGATCTTGTTGGTGTATAGGAATGCTACTAATTTTTGTACATTAATTTTACATCATGAAACTTTGCTGAAGTTGTTTATCAGATCAAGGAGCTTTTGGGCAGAGACTATGAAGTTTTCTAGATACACAATCATATAGTCTAAAAACAGGGATAGTTTGACTTTCTCTTTTCCTGTTTGGATGCCTTTTATTTGTTTCTCTTGTCTGATTGATCTGGCTAGGACTTCTAGTACCATGTTGAATAGGAGTGGTGAAAGAGGGCCTCTTTGCCTTGCTGCAGTTTTCAAGGGAAATGCTTCCAGCTTTTGCCTATTCAGTGTTGGCTGAGGAGTTTTCGTAGATAGCTCTTGTTATTTTGAAATATGTTCTTTGATGACTAGTTTGTTGAGGGTTTTTAACATGAAGGATGGTGAATTTTATTGGAAGCCTGTTCTGCATCTATTGAAATGATCATGTGATTTGTTTTCAGTTCTCTTTATGTTATGTGGTGAATCACATTTACTGATTTGCCTATGTTGAACCAACTTTGCATCCCAGGGATAAAACCTACTTGATCATGGTGGATTAGCTTTTCGATGTGCTGCTGGACTTGGTTTTCTAGTATTTTGTTGAGGATTTTTGTGTCTATGTTCATCAAAGATATTGGCCTGAAATTTTCTTTTTTTGTCCAACAGCATTTATGGAAGAGAATGTCCTTTCACCAATGTGTGTTCTTGGCACCTCTGTCAAAACACAGTTGGCTGTAAATGCATGGATTTATTTCTGGGCCTTCTATTCTTTTCTACTTGTTCTAGGTAGTGTGATGCCTCCAACTGTGTTTTTTTCTCTCAAGGTTATTTTGGCTCTTCGGGATCTTTGGCCATTCCATATACATTTTACATTTTTTTTCCTATTTCTGTGAAGAATGTCACATGTATTTTGATAGGGATTATATTGCAACTAGATTGCTTTAGGTAGCACGGACATTTTAACAATATTAAATTCTTCCAGTCTATAGACACAGGATATCTTTCCATTTATTTGTGTTTTTTTTAAAATATATTTCATCAGTGTTTTATTGTTTTCAGTGTACAGATCTTTTACTTCCTTGGTTAAGTTGATTCATAGTATATATTTTTTGGTAGCTATCGTAAGTGGGATTGTTTTTTTGATTTCTTTTTCAGGTAATTCACTGTTGGTATGAAAAAAATTCTAGTTTGATATCATTGTGGTCAAAAAAGATACTTGATATGATTTTAATCTTTTAAAATGTGTTAAGACTTGTTTTGGGGCCTAACATATGATCTATTGTGGAGAATGTTCCATGTGCAGTTGAGAAAAAGGGTGTTCTGCAGCTGTTGGATGGAATGTTCTGTATATGTCTGTTAATTCCATATGTCCATTAATTCCATGTCTAGAGTGCAGTTAAGTCTAATATTTTCTTATGGATTTTCTGTCTGGATGATCTGTCCATTTCTTAAAGTGGGTGTTGACATGTATGTTTATTGCAGCACTATTCACAATAGCAAAGACTTGGGACCAACCCAATTGTCCATCAATGATAGACTGGATTAAGAAAATGTGGCACATATACACCATAGAATACTATGCAGCCATAAAAAAGGATGAGTTCATGTCCTTTGTAGGACATGGATGAAGCTGGAAACCATCATTCTTAGCAAACTATCGCAAGGACAGAAAACTGAACACCACATGTTCTGACTCATAGGTGGGAATTGAACAATGAGAACCCTTGGACACAGAGTGGGGCACATCACACACCGGGGCCTGTTGTGGGGTTGGGAGAGCAGGGAGGGATAGCATTAGGAGATATACCTAATGTAAATGATGAGTTAATGGGTGCAGCACACCAACATGGCACATGTATACATATGTAACAAACCTGCACATTGTGCACATGTACCCTAGAACTTAAAGTATATAAAAAAAATAAACTGGGTGTTGAAGTCCCCTACTATTATTGTATTGCAATCTATCTCTCCCTTCATATCTGTTAATATTTGCCTTATATATTTAGCTTCTTTAATGTTGGGTGCATATAGACTTAATAACTATTGAAGCTTCTTGCTGAATTGACCTCTTTATCATTATATAATGACCTTCTTTGTCTCTTTTAGAGGGTTTGACTTAAAGTCTATTTTATCTGATGTAAGTATAGCTCCTCTTGCTCTCTTTTGGCTTCTATTTGTGTGGAATATCTTTTTCCATCCTTCACTTTAAGTCTCTGTGTTATAGGTGAAGTGAGTCTCTTGAAGGCAGCGTATAGTTGAGTTTTGTTTCTGTATTCAGCCACTCTGTGTCTCTGATTGAAAAATTGAATCCATTTATATTTAAGGTGATTTTTGATAGGTAAAGGTTTACTACTGCAATTTTATTACTTGTTTTCTAATTGCTTTGTAGAATTTTAAAATTTCCTTCCTCTTTTACTGTCTTCCTTTGTGCTTAAGGGATTTTTTCCCAGTGGTTTGTTTTGATTCCTTGCTTTTTATGTTTTGTGTATCTATTATATGTTTTTGTTTTGTAGTTATCATGAGGCTTACAAAAAACATCAGTTATAACAAAATATAGATTTTTTAGGTGGACAGCATCTTTACTGTCATTTTTACTATTGTAGGTCTGATATTAGGGATAAAAGCAAAGTCTTATTTTTATTCCTTTCTCTTTCCCCCAGGCAGATAGTATATTTCTTTCTGCTGTGCTGTTGGGATTGGAGGGATGATGTGGGTAAAACAACTATCTTTCCTGCTCTCTTCAATGCATCTTTTCTCATTATTATGCTACAGCCAGGTACTGTGACTTCTCACATGAGTTTCTTAGTTCTTGTAAAGGTATTTTCATGCATGGATAGTTTTTCAAATTGATATTTCTGTGTGGCAGCGAACACTGGAGAGTCCTATTCCATCATCTTATGCCACACTCTCAGATGCTTTGTAAAGAAATAAAAATGTTTTGATCCACAATAACTGGAACAGGGTAAATAACATGCCTCCTGGCACAAGTTTTTAAGGTACTTGTGTTGATGACTGAATAGAATATTGATTATTGATATACAAATGTGGTATTCTGTTTAGCATATGAAGATTTTCTTCAAATAAACAGTGTTTTCTAATAAGTAGTCTATTTCCTCTTCTTCTCATTATAGTTATTTTTATGAGAGTAGTTAGCCAGCTCTTTGTTTTAAACAGATATATATATATATTTTTCAAATTGTATAGTAAGGAACACTAATTTCAAGCTTTTAATAATGTTTTATCTTCATTATATTATTTCGAGACCGCTCAGCTAAACTGGGTGTCCAGTACCAGATCAGTTAGCAAACTTACTCTAATAGGAAATGAAGGGGAGATAGACATGAATGTTTACAGTGTGCCTTTCATGAGATACTTCTTTTACCTGGCAAGTGGCCTAATGTCCACTTGTCCAACCCACAACTGGGTCACACAAGGCAGAAATGAAGAGTAAGGCAGAGAGACAGAGGTGGGGTGGGCAACTAGTGGTGTGTATAAAGGAATAGGATTGTTGGTCACTTTGAGGAAAGTGGGGAACCCAGACTGATAGGTGGAAGAGATGCCTCTAAGTTCTCATCTCTGGTCACCAGCTTGAGCATTGGGTGTGGTATAGACCTAGAAGTTGTGTCAAGGGTGACTGAGCCTTACTTCTGATATGAGAAAGTTAAACTTAATTCAAAATGGATGCTAAGGCAACTTAAAATTATAAGAATTGTCTTCTATTATATTAGATAGAGATAGGTATATAGAAGGAGTGAAAGAGTCACCATCAATTTCATAACCATTTTCATTTTCCTCTTAAATATATATAGATGTTAAGATAATTCCAATATCAGAAATATTAAACTGTGAGATAAATATACATTTTAGAACTGAGATAATAGAACAAATAGTCCATAGATATAAAAGTGTCCTGTGACTCAGTAAGTTTGGCAAATGCTCTACACTCATTTTCTCTTAGAGAGACATAATTCATACTAGTGTATATTAATAATAAACCCCGGAAAGCCTGGCAGTAAAAAAATCTGATATTGGTTAACTCAGAACTTTCACCACTACTTGGCCTTGAAATTCTTTTCATGTGGAGTATCTTGTGGAACAAGTTCTCTGGAGTTCATTGGGAAAATGCTGGGCTAAGGCAAATTTCATAGATACTTCTCTGAAGTGACACAGCTGTCAGATTTTATGAAGCTGGAGCAGCAGAAATTTTTCTGTTTTACCAGGCCATGCCACTGACTGTACAGGATGCTGCTAGACTTGATGTTAGAAGGCAGAGCCAGGGAGAAGTCATCAATATGGCAGCTCACCTCTGGCAATGGATGCTAGCATATTTGCCAGCCTGCATTTTTCTCTGTCTCTAGGGTTGTTGGTGGCTTCAGATCACGGTGGAAGCCATTTGGGCATCACTGGGTGATTTGATAATATGATCGCTTTTTACTTACAGGGTCTGGGGATGGTTTCTTATTGCTGACTACCCCTAGAAGTTCTGCTCAGATATGAACTTTTCATAAAAAGCAGTCATTAGCAAGAGGGTTTGGTTCACAAGGCAGAAGAACTATGCTGCCTTTCCAGTCAATTCAATTTCTGTGATAATTTGAGAACCTTGCCTATAATTTAGGGATTTAGGAAGCTCCACACGTTTTGGAAGCTATTGGAAAAATTGCCCTGGGAAATAGCTTCTTTTGAAAAACTTTTGCTTGGATGCTTCTGTGTGCCCAGTGTCAGAAATTGAGTCGAAATTCATAAACACTTATTTCTTACATCGTTAGTATTTCTACCACTTCTTTGTTTTTTATGGGCCGTAAATCAAGGATTCAGCATGGATACACAAGCTAGAAACTATGGAGGTCCCTTTCATAGTCTCCTGGAGCTTGTTAGAATCAGGATGTAAGACCTGCTTGAGATTATGCTTAATGAAATAAGCCAGGCACAGAAAGACAAATATCGTGTGATCTCACTTATACGTAGAATCGAAAAAAATTGAACTCATAGCAACAGAAAGTAGAATGGTGGTTACCAGGGACAGGGCATGGGGGTTGAGTAAATATTGGACAAAGGGCAAAGTTTCAAATAGGGATCTGCAGCTTTTTCACAATCTGAAATAGAAATGATTTGTCAAAGTTCAATGCAATAACACATATTAGGTAGAAGGAATAAATTCAAGAGATCTATTGCACAACATGGTGACTGTTGCTGATAATAATGTCTTCTTGAAAATTGCTAAGAGTGTAGATGTTGTGTTTTCATCACACACAAAAAATGATAAGTATGTTGTTGCTGTGTATGTTAATCAGATCAATTTAGCAATTCTACAATATATACATATTTCAAAATATTATTATAAATAAGTCTATGTCATAAATATAGACTTTTTTATGTGTCAGTTAAAAAATAGTCTGGACATGGTGGCTAATGCTTGTAATCCCAGCACTTTGGGAGGCTGAGGTAGGAGGACTGCTTGAAGCCAGTAGTTCAAGACCAGCCTGGGCAACATAGTGAGATACTGTCTCTGAAAAAAAAAAATTATCTGGGAGCTACTCAGGAGGCGGAGGGTGGAGGATTGCTTAAGTCCAGAGGTTTGAGGCTTCAGTGAGCTATGATAGTGATACTGCACCTGGCCTGGGCAATAGAGAGGGACACTGTCTCAAAATAAAGAATTTAAAAATTAAACAAGAAAAAAATCAGGCTGTAAGTACACATAAAAGAGGGCTGTATGAAAAACGGTGCTAGTTTTCAGGTGGGAGACACAAATAGAGAATTCTTTTCTCCCCACTGAGGACATCCTCTTGATAGCAACCAGGATATGTGTCCAGGAGAACATGATGACCAAATATGGCAATGAATGCAGCCCTCAAACTCCACAAAGGCAGGGACTGCTGCGCTGATATAAATGTTGTAGCATGAAAGACCAAGCCCTAGGGATTTATTACAGAAAAAGTGATTGATGGCATTGGACCTGCAGGAGGACAGTGAAAAAGTAGGACACACATACAATCCTTCTGCTAAGTATCCCACCACCTGCGCCAGCTGCTAACAGGATGCAGACTTTCGAAGACAGAACTAAGGAATATACCTAAGAATGGCTTGTTTTACTACGTAAATTAAATTATAGCTAGAAATTATTATTTATTATTTATAGAAATTTGTTATTATTTACAGAAAGTGTGGGGAAAAAGTGATACGCTGTTGAGAGAAAAATATTCTAGTCACTTTTTACCTTAACTAAAAATAATGTGTATTGTTTGGCCAAGAGTGCAAGCTCTGGAATTAAATTAAAATCCTGGTTTTACCACTTGATTATGTGGCTTGAACAGGTTGTTTAACTGCTCTGAGTTTCATAATCCACAAATAGGGATCACAGCTTTTTCATAATCTGAAATAGAGATAATTTGTCAAAGTTCAATGAAATAGCACATATTCTATGTGTTGGCACTTAGAACGCCTATCCTAATGTTAGCTAATAATAACCCAATTATTTCACCAGGCCTATAATAAACTTCCTTTACATGAAAGAAGAACACCTATGGTCTTTGTCCATGGAATGATGCTGTGATGAGTCAGGGATTCTTCTATCAAATCATTTCGCAGGAGATTTTCCCTAATGTTTGGTTCTCCCCAGCTTCCCCTTGACAATTCTTAGGGCAAAGTCCTCATTTTTTTTCCCTGTGAATTTCTCTGCTTTCTTGTATGTTTACTATATACTAGAGAATCTGAAAACTCACTATCATCAGGGCGGCACATTCCTCACCATTCATTTTTCTTTATAATGAAATCACTGGATTATGGTGCTAGTCTAGACTGAAGCTACCTCAATTTCTGATCATCTATGATGCAGTTTTGCAGAATAATTTGCCTCAAATCGAAAGCATATGTTCATTTATTAAATGAGTCATTCTACATTAAAATAACTTCTACAGATTGGCATCTCATGAAAACTGCTTTGTATTACAGTGGGTTAAAGTTTCTCAAAATTGAAAAAATGTATTTAGAGAGCTGATAATATGCTTTAGGCTTTTTGTGGGAACAAGTCAGGGACTAGATAAATGAAGTAATACATTCCAAAATATATTTTTTAAAAAGCTTATTTTATTTTTAATTGACACATAATAATTGTAGATATTTATGGTGTACAGTGTGATGTTTTGATACATGTGTATATTGTGGAATGATCAAATCAGGGTAACTAGCATATTCATTGCCCCAAATATTTATCATTTCTTTGTGGTGAGAACATTTAAAATCCTCTTAAAATGGCTAAAAGAGAGGATTTTAAATCTTCTCATAATATGCTTTTAAAGTTATTTTGATTCTTGTGCCGCCTACCAGAAAGGAGAAATATTGAAAAACACTGCCACTGTAGATTCCTGCAGTTGTAGGTACAGATGTTACTCATTTTTACCGAAGAAAAAAGAATCTATACCGAGAAAGAAAGTTAAACCTGTGAGAGGTAAGAAATGAGAGGAAATAATGAGCAAATTCTAAGGGAAAATGACATCACACAAGCAGCATTTTTGATAATTCTAGGAGATGGTGAAGTCCAAAGCTGGGCTGTTAAGAAATCTTTATTATTTTCATGATGGTTTAAATCCTCATGTGCCAGTATAGAAACTGCTAAGCTTCTGAAAGTGATCACACTAGTAGCCTCTTACCTGTCTGGCCCTGACCAATAGCTTTACGGTGTCGGTGGGCAGTTTAAAAAGTCACTTGCAAACCGAGTGTCATATCTCAAGCCTGTAATCCCAGTAACTCAGGAGGCTGAGGTGGAAAGGTAGCTTGAGGCCAGGAATTCCATGCTGCAGCGAGCCATGATTGCACCACTGTGCTCCAGCCTGGGCAACAGAGGGGACCCTGACTCTTAAATAAAGAAGTCACCCGTAGATAAGAAAACAATATGTCCACTTGAGGAATCATTAGATGTCCTATCTTTGTTAACATCAATAACTTCAATAGAGCTGATTTTCTCTAATTAAGCCCAAATCAGGATATGACTTTGGTATGTGAGGCATAATGCAAACTAGGCTGTCAATTATCATATATTGACATCTCTGGTCCTTTCCTTGATATGTAGATACCCACAACCAGGTAGCCCTTTAGAAGAATAAATGACAATTTCACTTCAAGTCAAATTTTATGCAAGATGTTTCCTTGAGGAAAGTTTGTAATATAAATACGATTTGATCTTTTCCTTCAAGTAATTTTAAATCTAGTGGGGAGCAGAGCAAGAAGGTATGTAGGGGCAAGGCACAGTGGCTTACACCTGTAATCCCAGCACTTTGGGAGGCTGAGGCGGGCGGATTGCCTGAGGTCAGGAGAACAAGACCAGCCTGGCCAACATGGTGAAACTCCGTCTCTAATAGAAAGAAAGAAAGAAAGAAAGAAAGAAGAAAGAAAGAAAGAAAGAAAGAAAGAAAGAAAGAAAGAAAGAAAGAAAGAAAGAAAGAGAAAGAAAGAAAGAAAGAGAGAAAGAAAAGGTATGTAAGAATGCCTAAACCTGCTTTAATCATGGTGAGATAATGGCACGAACATTGTAAACAATCTTAATTAGTCTTTAACAATTCTGAAATTAAGTCACCAAGGGAAAAAATTAAAGGTGAAAAGTGATTCAACATTACATATAGGTGCTTTTCATGTGCGTTGTGGTCAGAAGTGTGTGTTCATGGTGTGTGTGTGTGTAAGAAAATAAAAGATATAAAATTATTTAGTCTATGATAAATAATTTTTTTCTTTCAGTATTTTAAGACATTTCTCCACTGTCTTTTCACGTGCATTGTTTCTGACAAGAAATCTACTTTTATTTGTACTTTTGTTCTGCTATTCATAATGGCCTTTTTTTCCTTGGATACACTTAAGATTTTCCTTCTACTCTTGGTTTTTAGCAATTTTATTGTGATATATCTTGGTGTGGATTTTCCATGTTGCTTTTGCTTGGGGTTTCTTGAGATTCCTGAATTCGTGGGCTTATATAATAGTTTTCATAAAATTCACAAAATTTTAATCATTATTTAAAAAAATACTCTTCAATATCAACTCTGTTTCTCTTCTCCTTCAGTGACTCCAATTACACATATATACAGCTGCATGAAGGTGTTCCACAGCTCACTGATGCCCTGTTTATTCATCTTTTTGATTTTTTTCTCATTTTGCATAGCTTTATTTTCTGTCTTAATGTTTACTAATTATTTATTTTGCATTATGTCTAATCTATAGTTAATCCCCCCCGCCTTTTTTTTTGAGACAGAGTCTTCCTCTGTCACCTAGGCTGGAGTGCAGCGGTGCATTCTTGGCTCACGGCAACCTCTGCCTCCTGGGTTCAAGGTATTCTCCTGCCTCAGCCTCCCAAGTAGCTGGGATTACAGGCATATGCCACCACACCCAGCTAATTTTTTTTGTATTTTTAGTAGAGACAAAGTTTTTCCATGTTGGCCAGGCTGGTCTCGAACTCCTGACCTCAGGTGATCAGCCTGCCTCGGCCTCCCAAAGTGCTGAGATTACAGGTGTCAGCCACTGTGCCTGGCCCCCATCCATTTTTTAATCATCTGTAGACTTCATTGAATCTTTCATATTGCTTCTTATCTTCTTTGAACATATGGAGTTCAGTTATAATTGTTTTAGTGCTCTTGTTTGCTGATTCTAACATCTTTGGCAGTTCTTGGTCAGTTTTTATTACAAATTATTCTTATTATTATGGTCATATGTTCCTGCTTTTTGCACACTTGGAGAATTTTTGATTGAATGCCAGACATTATGAATATTACCATGCTTGGTGCTAGATGTTTTGTATTTTTATACATATTCTTGAGCTTTGTTCTGTAGCACAATTAAGATACTCAGAAACTGGCTGGGTGTGGTGGCTCATGCCTGTAAGCCCAGCACTTTGGGAGGCCGAGGTGGGCAGATCATGAGGTCAGGAGTTTGAGACCAGCCTGACTGACATGGTGAAACCCCGTCTCTGCTAAAAATACAAAAATTAGCCGGGTGTTGTGGTGTGTGCCTGTAATCCTGGTTACTCAGGAGGCTGAGGCAGGAGAACCACTTGAATCTGGGAGGTGGAAGTTGCAGTGAGCTGAGATTGCACCACTGCACTGCAGCCTGGGTGACAGAGCAAGACTCCGTCTCAAAAAAAAAAAAAAAAAAATAGATACTTGGAAACTGTATAATCCTTTTTTCTTTTTTTTTCTTTTTTTGAGACAGAGTCTGGCTCTGTCACTCAGAGCTAGAGTGCATTGTTGTGATCCTGGCTCACTGCAACTTATGCCTCCTGGGCTCAAGCCAACCTCCCACTTCAGCCTCTTGGGTAGCTGGGACAACAGGCATATGCCACCATGCCTGTCTGATTTATGTATTTTTTGTGGAGATGGGGGTCTCACTTTGTTGCCCAGGCTGGTATCAAACTCCTGAGTTCAAGCAATCCACCCACCTTGGCCTCCCAAAGTACTAGGGTTACAGGTGTGAGATACTGTGACCAGCCATATGATCTTTTGAGTCTTGCTTTGTAGATTTGTTAGTTTGAACTGAAGTACAGCTCAGTCTAGAGCCAATTATTTCTTACCTGATGCAAGTCCTTTCTGTCTGCTCCACCTAGAACATCATGAATCTTGAGATTTCTCAGTCTGGCTGGTGAGAACAGGCACAATTTCCAGCCTTGTATGAGCATTGAACACTGTTACCTTTAATCATTTGGGTGTTTTCTTCCCTTGCCTCTAGGTGTTTTTTACATGTTTGCACTGACCAGCACTCAGCTAAATAATTAAGGGGTATTTTCTGCAGCTCTAGGGGTTCTCTCTCTGTTCAGCTCATTTTCTCCACTATTTTGTCCTGTAAACTCTAGTTGCCTTGGTCTCTTCAGACTTTCAGCTCCATCTGCTTCAGGAAGTCCACTAAACTCTTCATGTACATTCTATATCTGCATTGTGGCCTGGAAACTTTCTTAAGGAAATAAGCTGGGGAAATTTTAGAGCTCATTGGTTTCTTGACTCTCTGGGATTTTTGTCCTTTATTGCTTGATGAAAGTGCCTTACGAATTATGAAACTATTTATTTCATATATTTTGTCCAACTTTGTGTATTTTAGGTCGGAAGGTAAATCCAGTTTCTATTACTTTATCTTGGCCAGAAGTAGAAGTTCTGGAAGTGGTTTTTAATTGGATGAATATAAGTATTTTGAAATTGCCCAAACTATAGCATATTCAAGCCCCTTTGAAGCTTTATTTTATACTACCTGAAATGAAAAGTAAATAGGCTTTAAAGTTAGAAAGATCTAGGTTTAAATCTTGGCACTACCACTTAATAGACATGTGATCTTGGGCAAAAAAATGTAATTTCCCTTAACCTCTGTCTAATCTTTGATAAAATGAGATTGAAAGAATTTACTTAAAACACACGGGTTTCTATGTAGTATTTCTATTTATAGCAAAATATTGAAAATAGATAAGGAAGTGAGAGGATAAATCAGAACTAATGTATAATTTGCATTTCTATGAAACACCTAAAAATAATGAGATAGATCTATATGTATTCTTATGAAAAAAGTTAATAACACAGTGTTAGGTGAATAAAAAACTTTACAGAAAAATATGTGGTGTGAACTGATTTTAACTTTAAAAATCCCGTGTGTGTGTGTGTGTGTGTGTGTAAGGAAAACACCATCTGGAAGCATATATGCAATTTTAAGTAAGTGGGGAAAATAACTTGAATAGTACCTTTTCAACTTTAAAAACAGATGTATTTAAACAAAGTAGACACATACAAATTAATTTCTCAAGAAAAATGAATAATAAAAAGAAGCAAGGTTCAAGAGAGATAATAGATATGCCTGGCACAATTTATACCATCAATGCCTGAGAGCCAACAAGCATCAGGAACTCACATGCAGAAGAAAGGTAGGCTTATTTCATGTGCTGCAGCAAGAGTAAGCATGCACCAGAGGGAGCAAAGTGTTGGATAAGAGGGAGCCAAGAAGCCCTATTATAGGATTTAGGTTTGTGCTGGGTGATTCTAAGAAGGATTTAGGGAGTGGATGCCTCCTAAATTCTGAGATGAGTGTTAGCAAAAGAATTGGTGATTAGCTATGTTGGTAATTTATATCTAAGAGGAAGGAAGATTAAAGTAGGTAAAGAAGGAGTATTTACTCAGATTAGTTAGAAAAGCAGAGTATGTAGCCATTTTTGTGGGTGCCAAGAGTTCTTGTCTTGTGATTATGTTTCAGACATAATCACAGAAACATAATCACAGAATGGCCTTTTCTCTGTCTTGTTCCATTTCAGTCATAGCGTGGCCTTGTCTAATTTTTGCTCATATCCTGTAAAGATTGTTTATATTAAATTGGGAACTTTATGGCTAATGTATCAGCTGCTATCTTCAGGGCCATTTTCTAATTTCTCAATACCGTTGATAGCCTCCTTTCTTCACTTATATTTTTACTTTGCCAAAGATAAGATGACTCTACCGAACTTTGGAGTTAATCGTACGACATACTGGCTCTAATTCTATAGATTTTACTTTGGTTCTCATATGTTGATACAGTTTGGCTCTGTGTCTCCACCCAAATCTCATCTGGAATTGCAATCTGCACATGTCAGGGGAGGGGCCTGGCAGGAGACGACTGAAACATGAGGGCGGACTTCCCTCTGCCGTTCTTGTGATAGTAAGTGAGTTCTCATGATATTTGGTTGTTTGAAAGTGTATGACACTTCCCCCTTTACTCTCTCCCTGTCTTGCTCTGTCATGGTAAGACGTGCTTGCTTCCCCTTTGCCTTCCGCCATGATTAAGTTTCCCGAGGCCTCCTAGTCATGCTTTCTGTACAGCCTGTGGAACTGTGAGTCCATTAAACCTCTTTTCTTCATAAATTACCCAGTCTCAGGTAGTTCTTTATAGCAGTGTGAGAACAAACTAATACATATGCTAAAATAATGCACAGTTCAATAGGAAAAATTTAATTTTTTTTTCCAGGAGATTTGCCTTTAGATTTTTTTCCACGCTATTTCAGGCAGATTGTCCACTAAAAGGGTTCTCCACAGATTCTCACAGAAAATTTATAGTGGAGGGCTTTGGGATCAGTACCTGCTCCCTTCAGCATCTGTGGCTCTAGGTAAAAAACACACACACACACACACAAAACAAACAAACAAACAAACAAACAAACAAACAAACCCTTTTTTCATTAGTTAGTTTTCTACTGAAGGAGAGAGGAGCTTCCCAGAAGGGAAAAGTGTTCATGTTGCAAACCTTTGGCAACTCTTATTGATTCTTGACTCTGTGTGTGTATGTGTGTGTGTGTGTGCACATGTGCATTGAAGTGTTGTTTTAATGGCTGTCACACCCATGTTAAAATAATCTTTTCTAATACTCGTTACTATTAACATTTATTGAGGGTTTATAATTTCTGTGTATTATTTTATATATTACACTACGAGGCTGTATGATTTCTATACATTATCTTATCTATTCCTAATAAACAAGCAAATAAACAAATTAGAGCACCCCATGAAACATGTATTAAGGAAAACGAGGTCATAAAAGCTCATTTAACTTGTAAAGAGGCACTACTGGTGAGTGGCAGAGTTGGGATGTGAACCAGAGTCAAAGAGCTTCTAAATCCTATACTATACTACCATACAGTGACACATGTGTTTAAAACAACATTCCATATATATATATATATACGTGTAGATATTGGGTTCCATCCAATATTGCTGAACCAACATCTGCAGGGCTGGGCTGTAGTTATATACACTTTAAAAAACTGCTTGGTCATTTGAATGCTGTTGTCTACAGATTGGTATTTAAAGACCACTAATGTATGCTACACACTCACTTAACTTCTAGCTGGGAAGCTGCCTGTATTATTACTTTTTATCATCATTCATGCATTCAATATTTATGGACTATCAACTGTGTCTAAGCCTCTATACCAGATGTTAAAAGGTTATAGAAAGAAAATGTATGTCAACTTCCTTATAGATGGTAGGGAAGCTCTGGTATGTAAATAAATAATTTAGATAGTGATAAGTAATATTTATTTATATAGTTGAAGGGCTATGGATATTCAGTTGAAGAAGAAATTACTTCCAGGAGTAGAAGGTTGGCAGGAAACAAACCCTGGTTTGGGAACACTGCAGGGAGAGACTAGCTCTTGAAGGAGTAATGAGATTTGGGTGTGTTGAGGTGTGTTGTTTCACATGGTGTATGTACTGATTAACAGTATATGACTTCCTGACTTTGAAGAGTAAGCTGCCATGCTCTGAGAACGACAATGGAGAGGGCCATGTGGCAAAGAACTATGGACATCCTCTAAGATCGGAAAGTAGCTTTCAGCTGACAGCCGGCTTTCAGGTGACAGACAGCCAGTTCTACACCTGCAAGGACATGAATTCTGCCAACAATGTGAGTGAGCTTAGAAGCAGATCTACCCTCAGCTGATCCTTCAGATAAGGACACAGTCTTGGTTGACAGCGGGGTTATATAGCATTTCAGAGGATGTTATTATGCAGCAATAGATAGAACTGATACAGATTTTGGGATTACAGCAATACAGATTTATTTCCCTGTTGAGGGATATTCACTTCCTAGGTCTTGACTTTCCAAAAGATGCTATAATAAAGATCCTTAAATATGTGGCCTTAGGGACTGGGACTTTTATTTCCATCAAGTTTTAGGGCTGAAATTCAGGATTGAAGGCTTAAAAAAATTTTTTTTTTATTTTACTTTAAGTTCTGGGATACATGTGCAGAATGTGCAGGTTTGTTACATAGTTATACAGTGCCATGGTGGTTTGCTGCACCTATTAATCTGTCATCTACATTAGGTATTTCTCCTAATGCTATCCCTACCCTAGCCCCCCCCCCCCCCCCCAGGCCCTGGTTTGTGATGTTCCCCTCCCTGTGTCTATGTGTTTTCGTTGTTCAACTTCCACTTATGAGTGAGAACATGCAGTGTTTGGTTTTCTGTTCTTGTGTTAGTTTGCTGAGAATGATGGTTTCCAACTTCATCCATGTCCCTGCAAAAGACATAAACTCATCCTTTTTTATGGCTGCATAGTATTCCATGGTGTATATGTGCCACATTTTCTTTATCCAGTCTGTCATTGGTGGGCATTTGGATTGGTTCCAAGTCTTTGCTTTTGTGAACAGTGCTGCAGTAACCATATGTATGCATGTGTCTTTATAGTAGAATGATTTATAATCCTTTGGGTATATACCTAGTTATGAGATTGCTGGGTCAAATGGTATTTCTGATTCTAGATCCTTGAGGAATTGTCACACTGTCTTCCAAAATGGTTGAACTAATTTACACTCCCACCAACAGTGGGAAATTCCTATTTCTCCATAACCTCTCCAGCATCTGTTGTTTCCTGACTTTTTAATGATCACCATTCTAACTGGCGTGAAATGGTATCCATTGTGATTTTGATTTGCGTTTCTCTAATGACCAGTGATGATGAGCTTTTTTTCATATGTTTGTTGGCTGCATAAATGTCTTCTTTTGAGAAGTGTCTGCCCATATCCTTCCCCCAGTTTTTGATGGAGTTGTTTGTTTTTCTTGTAAATTTAAGTTACTTATGGATTCTGGATCTTAGCCCTTTGTCAAATGGATAGATTGCAAAAATTTTCTCCCATTCTGTAGGTTGCCTGTTCACTCTGATGATAGTTTAATTAGATCCCATTGGTCAGTTTTGGCTTTTGTTGCCATTGCTTTTGGTGTTTTAGTCATGAAGTCTTTGCCCATGTCTATGTCCTGAATCGTATTACCTAGGTTTTCTTCTAAGGTTTTTATGGTTTTAGGTCTTATGTTTAAGTCTTTAATCCATCTCGAGTTAATTTTTGTATAAGGTGTAAGGAAGGGGTCCAGTTTTAGTTTTCTGCATATGGCTAGCCAGTTTTCCCAACACCATTTATTAAATAGGGAATCCTTTCCCCATTGCTTTTTTTGGTCAGGTTTGTCAAAGATCAGATGGTTGTAGATGTGTGACAGTATTTCTGAGGACTCTGTTCTGTTCCCTTAGTCTATATATGTGTTTTGGTACCATACCATACTGTTTTGGTTACTGTAGCCTTGTAGTATAGTTTGAAGTCAGGTAGTGTGATGCCTTCAGCTTTGTTCTTTTTGCTTAGGATTGTCTTGCAATCTAGACTGGATAAAGAAAATGTGGCACATATACACCATGGAATACTATGCAGCCATAAAAAAGATGAGTTCATGTCCTTTGCACAGACATGGATGAAGCTAGAAACTATCATTCTCAGCAAACTAACACAGGAACAGAAAACCAAACACTGCATGTTTTCACTCATAAGTGGGAGTTGAACAATGAGAACACACGGACACAGGGAGGGGAACATCACACACCAAGGCCTGCCGTGGGGTGGGGGGCTAGGGTAGGGATAGCATTAGGAGAAATACCTAATGTAGATGGTGGGTTGATGGGCACATCCAACCACCATGGCTTGTGTGTACCTATGTAACAAACCTGCATGTTCTGCACATGTATCCCAGGACTTAAAGTGTAATAAAAAAAAAATTGGCACTATCAGTCTTGTTGTCTACAAGTGCAGAGAATTAGAAACTGAGGCCCAATCTAGAACTGCTTCTTTCCTTTTTCTTTTAGAGCTTCTCTCACATCTTGGACTCTCAGTCCGTAGATCAGTCACAATGCCATAGAACACAGATGACACTTTCCCCTGCTTTTGAGACCCGTTGGTCCCATGGTGTAGATACATGTAAGAGGGAGTGCCATAGAAAATGACAACTGCTCTCAGGTGGGAGGCTCACATGGGGAAGCCTTGTGTCCTTCCTGCAGTGGAAGACATCTTCAGGATAGCAGCCAGGGTATATGCCTGGGAAAAGATGACCACCATCAATCACAGTGGTGTTCAGGAGCTTTCAGTCCTCATGCCCCCACAGAAGCAATGATTGACAACCATTCACAGATGAGAGTACCTTTGTGGAGCCCGGGAGGCCAGCGGAGAGGTCCAATCGTCCTGCTGAAGAAAAAAATCTGAACATAGACACTTTAAAGAGGATAAGAACAGCAGTTTCATTTTACCAGCATCAGCCTCCCTCAAGGCAGCACAGCTTAATATCAGAGACCTGCACCTCCAGTGATTTCTCCCACAGGGGAAAGTGAGAGCTTCTCCAGCCTAAGGGGTTCCTTTCTTTCTCACCCCACCCAGAATACTGAACAAATGACTCAATAGTCCTGGGACAATTCGGGGCAGGGAAAGGGGCAGGGGCTCACAGCAACATGGGTGCAGTACCTAAAGCGTTATTGTTTCTACTGGCTGCTCTACTGGCTGCTCACAAACCTTCCAGGACATATCGCCTGTGGAGGCCACAACAAGACCATGGTTGTATCTGGCATTTTGCCTGCCCTCTCCCCATAGATATGCCTGCAAGAGCCTCTGAAGCTCATACACCAAAAACACACACAGACAGCCAACTAGACTCCTCTGGGTTGGGAGAAGATACTTTAAGCACTTCATGTCACTGCCCTAGGAAAAATAAGTGGGAGATTCTCAGTACCCAGCATGGCTTTAAGGCTTGAGAGAAACTATACAATCCTAACACTTCCTCGTGGAGAGGGAACAAAAGGAGTGGAGTTGGTGTATCCAGAGGAAAAGTCTGAGATTCCACATGCAAGTGAGATCATGCGGTATTTGTCTTTCTTCATCTGGCTGATTTCACTTAGCACAGTGTTCTCCAGGTTCCTCCATGCTGTTGCAAATGGCAGGATTTCCTTATTTTTAATGGCTGAATAATATTCCCGTGTGTATGTATATCAAGTTTTCTTTATCCATTCATCTGCTGACCAACATTTGTTTACGTATCTTGACCATTGAGAATAGTGCTGCAATGAACATTACAGATGAGAGTGCAGATATGTATTTGACATACTGATTTCATTTCCTTTGGATATACACCCAGAAGTGGGAATGCTGAATCATATGGTAGTTCTATTTTTAACTTTTTGAGGAAGCTCTGTACCATTTTTACAATGCTTGTACCAGTTTATAGTCCCACCAGCTGTGTACAAGGATTTTTGTCACACAAAACTTCAACACATCTTTTTCTTTTTGTTAGTAGCCATTTTAACAGGTGTGATGTGATATCTCATTGTCATTTTGATTTGCATTTATTTGGCAATTAGTGAGGTTGAGCACCTCTTCATATACCCATTGTCCATTTGTATGTCTTCTTTGGAGAAATGCCTATTCAGGTAACTTGACCATTTTAAAATCAGGTTATTTACATATTTATTTTGCCATTGAGTTGTGTGAGTACCTTACATACTTTGGATATAAACTCCTTATCAGGTATATAGTTTGCAGATACTTTCTTCCATTCTGTACATTGTCTTTTCATTTTGTTGATTGTTTCATTTTCTGTACAGAAGCTTTTTAGTTTCAAAGAAGTAATTCCACTTGTTTCTTTTTGTTATTGTTGTCATGGGCTTTTTATGTCTTATCAAAAAAAAATAATGCAAACAGCAATGTGAAAGTGCTTTTCTCCTATGTTTTCTTCCGGGAGTTGTATGGTTTCAGATTTTACATTTAAGTCTTTAATCCATTTAGAGTTAATTTTTGTGTATGGTATGAGTCCTATTTCATTTTTTGCATGTGGCTATCCAGTTTTTGCAACACTACTTATTAAAGGGATATCCCCCCCAATTTTGTACTGGCACTTTGGTCAAAGATTAGTTTACCACATATGCCTAGATTTATTTCTGGGATCTGTATTCTGTTTCATTAATCTATCTGTCTGTTTTTATGTCAGTACCATACTGTTTTGATTACTGTAGCTTTGTGTTATAATTTGAAATTATAGAGTGTGATGCCTCCAGGTTTATTCTTTTTACTCAAGATTTCTTTGACTATTGGTGGTCTTTTGTGGCTTATAAATTTTAGGATTGTTTTTTCTATTTCTGCAAAAAATGTCATCAGAATTTTGACAGAGACTGCATTAAATCTGTAGACTACTTTGGGTAATACGGACATCTTAGTAATATTAATTATTCCTTTCCATGAACACAGAATATCTTTCCACTTTTTTTGTCTTCAGTTTCTTCATCAATATCTTCTATTTTCAATGTACAGATCTTTTACCTCCTTGGTTAAATGTATTCTTTAAGTATTGTATTCTTTTTGATGCCATTGTAAATGGAATAATGTTGTTAGTTTCCTTTTTGAATAGTTTATTGTTAGTGTATAGAAATACTAATGACTTCTCTATGCCTATTTTTTATGCTGTAACTTTCCTGAATTTATTACTTTCATCAGTCTTTTTGTGTGTAGAGTCTTTAGAGTTTTCTCTATATAAGATCATGTCATTTGCAGAGACACTTTGATTTCTTCCTTTTCAATTTGGATAATTTCATTTCTTTTTTTGCCTAATTGCAACAGCTATAACTTCCAGTACTGTGGTGAATGTAAATGGTAAGAATGGGCATCCTTGTATTGTTCCTGATCTTAAAGGACAATCTTTCATCTTTTTACCATTAAGTATAATGTAGACTATGGGCTTGTCATACATGGCTTTTATTATTTTGAGACACATTGCTTCTACACCTACTTTGTTGAGACTTTTACCATAAAACACCATTGAATTTTGTCAAATGCTTTTTCTGTATCAATTGAGATGACCGTATGATTTTAATCCTTTATTCTGTTAATGTGGTGTATCTCGTTTATTATTTTGCATATGTTGAAACATCCTTGCATCCTAAGAGTAAATCCCACTTGATGCATTTAATGTGCTGTTGAATTCAGTTTGCTAACATTTTATTGATGACTTTTGCATCTATATTCACCAGAGATATGGCCTTTAACTTTCTTTTCATGTAGTATTTGTGTCTGGCATTTGTATTAGGGTAATGCTGGCCGCATACAATCAGTTTGGAAATATTCCTTCTTCTCTGCTTTTTCTGGAAGAGTTTGAGAAGAAGCATTTAAAGAATTCTTTAAATGCTTGGTAGAATATACTCAAGAAACCACCTGGTCCTGGGCTTTACTTTCTTGGGAGATTTTTGATTACTGATTCAATCTTCTTACTCATTCTGGCCTGTTTGGACTTTCTATATCTTCATGATTTAGTCTTGGCAGGTGGTATGTTCAAGAAATTTGTCTATTTCTTCTAAGTTAACCAGTTTATTGACATATATTTATTCATAGTTCTTTATATTTCTGTGATATCAGTTGTAATGTCTCCTTTTTCATTTGTAATTTTATCTGAATCTTCTCTCATTTTTTCTTGGTTGGTTTTGTTAAAAGCTAATTAATAGCATTTGTCTTTTCAAAAAACCAACTCAGTTTTGTTGATATTTTCTATTGCATTTCTCATGTCTATTTCATTTATTTCTGCTCTAATCTACATTATTTCTTTCCTTCTGCTGACTTTGGGTTTAGTTGCTCATAGTTTTCTAGTTCCTTGAAGTGTAAAGTTAGGTGGTTTAAGATTTCTTTTTTTTTTCTTAATGTCGGTCCTTAATGCCATACACTTCCTTTTAGCACTGCTTTTGCTGCATCCCATAAGTTTTGGTATGTGGTATTCTATTTTAATTTGTCTCAAGATTTAAAAAAAATTCCTTCTGATCTCTTTTTTGACTCATTGGTTGTTAGGAGTGTGTTTTTAAATTTCCACATATTTGTAAATTTTCCAAAATCCCTCCTGCTATTGATTTTTAGTTTTGTACCATTATGGTCAGAAAAGATACTTGAGATGATTTCAGTCTTCTTACGTTTGTTAAGACTCATCTTGTGGCTCAGCATATGATCTATCCCAGAGAATGCTCTGTATGTGCTTGCAAAGAATGTATATGCCAGTTCTGATGGATAGAATGTTTTATATATGTCTATTAGGTCGATTTGGTCTATACTATAGATCAAGTCCACAGATTTGCTGTTCCTTATTGATTTTCTGTCTGGATGACCTATCCATAGTTGAAAGTGAAGTGTTGAAGTCCTCCACTGTTATTCCATTGCTATCTGTTTCTTCCTTCAGAGATGTTAATATTTGCTTTATATCTTTAGATACCTCAATGTTGAGTGCATATATATTTATAATTGTTATAGCCTCTTAGTGAATTGACCCCTTTATCATCAAATATTCACTTTCTTTGTCTCTTATGACAGATTTCGACTGGAAGTCTATTTTACCTCATGTAAATATAGCTACCACTGCTCTCTTTTATTTACTATTTGCGTGAAATATCTTTTTCTATCCTTTCACTTTCAGTCTACGTGTGTCCTTAAGTCTAAAATCAGTCTCTTGTAGAGAACGTATTGTTGGATCTTGTTTTTTAATCCATTATATCATTTTGTGTCTTTTGATTAGAGAAGTTAATCCACTTACATTTAAACTAATTATTGACAGGCAAGGGCTTACTACTACTGTTTTGTTACTTGTTCACTGACTTTTTTAGTCTGTTTGTTCCTTTTTTCAATTCTTACCGTATGTCTTTGTAATTTGCTAAATTTTGTGGTGTTATGCTTTGATTCCTTTTTAAAAAGTCATTTCTGTATCTACTAGAGGCTTTCACTTTGTAGTTATCACGGGGCTTACATAAAACATCTTACAGTCATAATATTCTAATTTAAACTCATAACAACTTAATTCCAATTGCATATTAAATTCTACATTTTTACTTCTCCCCTACCTCACATTTTATGCTATAGTTTTTCACTTCTGAATGACTACTGCTTTCTCTTCAATAACATGATCACTTCTGTTTTGTTCTTCCCACCTCTTGAGCAATGCATATTAAAATACCTGATTTCTGACTTGTCCCTACTCCTCAGAGTATCCAAATGTACAGAGAGCCACTGATTCCTTCCTTCATTCTTGGATTCATTCAGCAAAGCCCATACTCTATGAAAATCCCCTTTCACATTTCTCTTACTGAGATATTCACAGCTCTGTGGAATGTGTGCTGCGAAAGGAAAATAAACCTAAAATTTGGACTACAGCCATGTTTGGTCAGTAGGTTTGAACAAAACAAAGTTCCTATATATGAATTTGATTTATCTTACCAACTATATAACACAACTTCTATAACTTAATTCTAAAGTTTTTTTCTCAAGTTGGTCTGTCATGAATTGGAAGAGATGAATTAGCATTTGCTATTACTATTGGGTATCTTTTGCCCATTTATTTTCTGTTTCTTCTTCTTTTTTAAATTCTGTGACTATTAAAGCTATATTATTTGGTACACAGATTCTCAAAGAATAATTCACATTTCTTCATGCCTATTTCTGTGAGCAAAGGCATTTATAGCCATTACATTTAAGAAGGTTTGCATGAGGAGATATATCAGGATAGTAAAACTTAGAGATGCCTCTCTCTCCAGAGATGGTCCAGGAGGTAAATAAAGACTTGTCCTTTCCTATATGGAGATTTGCTTACATTTTAGAGTGAAAATAAGGTTTCTTTCAATAGAGGGGAGGATGAGCAGGTCACTAGCAATGCTGTATAAGCTCTTGAGTTTCCCAATTTTGGGTTTTATCTCCTGTAATCATATATCTCCTGTATGTATATAATATATATAATTATGTATGTAATATATATACACATATATGTACATATATTTCACATAATACATACACATCTGTGTATGTTTTACTACACATATTTTATTTTACTTTTTTACAACGGGAACACTAAAGTCTGATCCCATATTTGAGTTCTAGATTTAAGCCTATAATTCTGCATTAATTCTCATTATTGGGAATTGATGGGTATAAGGTATGAATTCTGGGTAAATGAGCCTGCTCTATGGCACCAGACTCTGCGTGGTATGTTGTTTTCCTAAGATGTACACTTGCAAGAAGGTAGAGCTGAATATTGAAGTTATATTTACCAATGACAAAATTGATATGCTCTATATGTTTCTGACTCCTGCATTGATTTCCTAATTTGTCAGGGAAACTAGGGAAAAGATGGATATTTGTCCCTAATACCCCAATATCCGTGAAGATTTACTCCACTGTCTTTCCTTTCCTCCCTTCTTTTCTGCATATATTATCCAAAGAAATAATCTTTCAAATTTTACTTTACAATTACAAATAGATTGGCTACAGAGAAAAATACCTCTCAAGAGAAGACAAGAAAAGATCCCCTCTACCCCTGCTGAGTCTTTATACTCTATTTAATGGAAGTCCTTACACAACATTGATTATGCACTTCTCATTGATTTACTTTACTTTTTTTTTGATGGCAGATATCTCAAAAAAGGCTCATCAAAATGTATAGATGCAATTTCAAAGATGTTGTTTTAGACACATTTTCTTTAAGGAACACATGGATTAGAAGTTTGTTTACTTAATCATTTGAAATGTTTTTCTCTATCTTTCAAATGCTATTGATATAATTAAGTAATGCATTTGTGTCTTATAGACATTTGTCATGTTTTCTGAGATTGAGAAATAAGAGCACTGCTGGCTGACCTGTTGAGCCATGCTGAGATAGAAATCAAGGTTCAGATTAGAAATACTTTTTTTCTGTTAGTTTTATGGCTTCGATCACATCTTGGTTTCTCTGACTGTAAATCAAGGGGTTTAACATGGGAATAATAATGCCATAAAACACAGAGCCTACTTTTTCTTGTTTTTGAGACTCATTAGTACGATGGCGTAGATACATGTAAGAGAGAACCCCATAGAAAGTGGTGACTGCTGTCAGGTGGGAGGCACATGTGGAGAGACTTTTTTCTTCCCTGCAGCAGAAGATGTCCTCAGGATGGCAACCAGGACATATATGTAGGAAAAGATGACCACCATCACAGTGCACATCAAATTTAATCCCACAAATACTGTTAGTAGCATGATGTTGAGGTCAATATTGGAGCATGGTAGGGCAATAATTGGAGGTTCATCACAGAAAAAGTGATTAACTGTATTGGATTTGCAGAAGTTCAATGAGAAAGTAAAACTTGTGTTTACAGAGGCATTTAGGAAACCCATGACATATGAACTAACCGATAGCTTAATGCAGAGTCTCTGGGACATAACCCCTGGATAATGGAGTGGGTTACAGATGGCCACATAATCGTCTACTGCCATAGCAGCCAGGATGTAGCAGTCACTTGTTGCAAAGTGCCATAAACTAGTAATTGCACCATACATCCTATACATGAGATAGTTTTTTTGTTTCTACAAAGTTTTTCAACATCTTGGTAGTGATAGCAGAGGTGTAACAGAGATCAACAAATGCCAAGTGTTGGAGGAAAATTTACATGGGGGTATGAAGAGAAGCATCAATTTTGATAAGTAGGATCATTCCAATATTACCTACTAGGGTAACCACATAGATGGCTAGAAATGCTACGAAGAGGATACGCCAAGACTTGTGTTGACCAGCAAATCCCAGGAGAATGAATTCAGTCACTTCAGTGCCATCATTTTGTTCCATGGCTAGCATAGATTACGTATCAGCTGAAAATATGCAAAGAAAGAAGCAAATAGAAAGAGAAAGCTAAAATCATTGTGATCTTTTAACTTATTTCAGATTTGGAAATGTCGTAATATCTGGTTTCATAGTGGGGTCAGCATGTACTTTCTGTGACATGATTGACTTCTATTTTAAAGGCTGAAACTTGACAGCCAGCTTAGAATTTCATCTACAGTTCATACAAATTGCAATGGAGCAGTTGCTATATTCCCAGGGTAGAAACTGATTGGCAATTCAAAAATCTATCCGTTAAGAAATCTATGAAATATTCTTTTATTTAATTATGACTTCTTTTATGTTCTTTATATTTTAATTAAAATATCTCAATTTACCTAAATAGTAATTTTATATCTAAAAATCTTGACTTCTTCTTAGGGTTCTATATGACCTTGTTTCAACTTTTCTCCATATTCTCATTTTACCCTTTTCCCCTTCTTACTAACTCCGCCATGGCCATCGTGACTCATGGCTATGTAGAGCTCTTCACGGAAGTATTTATCCAAGTATCTATGCCAAATGATCATATTTTAAAAATAATTCCCAATCTGTTATCCAGTTATGGATAGATACCAAATTGCTTACAACTTGCCTCCGATACAAGTAACTCGGTGTGAAAATTTCTCAGTGATATACTCCTAGAGACAAAATTGTTGAATCTCAGGATATGCACACATTTAACTTGACAAAGCATTGCAGATCACTTTCCACAATGGAGGCACCAGTAAACAGTCTTACTAATTGCGTGTGGGAATTCCGATATCCACACTTCCTTGTGAACACTGGTATTTTTACTTTTTTCTTTTCTTGGGCCACAAAACAGGTGTAAAGTAACTTACCATTTTAATTTTTTCCTCTAACTGCAAATGAATTTGATCACTGTGTAACAGTCTTCTTAGAATTTTGGAATTCTACTTTTCTGTAATTTGCCTGTTCATATCTTTTTACAAATATTTATATTGAGTTGATTTATAAATGTTCTTTTTAACTTGTCAGTTGACTTCACAAAGATTTCCAAACATTGTATTATCTGTTAACTTTGTCTATAATACCCTTTTCATGGACCAGAAACTATTAAACTTGAAATGATAATTGATCATTTTTTGTTTTATGATTTGTTCTCTTGAAAAAAAATGGAATGAAGTTCATTCCTTTCTCTAGTTCATTTTCTCTGTAGATACAAATGCAATGATAAAACTTATTTTCCTTCTTATAGTGTGTTGCTGCTACCTGATGCTTGTTGAATCATAATACTTTATACCATACATATAACCTGATATTTTTGTGGTTTCTCAATATTTTTTTTTTAAAGAAAGCTAACAGGAAAGAAATTATTTAGTAGTTGGTGTGTATGTATGTGTGTGTGTGTGTGTGTGTGTGTGTACCAAATATTTAAATTTCAAAATATCATCAAATGATTTGATTTTCTATTTTAAAATTTACGTGCAAAAATACTAGAATCAACTATGTTGAATACCAATGACTTAGATATACAGATAAAATGTAAGAAGACGTAAAAGCACAAATCATAAAACATTGAAAATTCAACCATATTAAAATAAAAATATTGATATTATGAAAGAGAAAAGACTGGATACTGACTGGAAATTTACTCAGGTTGGAAATTTACTCAAGTAAATTTATTTTAAACACATATAAATGCCAAAAAATATGTAGCCACCAAACTTAAAAAAAAATCAAAATTTAGTGTCTAGTACATATAAATAATTTTTATAAATAAACTTGAAAAATTCACAAAGGATATAAACCAGATAATTATGGAAAAGAAAACCCAAATGACCAGCAGAAATGTGAAAAATGAACAACGCACTAGTAATCAGGTAATTTCATATTAATACTTCATTGAAATATAGTTTTATGCTCAACAATCTGAAACGCCAAATTTTGACGAGAATGTGGAGCCACAGGGATGCACATATTTCTGCTGGGAAGGAGAATCAGTACAGTTATGTTGGAAACAAATTTGGAAATATTAGTAAAATTAAATGTATGCCTTTCTGTGGTCCAGAATTTCCAGTGTAGGTACATATTCTTGAAAAATTCATGACCACATATAGAAGGATATACAAATATCTACGAACATGTATATACATAGCTATACCCACAAGAATGTTTATAGCATAGTCATAGAAAAAAATACGAGCTATTAAACAAGCTAGTTAAATGGTGCTACAGCATCTACATGGATACATATTTAAAATGGAATGCTAAGAAATAAAAAGCAAGTTGCAGAAGTCAGATGGTAGTTACATGAGTTGTTATATGATTATAAATATATGTATATATATATATATATACACATATATTCCTCATATATACATATATTCCTCAGGTAAATTTGCTATAAAATATATGATATGCAGGTCTTTCAAGGGGGCTTCCTTTCATCCAGTGGGTAAAAGCACTCGTCAGAGGAAGCTAGAAAAAGTCAGGGTCCACTTAACCTAGAATCCTGATTGTAATGACAAGGAGCTGATTCATGTGAACGTCCCAGCACAAGGAAAGTATTGAATGGATGCTCAAAATGAGTCATAATAATACATGCAAATAATGCATTAAGGGCATATTATATTCACTCATTAATTCAATGTCAATCATTTGTTAATTCATGTAATTTCCAGGCAACACAGCCCAATTTAGTTCCCTCACGCCATTTTCATCACACCACCAGGGATGAAGTGACTCTTCCTGTTTTTGGGGTGAAACATGCTAGTGCTTAGGCTCTGATTCTTGCTCTACCATTACCTGCACACATTGCAATGATACACTGATACACGGCTGATGCTGAAGATGCGCTTTGCTTTGTTTTTTTTTCCCCCCCGATTGCTTCCAGAGTCTCTTTCTGCCACTGTGCAGCTTGATAACCCACCATGGTCTATCTCTGTTTCGTTATTCTCTATCAGGTGTTTATAGTTGGGCCTAAGAGATCGATATTCACTTTCTTGAGATCTGAGGTTTTGGTGGCTGAGATGCAATTGGAAAAATAATGTTCACTACATATTTCATGCTGACAAAAATTTAAACTTTCTAGAGGGCCTATTTTTTTCCCAATGTTACTGTCATTAGGGACTTCTTTTTTTGAAGAGTTGTCTTGTTAGAGAACAGCTGCTTTTTTTTGCTTGTTATGAATGAGGATGAGCATGTTTTTATATATCTAAGAAATTATTTTTAGGTCTAGTTAATCATCCCTGTCACCACAATCAGCAATAAGCCTGGTTTTCTGAAAGAATCTAAATTTAACCTAAATTTATCTCAGCTCTAGATGTCACATTCTCTTTCAAAGAAAGAAAAACAGGGACAAAGACAGCAGGGTGACACCACATATATACCCTTGACAGATATATATGATATACATATATAATGCCTTCTGCAAACTCCCCAGCAGACTTTTACGTACATCTTATTTGCTAGAACTGTGTTACATAGATTAGCAGATATCTTTGTGTCTTGTACCGCACTTCCTTAGTACTTGATTTCAGTGCATCTGTGGTAGACAGTTTTGTCTGTGCTACCAGCAGTCCATCTTCTATAACATCTCTCTGCTTCTCTGCCTCAGAAATATCTCTGAAAACATTAAAGATCACTCATCAGGGCCACCACAGGTGTGTGAGGATGTTAAAATCCTTGGGCAATCCCAAACCAATGGGTGAGGGGAGTTGAAAAAATGTCTTAACTTCCTGTCTTTTAGAAGAAGAATTCTGAAGGACATTCCACATATTTTTATCAGAATCCCCTGTAGGATCAAGTTCCAGTTTTCCAGAGTGTATACCGGCAAAGTAATTCCTCCATTCCTGGATTTTCTCCTTTTGTATTTCGCTATTCTCACTCCTAGTCTCTGCGGCCTTGGAAACCTCCCTCGAGGAGCTTAGAAAATTATCTTCTGAGGGAGCAATTTTTACTACATGCTCACCCTCAGGTTTGATACTTCACTAGAGTGACTCAAAAATACAGCTGTTATGGACTGAATTTCTGTATTCCCTCAGAATTCATCTGTTGATTCTGAAGCCTCAATTGGTGATTCAGGAGGTAAGGACTTTGGAGGATAGAGTCATGAGGGTAGAGCTCTTCTGAACGAGATGTGTTTCCTTATAAAAGAGAACCCAGAGAGCTCTCTTGCCTTCTTTGAGTGTCCTGCAATCCTGAAGAGGCCCCTCATCAGAACTTGACCATGCTGGCACCCTGATCTTGGATTTCTTACTTCCAGAATTGGAAATAAATTTCTTTTATTTATAAACCACCCAATCTATGCTAATTTCCTATAGCAGCCTGAACTGATTAGGAGAGAAGTTGGTATAAGGGGTGGTGCTGCCCATTAGAAATTCCTAATATTGGAGATATACCTAATGCTAAATGATGACTTAATGGGTGCAGCAAACCAACACGGCACATGGATACATATGTAACAAACCTGCACATTGTGCACATGTACCCTAAAACCTAAAGTATAATAATAATAATAAAAAAAGAAATTTCTAATATTGTAGAAATCTGCTTTGGAACTGGGAAATAGGTAGATGCTAGAAGAGTTTTTAGGTGCATCTTAGAAGAAGCCTGGATTTATGTGAACAGACTTTTAAAGGCATTTTGGTGACGGCACAGTAAGAAAAGGTAACTGTACAGAGAGTTTCTGTGTTCTTAGAGAATATGTAGGTAACCATGAACAAAATGTTGGTAGAAACATGGAAGGTAAAGGCCCTTCTGATGAGGTCTCAGATGAAAATGAGGGACATGTTATTGGAAAATGGAGAAAAGGAGATCCTTGTTATAAGGTAGAAAAGAACTTGGCTGACTTGTGTTTATGTTCTAGAGTTTTGTGGAAGGTAGAGGTTGAGAGCAGAAGATTGCTAAACAAAGTATTGAAGGAACAGCTTAGTTTCTCCTGACTGCTTATAGTAAAATGTAAAAAGAGAGAAATGGTTTCAAGATGGTTCGTTAAACAAAAAACAAACCAGAACTTAAAGATTTAGAAAATCAAATTCTTAGCCTATTCGTATTGCAAAAATGAGAAAGTGTATTTGGAAGAGAACACGAAGGCTGTGGCCAAGTGTCCATTTGATAAGATTAGTATGAATGTGAATCACAGGCTTAATCAGTCATCTCAACAAAAGGCAAGAATAGAGATGGGATTATGCCAGTGGGAGTACTGCCAGATAGGACTAAAGGAAACAGAGAAGATAGGACAAAATGAAAACAGCCTATAAGACTTTTTAGACCCTACAGTACTGAACTGTAGAACTACCTGGGTGTATACATGTAGCATTTTTCAAGACAAGGAAAGAAGAACCTGGAAGGCAATTAAGAAATCATCAGGGTCACCATTCCTAGAATTCATGAGCCCAGGAGGTGGGATTGCCTAAGTATAGGACCAATGCCTAGAAAGTTGGGTTGGGGTACCTTGCCAAACCCTGGTGGTGGTACAATCTCCATCCCAATAGAACTGAAGCATGAGGGGCCAGGGAAGAATGCCAAAGCATGGGCAGTGGCTCCCCAAGCTGTGGGGGTAGTTTTGCCACCTCAGTGGGTCTGGAAGGGTGTCCTCTGCTCCAGTGGGTTTGCTTTTGGAAAGGAAATGTCTATGCCACCATTGCACTTTGGAAGCACATAATTTGTTTGGCTTTACAGGTTCACAACTGAAGAAAGATTTTGCCTCAGGATAAATTGCATTTTGAGCCTCATTCATGTCTAATTTAGATAATATTTAGTTGACATTTTAGTCTTTAGAATGAATTAAGGCTTTGGGGGCTGTTGGACAGGAATGAATGTATTTTGCATGTCAGCAGGACATTAATTTTGGGGGTTAGGGGTGGAATTGTTCTGGTCTCCAGAACTGTGAGGAATAAATTTCTTTTACTTATCATTATTATTTTTTGAGACAGAGTCTCACTCTGTCGCCCAGGCTGGAGTGCAGTCGCGTGATCTCTGCTCACTGCAAGCTTCGCCTCCTGGGTTCACACCATTCTCCTGCCTCAGCTTCCTGAGTAGCTGGGACTACAGGCATGTGCCACCACACCGGGTAAGTTTTTGTATTTTTAGTAGAGACGGGGTTTCACCATGTTAGGCAGGATGGTCTCGATCTCCTGACCTCATGATCCACCCACCTCGGCCTCCCAAAGTGCTGGGATTACAGGAGTGAGCCACCGTGCCTGGCCTCCTTTAATTATAAGTCACTTAGTCTATGGTTGTTTAGTATAGTATGTGAATTGAGACATTAGGAAATTGTTTAAGACTATACATACAATTATAGATTTATTATAGCCAAAGAATACAAATTAAGCCAACAAACAAAGAGAAACATAAGGCCAGGTCTGAGAGGAGTGCAAACATAACATAAAATTTCCATCGTACTTTTGCCATATCAATGTATGGCAATTGATGCATGGAGTTGTCATACATATTGGCTTCAGGTCAACCCAGGAAGTTCACCTGAGCCTGTGGTGCTCAGGGTTTTTATCAGGGCTTGATTGCATACTGCTCATGTAATTGATGTTTAGTTCCCAGCCTTTCTGGAGGATCAGCATAATGACTTTTATCCCCCGTTCTCTGGAAATCAGAACTGACATGGCATGTCCCAAAGGCCCCATCATAAACCACATTGTTGGACTTTCCAGTGACCAAAGCCTCCTGGCAAACAAAGAGGCTTGAATTTGTTCATTAATTCATTTGTTGAATTCTTTGTTCATTAATTCAACAGCTACTTAGTGAGCACTTTATATATTCCTGACAATTGGTAGATACTGGGGATAAAATAATGAGCAAATATAAATTATTGTGCCTTTATAGAGATTCAGTTTGTTTCTCATATCTACATTTGTGGCAGGATGATTCATATTCTGATTAGGGTGTCAGCTAAAAAACAATTTATTCTAGTAAGAACATGTTGTGGTAGGTTATAAAAATGGTCCCCAAGTTTTTTCTTTGTTACATTCACATCATTGTGATGCAGTGGTGCAGATATTTCCATCAGACAGGAGAGCCTGTTACTCCAACACCTTGAATCCAGGTTTGGGTTGGCCTTGCAACTTGCTTTGACCAATATGCTATCAGCAAATATGGCAGGGTGCTCACCACAGGATACTTCTGACACTCAGTGTTAGTAATTTACCCTCAGTCTACATGTATTAATACTTTTTCCTTGTTGACTGTAGAGCTTCTTTTACTTCCTAATTTCACAGGCAGTGGATAAGGAAGTTTAACACGAGAGTCGTAATGCCACAAAATGTGGATGCTGGCTTTTCTTGCTCTTGAAACACGGTAGATTCAGGTTGTAAATCCATGTAAGAGAGAGCTCCAAAGAAAACGGTGACAGCTGTCAGGTGGAAGACAACTGTGGAAAAAGACCCATAGCAGAGGGCAAGCTCGGGATGATGGAAGATATGTGTGTACTTGAAGGTGACGGGCAGCATAGTGACATTCAAGTAAACTCCAGCATAGATTAGCAACTATTTTTACTACATGTATTTTTAATTGAATTTTTATTGACATCATTGTAGATTTGCATGCCATTGTAAGAAATAATACAGAGAGCTCCCTTGCACGCTTTTTGTTTGTTTTTTTAATGAGGTGGAGTTTCACTTTTATTGCCCAGACTGGAGTGCAATGGAGCAATCTTGGCTCACCACAACCTCCGCCTCCCGGGTTCAAGTGATTCTCCTCCCTTAGCCTCCCAAGTAGCTGGGATTACAGGCATATGCAACCATGCCTGGCTAATTTTGTATCTTTAGTAGAGATGGGGTTTCTCCATGTTGGTCAGGCTGGTCTTGAACTCACGACCTCAGGTGATCCGCCTGTCTGGGCCTCCCAAAGTGCTGGGATTACAGGTGTGAGCCACTTCAGCCTCCCTTGCACGCTTTGCCTAATTTTCTCCTGTGACAGGAAGAGTAATGATTCCCCAAAGATGTCTGCATCCTAATCCCTAGTATCTGTGAATGTATTAGGTTATGTGGTAAAGGAGAACTAAGTTCGCAGATGAAATTAAGATTGCTAATTGGCGCACCTTGAGAGGGGAGGTTATTCTGGATTATCCAGTTAGGGCCAGTATAACCACAGGGGCCCTTATAAACAGAAGAGGCAGAAGAGTGGAGTGAGAGTCTTGAAGATGCTGTGATGCTGGCTTTGAAGATAGGAAAGGGGCTACAAGCCAAGGAATGCCACTGACTCCTACAAACCGAAACGGGAAGAAAATGGATCATTTCCTAGAGCCTCCAGAAAGGAACACAGCTCTGCTGGTAACTTGATTTGAGACCTATTTTGGACATCTGACTTCCAGAACTATAATATGTTAAATTTGTGTTGTTTTAAGCCACTTATTTTTGTTGTGATTTGTTATAGCAGCAATAGAAAACAGATACACCTGGCCAGGCGCGGTGGCTCACGCTTGTAATCCCAGCACTTTGGGAGGCCGAGGTGGGCGGATCACGAGGTCAGGAGATCGAGACCATGGTGAAACCCCGTCTCTACTAAAAATACAAAAAATTAGCCGGGCGTGGTGGTGGGTGCCTGTAGTCCCAGCTACTTGGAGAGGCTGAGGCAGGAGAATGGCGTGAACCCGGGAGGCGGAGCTTGCAGTGAGCCGAGATTGCGCCACTGCACTCCAGCCTGGGTGACAGAGTGAGACTCCGTCTTAAAAAAAAAAAAAAAAAAAAAAAGAAAACAGATACACCCTATTGGTGACATATTGTGAGCGTATAGTGTAACATCACAAGGAGGACATTGACGTTGACACGACACTGATCTTGTTCAAATTTTCCCAGTCTTTACTTGTGTGAGTGTGTTTGTATTAAGTTCTATGAAACTTTATCACCTGTGTGGGTTCCTGTATTCACCACCACAGTCAAGATGCCACATATTTCCCAAACCACCAAGATTCCTTGTGCTGCTGTTTTATAACTTCAGCCATCTCATCCTGTCCACATGCCTTTCTCATCCCATCCCTAATTCCAGGCAACCGCTAATCTCTCCTCCATTTCTAAAACTTTGTCATTTAAAGTATTCTATATAAATGGATACATACCGGGTATAACCTTTCGGGGTTAGCTTTTTTCTTGGCATGATTCCCAAGTGATTAATCCAAGTTGTTATGATACGTATGTACCACAGATTATTTAACCATTAACATGTTGAAGTATATCTGGGCTGATTCTAGTGACTGTCTCTTACAAATAAAGCAGCTGTGAACATTCATGTACAGGTTTTTATATAAACAGGAGCCTTCAATTTCACTGGAATAAATGGCTGGGTGTGCTGGGCCATATGGTAGTTGCAAGTTGAGTTTTTAAGAAACTGCCAAACTGTTTTCCTGAGTTGCTGTATTATTTTACAATCCCATCAACTAATACATGAGAAAAAATAGATTTTTTCTGTGTCCTCAATAGTATTTAGTGTTTTCACAATTAAATAAAATTGTATCCATTATATAGTTATTTAGTGATATTTCATTGTGTTCTTAATCTGTTAAATTTTTCTTTGAAATGGAACAGTGTATTAAAATACCCGAGAATGGTGGCATAAAGTAATGTGTCTAAACTCATTTTAAAAAATGCCTTTCGCTAATTTGAAGTTGATGTCATCACTCTTCAACTTTCCATGGTCTCATCTCTTAAAGTTTGTAGCCATTTTTCCTGGTATGTTAGTTAATGTTCCTTATTTGTGGGGACTTTGCAGTTTTTTTTCTTTATTTTTTATAAACATATCTTGAAAGAATCTCCCATTTAGCTGTTGCTTTACTCTAGGTCTTTACATTGCTCATATAGTTTGACATTTTGATGAACATGTCCCATTTGAATTTCCTCTTCCATTTTGTTATTATTATTGTCCAGCTAGAAGAAAAACCACATGGTAAATCGTGTAATTAATACCCTGTAATTGCTTATTTTGACCTGATCATATGTTTTCATGTTTTTCTACTTCTAAGCCATTTCAGCATTCTTTATGTATGTAGCCGACACATACTTATTTTAATACGTACCATAGTGCTTTAGACTTTTTGAACCTAATATCTGTGTTCTTAAGCACTATTCCCAATATTGATCTTGGAACAGAATAGCAGAGACCCTTGGAATTTAAGCTTTTTGTGATCTATGACCCATTCAAATTCCTGGGCCTGTTTTCTGGGTAAGTTTTTTAATTTCTGTGATTTTTGAGGCTATGACGGAGTTCAGTATGTACTACTTAGCAAATATGTAAGCCTGGATGGCATTTATTTATGTGGATTTCTTGTCTTTTGTTAAAATTTGGAACTATAATACTGTTTATTATACAGTGCAAAATCTAAAAATTAAAGCTTTGAAAATCCAGTTACTAACGAAGTTTTCCAGAATTTACTTTTTTGGAATTAGTGTGTTTCCAGACATACGATGTGCTTCCCAGACATGGGGCAAAGTTTCTGTATAATGCTCTTTATTATTCATCTGCTTTCTCCAGATATTGGAAAATGCATGACTAATTATGAAAACATAGGCTTTTTATTAGATTCATCTTGGAACTTTCTTTTTCACATCTGGTGCAAGGCTGGTTGCTTCCTAGGGTAAGGTTTTCTGATTGCTTCAAATGGGGCATTTTGTTTCTGAGGCCTGTGGGGATGGGACTTTTTTTTTTTTTTTTTTTTTTTTTTTTTTTTTTTTTTTTTTTTTTTTGAGACGGAGTCTCGCTCTGTCGCCCAGGCTGGAGTGCAGTGGCGCAATCTCGGCTCACTGCAAGCTCCGCTTCCCAGGTTCACGCCATTCCCCTGCCTCAGCCTCTCCGAGTAGCTGGGACTA
>NW_026652280.1:75795782-75796540 GCF_009828535.3 Hylobates moloch | reverse complement strand
GGTTCACGCCATTCCCCTGCCTCAGCCTCTCCGAGTAGCTGGGACTACAGGCGCCCGCCACCACGCCCGGCTAATTTTTTGTGTTTTTAGTAGAGACGGGGTTACACCGTGGTCTCGATCTCCTGACCTCGTGATCCGCCCGCCTCGGCCTCCCAAAGTGCTGGGATTACAAGCGTGAGCCACCGCGCCCGGCCGGGACTTTTGTCCTGTAAGGATCTCAGTGTCTGAGGACTGAAATGAGCTAAAAACATACAACATTCATTGGCACATCACTGTCAGATTAAGAGCTAATCTTTTCAGAAGAGATCATTTAAAAACTGTTGTAAGTGACTAAAATGTAAGGATTGTTCATCCTGTGTTGTTCTGTCTATGGGTTTAGTTTGTATCCTTTTCTGAATAATTAGTTGTGGAATCAAAAACCTGGGTTTGATGCAGGAAACCTAGTTTTCTCATGATAAATGGGGCTAATTCTAGATTCTGCAGGCCATAAGGAGAATGGAAATAGAAAATGTATGTGAAAATACTCTATGACTTGTGATCAAGAAGAGGATTTAACCTGGGTCTCACAGTGCTACAAAATCCAGAGATGACTTTCTTCTGTCCTTGGGACTTTCTAGAAACAGAATGTAAGTACGTGTCAGAGACAGCAGAGAGAAAATGGTGACAACTTTCAGGTAGAAGACACTCATGAGAAGGCCTTTTTCTTTCTATCAGAAGGCAACCTCAGGATGGCAGCCAGAATATATATATATATATAT
>NW_026652280.1:75716122-75795682 GCF_009828535.3 Hylobates moloch | reverse complement strand
ATAATTTTTCATATATGCATTATATTATATAAATATATTATTCTTTATATATGTATATACATGTGTATTTTATTATATATTATATATAATATTTATATAAAATGTGTATTTTATTATATATAATATATAATATTTATATAAAATACATATGTATATACATATATAAAGAAATATATATTTATATATGTATATGCATATATGAAAGATTATAAATAAAGTGCTATGGAGGTTCATTGTAACCTGAGTGATTCTTCTTGGATATGTCCTTGTCACCTGCAGACATCTCAAGGGCACTGCTGCATGACACGGAAGTTCTCTAGACACTGAAATGCTGCCCCAGCATTGCTGAGGAATCAGTCAATATCCTGGGCTCAGCTTTATTCATGCCTGCAGTGCTCCTTAACAGTGGGAAGCTAACACACATGTGATTGATCTGGACTTCCTCCAGAGAGCTGCATTATATAAACATATGTAACTCACCTGCTAAGTCATTCTCCATGATAGAACTCTTAGCTCTGCCCCCAGGGCAGGAGATAGTCCAACAGACAGTCTGTTCTGAGCACCTACAGTATTGCTGTAAAATGCTTGATGTTTTGTCTCTCATTTAAAAATATCGTGCTTCAGCAAAAGAAACTACCATCAGAGTGAACAGGCAACCTACAGAATGGGAGAAAATTTTTGCAGCCTACTCATCTGACAAAGGGCTAATATCCAGAATCTACAATGAACTCAAACAAATTTACAAGAAAAAAACAAACAACCCCATCAAAAAGTGGGCAAAGGACATGAACAGACACTTCTCAAAAGAAGACATTTATGCAGCCAAAAAACACATGAAGAAATGCTCATCATCACTGGCCATCAGAGAAATGCAAATCAAAACCACAGTGAGATACCATCTCACACCAGTTAGAATGGCCATCATTAAAAAATCAGGAAACAACAGGTGCTGGAGAGGATGTGGAGAAATAGGAACACTTTTACACTGTTGGTGGGACTGTAAACTAGTTCAACCATTGTGGAAGTCAGTGTGGCGATTCCTCAGGGATCTCGAACTAGAAATACCATTTGACCCAGCCATCCCATTACTGGGTATATACCCAAAGGACTATAAATCATGCTGCTATAAAGACACATGTACACATATGTTTATTGCGGCACTATTCACAATAGCAAAGAGTTGGAACCAACCCAAATGTCCAACAACGATAGACTGGATTAAGAAAATGTGGCACATATACACCATGGAATACTATGCAGCCATAAAAAATGATGAGTTTATGTCCTTTGTAGGGACATGGATGAAACTGGAAAACATCATTCTCAGTAAACTATCGCAAGGACAAAAAACCAAACACCGCATGTTCTCACTCATAGGTGGGAATTGAACAATGAGAACTCATGGACACAGGAAGGGGAACATCACACTCTGGGGACTGTTGTGGGTTGGGGGGAGGGGGGAGGGACAGCATTAGGAGACATACCTAATGCTAAATGACGAGTTAATGGGTACAGCAAACCAACACAGCACATGGATACATATGTAACAAACCTGCACATTGTGCACATGTACCCTAAAACCTAAAGTATAATAATAAAATAAAATAAAATAAAATAAAATAAAATAAAAATATCGTGCTTATAATTGGTTAGTGAGAGGTCAGTCTTGAATTGCCCCCTTTTTGCCTCATTAAAAAGAATGAAGCAATATTATCTACTATATACAATATTGCTATAAACTTTATTGTGCATGTTACTTGGTACAATTATTTTTCATGAATAATCCACTAGTTTCCTGTTCCTATTGCTTCTGTAACAAACTACTACAGATTAATTGCCACTTGAGCACTTCAGAAATTAAGATTGATGGCGTTTAGGTATAAAATTTATGAGTTAGCTGTTAGGTCTAATCTTTCTAATCCACATTCTACCACTGAAAATGAAATTTGAAATAGCTAAAGAGACAGTCTATCTTTTTTTTTTTTTTTTGCTTTGGAGTAGGGCTAGTCTCTTGAAGAATTTCGCTTTTATGTATTGACTCTTGAATGACCTGATTATGGGGGTGACAGCAGTGGTTGGGTGAGTACACAGTCTCCCTGAGAATGTTCAATGCAAAATCATAGTCTGTTTTGTAGAAAAAGAACAGTTTCTTAGAAAGCACTCAGCTTTCTGAACTTTTTGAAATTTTATTTTAGTTAAACATATCATAACAATGTGCAGAGAATTGGATTAGTCATCACCCTGCTTCATGACACACTGTTGCCGTTGGTCCATGCACAGCCCCACTTGATATTAATTACATAATAATTTGTTAAGTGAATAATCCAGTCCAAGGTCTCGAAAATTATCTACAATATATACCTACCAATATACTCCTTCCCTGTACTATGCACCTGCTTAGCCTCATCCTTATCTGGAAACAGCAACATTACGAATGTTTCTTTGTATCTTTTTATTTTTTGATTTATAGCTTTAACACACAGACACACACACACACACACACACACACACACACACACGCACCCCTGAACCGTATGTTTTCTAGTTTGCCTGTTACTGAACTTAATGAAATTTTTTTTCTATTTTATTCATGGATGTTTATTTTTACTTAATAGTGTTAAAACTTTTCTGTTGTGTCATAGTAGCAGTTCCTTCATTTTCACTGCTGCATAATATTCCATTATGTGATTAAAATCTAATTAATTTATCCCTTCACCTGTGTAGCAGCCATGCGAATGAATTTGTAGGCCTCCTTCAAGGAGTGTAAGTGACCCAGGATCTGAGCTTCACACTTTGAAATCCTTTGTAGTAGTTTTTCTGAGACCCCACTTCCCATGGGCTGCTCTCCGCCAATGACTTTGTGCAGAATGGATTCTAAGGCAGACTCATACCTGGGAGACACAGGACTCATTTGTCAGCCCATTTTGGTTCAAGGATTTCTCAATAACTTTGCCGAATCATCCTTCTACTTTGTGACAGTCTCACATGCTTCCGCCCAATGCTCTCTTCCTCTCTTCTTGACTTGGGGTCAGACTTGCAGCTTTCCTAGTTTTTCCCATTGTCCTATTTCATTTTACATGGGAATCCCCCTAAAAATATTTGCATGTGTAATCGCATCTTGGTGTCTGCTTCTTAGAGGATTTAGACTAACAGATTCTGCCAATGGATGTTGGAGTAGTTTCCAGATTTTTCTACTATACACAATATTGCTATACACTTTGTGTTACCTGTTACTTGGCATTATTTTTCATGAGTATTGCACTAGTTTCCTTTCTTATTGCTTCTGTAACAAACTAGCACAGAGTACTTCTACTTCCTCTTCCTCAGGTCCAGTGATGTCATTACTATAGTGGACCAGAGTGGTGTTCTACAGGTTTCCAGATGCTCAAGGTCCCCTAAGCTACAGTGGCTAAGGAGAGTTCAGATAGCCCTGGGAACGACTAGGAATGTTTCATGATATCTATGCTAAGAGAAGGTAACTTCCTTCTAACATGCTTCCTGATACGTGTGGAAAATAATGCATTTCCAAATTAGTGCCAGTGCATAGTACTAGAGGCTGTTTGCTCCAGTAACAATTGCACATCTGAGACAGTGGCTGAGATTGGTGCTTCCATTTGGCTAAGATTGTGGTAGTCAATTTTCTGCCATAATCTGTTTGGGTTTTATAGGTCCTGGACTGGTGAATTAAATGGGGATGTAATGGGGACCACCACCTCATCTAAGTCTTAGAGAATGGCACTATTGCACGCCACCTGGAATAACTCTGAGGTACTGTTATGTTTACTATCCCCCAAATCACTTCCCCTTTCACTATAATGGTAGATGACCATTATCTTCTGCCTCATAGAAGATTGATCACCAATATCTTCGGCAGTAGGATATCACAGCAACAATATCCTTGGCAGTAGTTTCTTTTTTAACTGTAATAGTAAGTTATCTATGCAAAGGATCATTTCAGGTGTTGAGGATTAATTCCTGAAATGTGTAATTTTTCTGGTGGGGAATGATGGAGACACCACACTTGCATCCACTGCCAAAATTGCTCACTACTCCTCTGGGTTAAGTGATAGTTTTATTCATGCTCTCTTCCGTGTCTATAATTCCTGTATGCTATTAGATCCTTCTGCCCTTTTGTCTTCTGTAACACATGCATACACACACACATTATATACACACACACACACACACACATACACATACACACACACAAACTTGACCTCTAAAATCAAAAGAAAACATCAGTAATAATAACCAAACAATTCTTGGAGATTCCTGATAGCTTGCTCAAACTACCAAGCTGGTTTCACATATTTTATTCCATAAACTGTGTATTGAAAAACATAACATTAAGACACTGAGGAGCTGAGGGAATTGACCTGCTTACATTATCCTGTTGCTCTTTTATTCTCCACTTCTACATATAACATGACAGACATGTACTTTCTGTGTGTTTATTTACGACAACACTGTTCAATGTTGTAACAGGCAGTTGCTTCACCCAGTAAGCTTGGCAAAGCTCTGGTTGCTGCTTCAGAATCCAGAGACAGCTGCACTGGACTGCAGCTGACTCCTCTCAACTCCACTGAGAGTGCTCTGTCTAGATTTCTGGTCTTTCCTTTCTGCTTTCATTTGTCCATTCATTTTTTGAACAAATGTTTATTGAGCAACTACAATGTGGTAAGAATATGCTGGGTGTTGGGAATCCAATGTTGAGCAAGTATTTTCCTCAACTTTATGTTCCGTATCGGTGGGCACATTCATCTTTTCTGGTGGCAGGATGAATCACATGATCAGTCAGAGCCAATAAAGCAGGAAATTAATCATCAAATGGATAGAAAGATGCTACAGCATTTCCTGTGTAATTTGGTATCTCCCTAGCCATCTTCCCAGAGAGAGTGTTTTCCTTTAATCCCTTTTTGTTTGAATAGTGAAGTCAGAAACTTTAAAACTAGTGTAGTGTCAGTATCTCCTGGGAAGCATTTTTTAGCCCCAGGAGATGTTTCTATTATATTTTCCAAAATTAAAGTGCTTATCTATTGAAAAAAGTAGCATTGGTTTATGATGTGAATAAGTTACCTATTTTGTTTTTTGATACTTTCAACTTTTATTCTAGATGTGGGGGTTCATGCACAGGTTATATGGGTATATTGCATGATGCTGAGGTTTGGGATGTGAATGATCCCATTACCTAGGTAGTGAATACAGTGATACGGAAAGGAGACAGGAAAATACTGGGTAGAAGGGGGTGGTTCCCCTGCAAAGGCCCCACCCTCAAGCCTGGAGACCCATAGCCATAAGTGGGAACAGGCATTTCTGTTCGTGCATCCAAAAAGTTGCCTTTTGTCCCACTATGTCCCGCTATCCTGTACTCATGTAAACCCCAAACCCCAGGCCCCAGAAGCAGATGAGGAGATGAGACAGGAGACAAGCAGATGAACAGCGGAATGGTGTGGCAGATAAAGAGAGGAGAAGGAACGTCTGAATGCTGAGAGGAGTTAGGCTGGGGCAGTCAGAGGGATGTTTTGCTGCTGGATTGGGCACAACTCCAGGGGAAGATCATCTTCCCACTCCATCCCCCTTTCAGCTCTCCATGCATCCCGCTGAGAACCACCTCCACCATTCAGTAAAATCCTCCATTCATCCTTCAAGCCTGTGTGTGACTCAGTTTTTCTGGGATGCTGGGCAGGAGCTCGGGATACAGAAAGCTGTCACACTGGCCCTCTGCCCTTGCAAAAAGACAGAGGGTCCATTGAGCTGGTTAACATTTAAGCTGTCTGCGAATGGCAGGGCTAAAAAAGCGTTGTAATACTGGGGCCACAGGCACCCACCCCTAGACACTACCATGTGGCCGGAGCTCAAAGCACTGCCCCAGTTCCTGCACCTGACCGTCTGTGTGCTCCCCTGTCCATCAGGGGTTTGAGCAGCAATGGTGACAGAAAAGGTGAGCCACACCCCTGTCGCTCAGGGGATTAGAGAACTCTTCTGTTTCAATAGCACCCAACAGTTAGTTTTTTAAACCCTTGCCCCACTTGTTCCCTTCCCCACTAGTATTTCCCAGTGTCTTTTTTCCCATCTTTGTGTCTGTGTGTACTCAATATTTAGCTTGCACTTATACATGAGAACATGTGGTATTTGCTTTTCTGTTCCGGTGTTAATTCGCTTAGGATAGTGGCCTCTAGCTTTAGCCATGTGGCTGCAAAGGACCTCAGTTCGTACATTTTTATGGCTGTGTGGTATTCCATGATGTATGTACACCGTATTTTCTTTATCCAATCCACCGCTGATGGGCACTTAGGCTGATTCTATGTTGTTGCTATCGTGAATGGTGCTGTGATGAACATACAAGCACATGTGTCTTTTTTGTAGAAAAATTTATTTTCTTTTAGATATTATCCAGTAATGGGATTACTCAGTCAAATGATAGTTTGTTTTAAGTTCTTTCAGAAATCTCCAGACTGCTTTCCACAGTGGCTGAACTAATTTACATTCCCAGCAGTGTATAAGCATTCCCCTTTCTCCATGGTCTGGCCAGCATCTGTTGCTTTTTGACTTGTTAATAATAGACATTCTAACTGATATGAGATGGTTATCTCATTGTGATTTTGATTTGCATTTTTCTGATGATTAGTCTTGTTGAGGATTTTTGCATATGGTTGTTGTCTTCTTGTATGTCTTCTTTTGAGAAGTATCTGGTCATATTCTTTGCCCACTTTTTAATGGGGTTATTTGTTTTTTGCTTGTTGAGTGGTTTAAGCTCCTTATACCTTATGGAGATTAGATTTATTGGATGCATAGTTTCTGAGAGTTTTCTCCCATTCTGTAGGTTGCCTGTATACTCTGTTGATAGTGTCTTTTGCTATGCAGAAGGTCTTTAATTTAATTAGGTCACAGTTGTCAAATTTTTTGTTGCTACAGCTTTTGAGGACTTAGTCATAAATTATTTCCCAAGGCTGATGTTTAGAATGGTGTTTCCAAGGTTTTCTTCTAGGATTCTTATAGTTTGAGATCTCACATTTATCTCTTTAATACATCTTGAGTTAATTTTTGTATATGTTAAAAGATAGGTGTCCAGTTTTTTTTTTTTTTGGTATATCGCTAACCTATTATCCCAGCACCATTTATTGAATAAGAAATCCTTTCTCCATTGCTTACTTTTGTTGACTTTGTTAAAGATCAGATAGCCGTGTGTGCATGTGTGACTTTCTTTCTAGGTTCTCTAGTCTGTTGCACTGGTCTATGTTACTGTTTTTGTACTAGTATCATGCTGTTTTGGCTACTGGAGCCCTATAGTATGTTTTGAAATTGGATAATGTGGTGCCTCCAGCTTAGTTCCTTTTGCTAAGGATTGCTTTGGCTATTTGGGCTCTTTTCCATTTTCATATGAATTTTAGAATAGTTTTTCTAATTCTGTGAAAAACGGCACTGTGGCTTGATGGAATAGCATTGAATCTACAGATTGCTTGGGGTAGTTTGGCCATTTTAATGATATCGATTATGCTAATCCATGAGCATGGACTGTTTTTCCATTTGTTTGTGTCCTCTCTGATTTCTTTGAGTAGTGTTTTGTAATTCTCTGCTAGTAGAGATATTTCATTTACTTGGTTAGATGTATTCTTAGATATTTTATCTTTTTTGGTAGCTATTATTAATTGAATTGCATTCTTGATTTGGCTCTCAGTTTAACATTATTGATGTTTAGAAGTGCTACTGATTTTTGTGCATTGATTTTGTAACCTAAAAATTTAGTGAATTCATTTATCAGCTCCAGGAGCCTTTTGACAGAGTCTTTAGAGTTATCTAGATATAGAATCATATAGTCCGCAAAGAGAGATAGTTTGACTTCTTCTTTTCCTATTTGGGTGGCTTTTGTTTCTTTCTCTGGCCTGATTGCTCTGCTTAGGACTTCTAGAACTATGTTGAACTGTGGTGAGAGTGGGCACCCTTGTCTTGTTCCAGTTTTCAAGGGGGAATGCCTTCAGATTTTGCCCATTCATTATGACACTGGCTGTGAATTTGTCATAGATTGCACTTATTTTGAGGTACATTGCTTTGATGCTTAGTTTATAGAGAATTTTGATAATGAAGGGATGTTGCATTTTATTGAAGGCTTTTTCTGCATCTATTGAGATCATATCGTTTTTGTTTTAAATGCTGTTTATGTGGTGAATGACATTTCATGATTTGCATATATCGAACCAACCTTGCGTCCAAAGAATGAAGCCTACTTGATCATGGTGAACTAACTTTTGATGTGCTGTTGAATTTGGCTTGCTAGTATTTCATTAATGGTTTTGCATCTATGTTCATGAGGAATATTGGCCTGCAGTTTTCTTTTTTCATTGTGTCTTTGCCAGGTTTTAGTATCAGACACCTGATGCTGGTTTCATAGAATGAGTTGCAAAGGAGTCCCTCCTGCTCAATTTTTTGAAATAGTTTCAGTAGAATTGGCACCAGCTCTTCTTTTTACATCTGGTAGAATTTGACTGCAAATTCATCTGGTCTGTGCTTTGTTTTTGGTTGGTAGATTTTTAGTATTTTTCACTTCAGAACTTGATACTAGTCTGCTCAGGGTTTCAATTTCTTCCTTATTAAATCTTGGGAGTTTGTGGGTTCCTAGGATTTTATCCATTTCCTCTATATTTTCTAGTCCATTTGCATAAAAGTGTTCATAATATTCTCTGAGTATCTTTTGTACTTCTGTGGGATTGGTTGTAATGTCACCTTTGTCTTTTCTGGTTGTGCTTATTGGGATTTTTCCTTTTTTTTTTCTTTGTGAATCTAGCTAGCAGCCTATCAATCTTATTTATCCTTTCAATAAACCAAATTTTAGTTTCATTAATTTTTTTGTATAAGGTTTTGGGTCTCAGTTTTGTTCAGTTCTGTTCTGATTTTAGTTATTTCTTTTCTTTTGCCAACTTTGTGGTTGATTTGCTCTTGTTTTTCTAATTCCTCTAGATGTGATGTTAGATTATTAGTTTGACATCTTTCTACGTGTTTCCTATTGAAGAAACATTAGATTTTGGTAGAAAATTTGTGGGATGATTTGTTGTGCTGAATGTTAACAACTAGGGCTAATTTAAAAGAACTTTTTCCCTATCAATTTTAAAGCTTCTTTTACTTCCTTATTTCTCAAGCTGTAGATTAAAGGATTCAACATGGAAATAACAGTGCCATAAAATATAGAGGCCACTTTCATATTCTCCTGGGAATTATTAGAATGAGACTGTAAGTACATGTAAGAGAGTGTCCCATAGAAAATGGCAACTGCAGTCAGGTGGGAGGCACATGTTGAGAAGGATTTTTTCCTTCCTGCACTAGAAGACATTTTCAGGATGGTGGCCATGAAGTAGATGTAGGAAAAGATGACGACCAACCCAGTGGACATCAAGTTAAATCCCACAAATACAACAAGTAACATGATGTTGATGTCAATATTGGAAAGTGAAAGGGCAAGAATTGGGGGACCATCACAGAAGAAGTGGTTGATGTTATTGGACTGGCAGAAGGACAGTGAAAATGTAAAACCTGTTTGTACAGAGGCATTTATTGAGCCCATGATGTATGAACCAGCTACCAAATGGATGCAGACTGTTCAGGACATGATTACGGTATAGTGAAGGGGCTTACAGATCGCAACATAATGGTCCACTGCCATCATAGCCAGGAGATAACAGTCACTGGTTGCAAATGTTGCATAAACCAATAATTGTATCACACAGCCCCGAAATGATATCAAATTATTTTCTTCTGTGAAGTTTTGGAGCATCTTGGGAGTGATAGCAGAAGTGTAACAGATATCAACAAAAGCCAAATGTTGTAGAAAAAAGTACATGGGTGTTTGAAATCTGGAATCTGTGTTGATGAGTAAGATTACTCCAGTATTACCCATTACGGAGGTCACATAGATGAGAAGGAATACAATGAAGAGGTTACACCAAAATTCTTGCTGGGCACCAAATCCCAGAAGACAGAATTCAGTCACTTCAGTGCTGTTTCCTCATGCCATGGCTACCAAAACTCTAGAAATGACCAAGAGAAGGACCCAGAAAAGAAGGGAAATCCTTGTGACTTCTTGCAATGAAATGGCTCTGTATTTCACGTCACTTTTTTCTATTTGGATTTTCATGACAAATACAATAGTGTTACTCATTTTCAAATTTAAAAAATTTATTTATTTTTTAAATAAATGAAAGAAGAAATGAATTTATTTTCAAAATGAAAAAGGTTGTCTTAGAAGAAGACTGACTTCTAATGTGTGTAGTTCTTAGAAATATAGATGAACAATATTTCACTATACTAAACAGGCATCCATACCTAAAGTAATATTAAAACATAATTTTGTACCCCTTTAGAAACCTGTAATTATTCACAGCCACCTACCATTTTAATTTTGGATAAAGCTCTTGAAATTAGTACAATAAATTAGAGATAAATTTCCCTAAATATGTTCATGCTTTACATATGTTTGAAGGCTTCAAAGTATCTTCGTATTCATATCTTTAGAATGCAACTCCCATCTAGGTGATACTCTTTACAAGCAAAATACACCTGTTATATAATTGATGTCTGAGAAATAGCTTTACATTTTCTATTGCTTTTTTTTCTGTTCTGTAGTGGAGGAACAAGGAAGCAGAAACAATTCTCTTCAATTTAACATTTAGTGAATACTGAGGTATATTAAGTTAGCATAAGTTTCTTCATAGGGTAAATTTACTGTAAAATGAAAGAAATGCAGTCCTTTCAAAAAGTGTTTCTTTCATTTGAATAAACACTTACTAGAGGAAGCTTGAATAGGCCAGAAGTCTAGTTAAGCTAGAATCTCAATAGAGTAATGACATTTATCATATTAACTTGACTTTAGTAATCTGGATTTAAATAAAATAATATGAAAATATGAGGATGCTTTTCAAGAGCTAAGGAAACTAGTGTAACCCCCCCATCCAATCTTGCACAGAATCTGTACATTTCTATGTTTAATATTGAGCTAATCGTTGGCTGGTTCAATAAGAAATATTTTGTTTCATCTGTGTTGAAGGTGTTTTCTAATCAAACGGATACTACAAAGAAAATGGCCAACGATCTAAGCATTTTTTTTAACATTAATGTTTGGTGGTACATGTGAAGGTTTGTTACATAGGTAAACTCATGCCACGGGGGTTTACCCTAGCATTTTAAACATGCTTAATATATGGGTAGTGCTGGGTTTTTTAGGCTTCATTTATAGTCAACCTTGTGCAGTGGAAAGGAAATATGTAACCCTGGTTTTGAATTTTTGTCTCACCAGTTAATAGAAAAAGGCATATAATTCCCTTTGGCCCTAGTTACTTCCCGTGTACAATGGGGATCACAGAACTCATCTAGAAGTTAATTATGTTCATTCACTTGTTTATAGTATCAATAACATGCATATTATATAAAATATAATATTATGTAACTTGCATTGAAAATAAGTTAGCAAAACGTTTTAATAGCAAAATCAGGAAACAGAATTGTATACATTTCAGTAGATTTATATTATTCATTAAAACCTAGCCTAAGGCAGAGAGATAAATATGTACTTTTATGGAGTCAAAAGAGAAAAGCATGTTGTAGAAAAATATGTAGATTTGGACCACTTGAAAAACTAAACTCTCTGTCACTCTTACTGTCTCTTACTTTCATTCTCTTTATTTGTGGATAAATGCCAGAAAATGTGCACACCGAATTCAAGTATAGTTATTCATGGGTGTGGCATTAGGTGAAAAAGAACATTATTTTCTAAACTTATAAACTTCTGAACTTTCACTTTTATAATGGGAATTCATGCCCTTTATTGTTTTAAAAATGAAGAAAACTATGTTTTATGTGGTCATTGATGCCCTAAACTTGTCTGCCATTTCATTATTTTAACTGTTCTTTTTGTTTCTCTCTTTTCTTTTTCCCGCATTTCTGTGGGCTTTTTCTTGAACTTTTTCTTATAATCCCATTTTGGTGCAGCCATAGTGATTTTTTTTTGTGTAGTGTTTTTACTAGGTATCTTTCTATAGCTTTTTTAGTGGCTTCCCTAGGTGTTGCATTAGATGGGCATGGCTTGTTTTATTCTGCTTCACAGATGTTGCATTTTTAAAAAATAAAATTAAAGGTTTGTGGCAATCCTGCATTAAGCAAGTCTGTTAGCACCATTTTCCAGCAGCACGTGGTCATTTGATATCCTTGTGTCAGCATTTTTAGCAATAAAGTTTTTTTATATAAAGGCATATACTTTTTTAGACATAATGCTATTGCACATTTAATAGACTGCCGTGCAGTATAAACGTAACTTTTGTATGCACTGAGAAACCAAAATATTTGTGTGACTTGCTTTATTTTGAGGGTCACTTAATTGAGGTGGTCTGGAACTAAACCCACAATGTCTCTGAGATATGTTTGTATAATCATAACTTGTGTCCATTTTACCAATTTTAGTGAAGTGTGGAAAGGTTACTTCCCTTTTCATTTCTTTACTGTCTCTCACTTACAATTGTCTTAACCATTTCCTCCACATGCACTGAGAACTGCCTTAGGCAGTGTTATGATTTTTGCTTCAAACCTCAATCATCATTTTAAAAACTCAAGATAGAAGAAAAGTCTATCGTATTTCACTCCTTCTACTTTCTTTTCTTTCTTTCTATTTTTTTGAGATAGAGTCTCACCCTGTCGTCCAGGCTGGATGCAGTGGTGTGATCTCGGCTCACTGCAACTGCCGCTTCTCAGGTTCGAGTGATTCTCCTGCCTCAGCCTCCCGAGTAGCTGGTATTACAGATGCCCATCACCACGCCCGGCTACTTTTTCTATTTTTAGTAGAGACTGGGTTTCACTATGTAGGCCAGGCTGATCTCGAACTCCTGATCTCAAGTGATCCACCCGCCTCGGCCTCCCAAAGTGCAGAGATTACAGGCATAAGCCACCGCGCCTGGCCTCTTTCCACTTTCTTAACCTTCTGATGTTTCATGTTTCCTTCATTTAATAATGACTAAAAGAAAGAATACGGAAGAGTGGATAGAAAAATGACACAATCATATTCTGTGTACAAGAAACTCACTTCAGATATAATAATACGTGTAGGTTTGAAATAAAAGGAAGAAAACATATATCATGCAAACATTAGTCAAAAGAATGAAAGTATGGCTATGTAAATGTTAGATAAAGTACATTTTACAGCAAAGAATATTACCAAGGACAAAGAATAACATTACATAATAATAAAAGTGCTAATCTGTTAAGAAGAAATAGCAATACTAAATGTGTAGGCACCAAACAAGTAAACTACAACATATATAAAGGAAAAACTGAAAAAAAAAATTGAATTGAGGTAAAGGCCAATCTATAATTAAAGTTGGGGATTTTAATATTCCTTTCTCAAAAACTTGTAGGACTATATGGAAAATCAGCAAGGATATAGAAGAACTCAACACCATCAGCCAACATGATATCAGTGATAGTTATGGAACAGTCCATCTCACATGACTAGAATACATATTTTTTCCAGCACTTGTAGAATATATATCAAGATAGATTATACACAATCTATATAATTTTAGAAGAATGGAATTCACACAATGTGTGTTCCTGACCACAATGAAATTGAACAAGATATAAACAACAGACACGTTAACAGGAAACTCTCCAGACAGCTGGAAACAAAACAATGCATTTATAAACAATCCTTGGGTCAAATAGGTAGTCACAAGGGAAATACAAAATACTGAACTGAATGAAAATACAATACTTAAAATTTATGGGGTGCAGCTAAAGTAGTGTTTAGTGGGCATCCCATAGCACTAAATGCTTACATTAAAAAAGAGAAAAAGCCTTAAATAATTAATATAGTCTTCTACTTGAAAAATATTGAAAATGAAGAACAAAATAAGTTTAAAATATGTAGCATAATAAATCTAAGAACAGAATTCAATGAATTGGAAAAAGAAAAACAATTTAAAATACTATGAAACAAGAAGCGGGTTTTGAAGAAAATCAGTAAAACTGACGAACCTCCAGAAGGTCTGGCAAAGATAAAAGAGAGAAGATGCAAATTACTAAGTCAGGCAAAGCAGGGGTATCACTGCAGATTCTGCAGGCAGAAAAAAATGATAATAAGAGAATACTACAAATATCTCTACACATATTAATTTGACAAATGAAGCCATTAATTGAGAAGTATAAACTAACCCATATAAAACTGATTATTTGAATAGCCCTACAGCCATGAAGAGAATTGAATTTATAATTTAAAAACTTCCTTTTAAAATATCACTGGAAAACTCACTAAATGTATGAAAAAGAATTAATTATATACAATTTCTTTCAGAAAACAGATGTGAAAAGAACATTTTCCAGCTTATTTTATGAATCCCGTATTACCCTGCTAGCAAAAGCAGACAATATAGCACACAAAAAAGAAAACCATAGTTCTGCATCTTTAATGAATATAGATGCAAACATCTTTTAAAAATTTAGCAAATAGAATTCAGCTATGCGTATAAAATTACACACAATGGCCAAGGTGGGTATATTCAGGTCTAAAAGAGAAAAATCACAGGATCACATAAATTGATGAACAGAAAGAATTTGACAAAATTCAATATCTACTTAATGTCTTAAAAATCTCTGAAAACTAGGAAAAGAGGGCAATTTCCACAACTAATGAAGAACATCTACAGAAAAACCTATAGCTAACATCCTACTTAATAGTTACAGACTAAATGCTTGCCCCTAAAATTGGGAACAGGTGAGGATACTCATTCTCTTCAGCGCTATTTCAACATAGTTTTGGAAGTTCTAGTCAAAGGAAAGGATATATAGGCATAAAAGTGATACAGATCAGAAAAGAAGTAAAACTGTCATTTGTAGATGATATGATGGTTTACGTAGAAGATTCCAAGAATCTACCAAAAACTTCTAGAAGTAATAAGTGAGTTCAGAAAAGATGCAGAATACACGATAGTTCTAAAAAGTCCATACTATTTTCATAACAATGAACTTGTGGAAGCTGGAATAAACAAAACACCATTCATAATAGTTCAAAAAATGAAATGCTTAGGTAGAGATATAACAAAACTATTATAGGACTTGATGATGAAAAGTATAATATGCTGATAAAAGAAATCAAAGAAGATCTACATAAATAGGTATATTGTGTTTAGGAGATGCAAGACTCCACATAGTGGTGTCAGTTCTCCCCAAATTGATGTACAGGTTTAACACAAATGCAATCAAAATCTCAGTGTAGTATTTTTAGCATGTAAACAACAATATTCTAAATGTATAGGGAAGAGCAAAGAAGTTAGAATAGCTAATACAATTCCTAAAACAAAGAAAAAAATGAGATGAATCACTTTACCTAACACCGGGACTTTTTATATATCTACAATAATTAACACTGTGGAATTGGTGGAAAGATAGATTCAAAGATGGAGCAAAATAGTGAATCCACAAATAGATCCACACAAGTGCAGTCATTTGATTTTTGAGCAGGTTCAATTCAATGGAGGAAGGCTTTTTAGAAAATAGTGCTGAGACAATTGGATATTCATAGGCAAAAAAATGAACCCAAACCTAAACCTCATACATTATATAAAAATTAACATGAATCTTAGCTTTAAATGTAAAATATAAAACCATAAAACCTTTAGAGAGTAATCTAAGACAAAATATTTAGGGCAAAACTTTAGGATAGGTGTTGTGAGGAGTTCTTAGACATGACATCAAAAGCACAATCCCCTCCTCAAAAATTCAATAATTGGATCTCATTAAAATTAAAACTTTTGCTCTGTTAAAGACCCAGTGAAGAGCATGAAAAAGCACACTGCACTGGAAGAAAATATTTTCGAACAACGTATGTGATAAAGGACATGTGTTTAGAGAATATAAAGAACTCCCAAACTAAAAAAAAAAAAAAAAAAAAAAAAAAAAATCAAACTGGAAAATGCCTGAACGACATGAACAGACTTTTACCAAAAAGGGCTATATGGATGGTAAATAAACACATGAAAAGGTGTCCAACATCATTAGCCATTAGGGAAATGCAAAGTAAGAACAAAATGTGATATCACTACACTACAAGTGAGATGTCACTGCAGAATGGCTAAAATAAAAAAAACTGTGACAATAGCAAATGCTGGAAAAGACTCAGAGTAACTGGATCACTCATACATTGCTGGCAAAAATGGTAGTCACTCTGGAAAATAGTTTGGCAGTTTTGTAAAAAGCTGCTAGATATACACTTACCATACAACCCAGTCCTTGGACTTGTGGACAATTATGTTTGCATAAAACTTATATTCACACGAAATCCTGTACAAAATTTTTTGATAACATTTTCACTTGTAGTAGCCAAAATCTGTAAACAATCAAATGCCCTACAATAAATGAGTGGTTTAGCAATTTTATTATATCCATACTATGGAATATTATCAAAAATAAAGAGAAACAAACTATTGATACATGCAGCAGCTCAGATGACTCTCAAGGGCATTATTCTGAGTGTAAAAAAGCCAACATCAAAAGGACATATACTATATGATTCCATTTACAAAGCGTTATCAAAATGACGGAATTATAGAAATAGAGAACAGGTTGGTAATTGCCAGACGTTGGGGTGGTAAGGGGAGGGGCATGGTGTGATCAGAAGGGGTACAAAGGAGACATGTAGAATCTGAGATGTGTGATCAAGTCTGTATCTTCACTGCAGTGGTAGCGCTATAAATCTACACATGTATGAAATGACATAGAGCTATATACACAACTGTCCCAGTATCAAAATCCTGTTTTGATGTCATATTGTAATTATGTAAGACTGAACCCTTGAGGAAAAAGTATGTGAAGGATATTTGAGAACTTTCCCTATTATCTTTGGAACTTCCTGTGAATCTAGAAGTATTTCATAATAAAAAGTTAAAAAATGAAGAAGAAAAAATAAAGTCTATTGTGCAGTGATGTTAGGTTTAAGTGAGCAAATTTATGTAAATTTATGTACATTTCTCAGCACAGGGCTGGGCATGGAAGATATGCCCAGAAAATGACTTTAATAACAATGCAGATAATACATTAAAGGCATATTATATTGATTGGTTAATTGAGCAATCAGTTTATTCATTCAATCATTTGTTCATTTATGTTTTCTCCCAGGTGATACTCAGACTGAATCAAGCCCATCCCTGTATTTTCAGTAAATCACCAAGGATGAAGTAATTCTTCCTGGTTTTGAGGTGAAACATTCTGGGGTTTTGACTAATCTTTTGCTCCAAAATTTCCACCATGCACTGGCATGATACATGTCAGATTTTGAAAAAATGCTATTTGCTTTGTTTTACTTACTTTGAGGTTGCCTACACGTTCTCTTTCTGCAACTGGCACTGATTGCTGACCAAGGTCTCTCTTTTCAGTTCTTCCTCATCAGCGAGTATATAGCTGGGGCATAAGAGATCAATACCCACTCTCTTGAGAACCTGAGGTTCCAGGGGCTCAGATGTAATTGGGAAAAACAACGTTTGCTAGTTATTTTCTGCTGAAGCAAAGTTAAGCTCTCCAGGGGGAACAAAATTCTTGTTTTAATGCCATCAGGGGGTTTTTGCCCTACTATGGACAACTTGCTATTAACCTTCTTCCCTCCCTGTCTTTTATTCTTCCACCATTTCTCCCCTCTTTATTTCCTTTCTTCCTGCTTTCATTTCTTCTTACCCCCACCTTCTCTTTTTTTGGGTGGGTGATGAATAACAAACCAAATGGTAAATTCAGAATTATGAAAGTGTATGGAGTAAAAACCATGTCCCCCTTCATCCCTTGATTTCCAGCCTTCAGTTTCCTTCCCTGGAGATCACCACTGTTACAAGCTCCTGTTATTCTTCCAGATATACAAGCCCTGCACTGCATTTGAAAACATATTATATTCATATTCTTTATTCACTCCTGCAACAAAAGGCAACGTATTATTCCCATTGTTCAGCCTTCATTTCACTTAATATTTTTGGGTGATTTGTCTCCATCCGTATGAAAAGAGAAGCCTAACTCTTTTAGATGTTTGTGTTATATTTTATTGAACAGTTGCATTTATTAATCTGTTTAATCATACTGTTTCCCCCATTGTTTGACATTTAGATTGTTTTCAATCTTTTACTAATATAAGCAATGTTACTGTAAATATTATTGTGAATATATCTGTAGGAATAAAAGGTATTTTGGAGAGGAAACTGAGTAAAGGGTATGATAATGATAACTTTTGATACTTACCAAGATATCTCAAGAGGCTCTACCAGTTTATACTTCTACCAAATCTAGTGACTATTTCTCCAAATTCTCACAGATTATTACAAAACTTATATAAAATTGGTTGTTTTTATAGGTGAAAATAATTTAATTTGTTTGTCCTTTTCTCATATGAGCTAGGTTGGATATCTTTTCATATTTCTATGAAGAATGATTTTTTTTATTTTATGTGAATTAAGTTATATATGTTGCCCTCTGAGAAAGTATTTTGTTTTTAAACTGATATCTTGAATTGCCCCCTTTTTGCCTCGTGAAAAAGAATGAGGCGATATTTTGTATTGTACACAACATTTCTATAAACTTTATTGTATGTGTTACTTGGTACAATTATTTTTCATGTATATTGCACTAGTTTCCTGTTCCTATTGCTCCTGGAACAAACTACTGAAGAGCAATTGCCACTTCCTCTTACTCAGGCCTAAAATTTTCCAAAGAAGGGCATACAAAACTCAAGTTTTTTTTTTTTTCTTATTGAGCACTTCAGAAATTAACACTGATGGCATTTAGGTATAAAATTTAAATATAAGTGTTAGCTGTTAGATCTAATCTCTCTAATCTACACTCTACCACTGAAAATGGAATTTGATTGAATTAACTAAAGGGGCAACCTATCATTTGCTTTGCTCTGGATTAGGGCTGGTCTCTCAAAGAATTTTCCTTTCACATACTGACTCCTGAATGACCTGATTCTGGGGGCAACAGCAGTGGTTAGGTGAGTACACGGTCTCCCTGAGGATGTTCAATGTAAAGTCATAGCCTGTTTTGTACAATAAGAAGTTTCTTAGAAAGCGCTCAATTTTCTGAACTTTCTGAAATTTTATTTTAATTAAACATCATAACAATGTGCAGAGAATTGGATTAGTCATCACCCTGCTTCATGACACACTGTTGCCATTGGTCCATGCATAGCCCCACTTAATATTAATTACATAATAATTTATTAAATGAATAATCCAGTCCAAAGTCTCAAAAATTATCTACAATATATACTTTCCAATGTTCTCTTTCCCTGTACTTTGCATTGGCTTACCCTCATCCCTACCTGCAAATAGCAACATTATGAATGTTTCTTTGTATTCTTTTATTTTTTGATGTATAGCTTTACACACACACACACACAGACATACACACAGACACACACACACACACACACATACCCCTGAAACATATATTTTCTAGTTTGCCTATTACTGAAGTTAATGAAACATTTTCTTCTATTTTATTCTGTGATTTTTAAAAAAATCAACAGTACTAAAACTTATCTGTTGTGTTGTTGTAGCAGTGGTTCATTCATTTTCACTGCTGCAGGATATTCCATTATGTGATTAAAATCTAATTAATTTATCCCTTCACCTGTGTAGCAGCCATGTGAATGAATTTGTAGATCTCCTTCAGGAGTGTAAATGACCCAGAATCTCAGCTTCTCACTTTGAAATTCCTTGTAGTAGTTTTTCTGACACCCAACTTCCCGTGGGCTGCTCCTTGCTAATGTCTGCGTGCAAAATGGATTCTAAGGTGGACCCATACCTGGGAGACACAGGACTCCTTTCTCAGTCCATTTTGGTTCAAGGATTTCTCAATAACTTTGCTGAATTGTCCTTCTACTTCATGACAGTCTAACATGCTTCTGCTCAATCTTGTCTTCCTCTCTTCTTGACCTGGGGTCTGACTTGCATCTTTCTTAGCTTTTCTCATTGTCTTCCCTATTTCCTTTTACAGAGGTATCCCCCTAACAAAATGTTTGCATGTGTAATCCCATCTTGGTGTCTGCTTCTTAGGACATTCTGCCAGTGGAAGTTGGAGTAGTTTCCAGATTTTTCTACTATACAAAATATCACTATATGCTTTATTGTACATGTTACTTGGTACAATTAGTTTTCATGAGTATTGCAGTAGTTTCCTATTCCTGTTGCTTCTGTAACAAACTACTACAGAGTACTTGCTTCCACAGAATACTTGCTACTTCCTCTTCCTCAGTTCCAATGATGTCATCACTATAGTGGACCAGAGCAATGTTCTACAGTTTTCCAGATGATCAAGGTCCCACAGGCTACACTGTGGCTGAGGAGAGTTCAGATAGCCCTGGGAATTTTGGGGAATGTTTGATGATAACTATGCTAGGAGAAAATTGGTTGCTTCTGAACTTGCTTCCTGATAAGTGTGGAAAAGAACACATTTCCAAATTCATGCCAATGAATACTTCTAGAGGCTGTTTGTTCCAGTAACAACTGCACATCTGGGATGGCAGCTAGATTGGTGCTTCCATTAGGCTAAGATTGTAATCCAAGATTGTAATAGTCTATTTTCTGCCATAATCAGTGTGGGTTTCATAGTTCCTGGACTGGTGGATTAATTGGGGATATTGATGGCAGCGGCCGCTCCTGATGGCCAGTTGCTTCCATCACACCAGCTGCAGTAGGGAGGTGTGGCTGGGGCTGCATGCTCCGTGGGCCCAGCAGAAGCTGGGGACAAGAGGGAGCCCTGCCCCTTTCGAATTAGGGTGGGAGCTCCCTGGGTGTCATTGCTGCTGCTCAAACCATGGCTGCAAAGGGCCTCTTGCTCCACAGAGAGGGCAGGATCCCTGGCTTCTCCTCCTAACCCTGTGCAGCTGCAACCACCCAAACCACAGCTGCAGACTCAGGCATCCCTTCACTCTTGAGGTCCCAGGAAGGCCCCACTGACCCCATAGGCTTGGAAGTGCCTGCTCTCACTGCCTGGCTTTTCCCTGCTGTGGGTGACCACTCTGATCTCAGAGCAAAGTCAGTGCCAAGTCCAGGGGCTATGAATGGCAGCAGGATGCAGCCAGATTCCTGGGCAGAAGGGTGCACACCATGTTCAGGCCAGGGAAGGCCAGAAGGCTTGGGCTGGGCTGTGATTCCCAGTGACCAGAGGGAGATCTTGCCATGTATTTTCTGGGCCTACCCATGGCTGCTCATGGACCAATCAGCATGGGCTTTCTCCCATCTGAGGCCCATAAAAGCCCCGTGCTCAGCCAGAGCTTGGCAGATGATGGGACGAGCAGGTGCAGAGAGCAGCTACCCTCTCTGCTGATAGCAGGAGACATCAGGATGACCACCAGGACAGAGAAGCTACCCATTCAAGGGCCTGCCGTCTGCTGAGAGCCGGGAAGATAACGGGATAACTTGCCTGCAGAGAGAAGCTTCCCACTCCAGGGTCTCCTCTTTGCTGGGATCTGAACACTCATCAGGACACCCTGGCTGCAGAAAGGTACTACCCCATGCAAGTCTGCTGTGAACTGTTCTATTGCTCAATAAAGCTCCTCTGTATCTTGCTCACCTTCCATTTCTCTGTGTACCACATTCTTCCTGGTCATAGGACAAGAACTTAGGACCCACTGAATGGTGGAGCTAAAGAAGCTATAACACAAATGGAGCTGAAACATACCCCTTACTTGCCATGTTGTGGGTGAAGAGAAGGAAAGAAGAGTTTCAGCCTCTTTGGGAGCACAGACTTAGGAGCTTCCTGAGCTAGGGCTGTGCCTCCCTTTATGGGGTCCTGTGGTGCCTGGCATCTCCAAGCTTCCAGGTGCCAGTAAGTTACTTGGTGCCAGCCAGGAAAGCTGCTTGCAGTGTGCCTGGTCCAGACACAGCCTCACAGAGAGCCAGTTCCTGTGCCAGCACCCAGAGCTTCCTGCTCTGCTGTGGCAGCCATCATATCTGACTGTGCAGTTGCTGGACCCTACACTTGCTCACACACCCTTCACCATGCCTGACTTGCCCTTGGCAGGAGTGGGATCCAGGCTGGTAATGTAAGCTGAGTGCAGCCTGCCAGACCGAGTTGGTGGAATGAGCCCAGTGGGCCCAAGCAAAACTCAGGCAAAGGTGCCACTAGCCAGAGGTTTCAGGCCAGAAAAGCAACACCCCAAGGATCCTGTAACAATATGATGAGGACCACTACCTAATCTAAGTCTTATAGAGTGGCACTATTCCACTCCATTCCACTCCGCCTGGAATAATTCTGATGTACTGTTATGTTTACCATCCCCCCACATCACTTCCCCATTCACTGTAGTGATAAATAACCATTATCTTCTGCCTCATAGAAGATTGAGCACCAATATCCTTGGCAGTACGATATTGGCAGTAGGACCAATATCCTTGGCGTCAGCCTGACTTCTTTCTTAACTGTACTGTTAAGTTATCTATGCAAAGAATCATGTGTCAGGTGTTGAGGATTAATCCATGAAATATGTAATTTTTCTGGTGAGGAATGATGGAGACCTCACACATGCATCCACTGCCAAGATTACCCACTACTCCTCTAGGCTAAGTGACAGCTCTGCCCATGCTTTTCTTGGTGTCTATACTTCCTGTATTGCATTAGACCCTTCTGCCCATATGTCTTCTGTGGCACATACATACACGCATATGCACCCACAAACTTGACCTCAAAATTAAAAAAAAAAAACATTAGTAATAAAAACCCAACAATCCTTGGAGGTTCCTGATAGCTTGCTCAAGCTACCAAGCTGGTTTCACGTATTTTATTCCATAAACTGTGTATGGCAAAACTTACAACGTTAAGACATTGAGGAGCTGAGGGAATTAACCTGCTCACATTTATCCTGTTGCTCTTTTATTCTACCTTTCTGCCTATAAAATGACAGACATGTACTTTCTGTGTGTTTATTTACAATAACACTGTTCAATGTTGTCATAGGCAGTTGCTTCACCCAGTAAGCTTGGCAAAGCTCTTGTTGCTGCCTCACTTTTCAACCGAGAAACAGCTGTGCTGGACTGCAGCTGACTTCTCTCAATCCCTGTGAGAATGCTCTGTCTAGATTTCTGGTCTTTCCTTTCCACTTTCATTTGTCCATTTATTTCTTCAACAGATGTTTATTCAGATACTACAATGTGCTGAGAATATGCTGGATGTTGGGAATCCCATATTGAGCAAGTATTTTCCTCACCTTTATGTTCCATATTAGTGAGGACATTCATCTTTCCTGGTGGCAGGATGAGTCACACCATTATTCAGAGCCAATAAAGAAAGAAATTAATTAACCATGCATAACATCTAGATAATACCAGATAACTTCTAGAAAAATGTTAAACATTTTCTTTGTGATTTGGCATCTCCCTAACTATCTTTACAGAGAGAGTGTTTTCATTTAATTCCTTTCTGCTTGAATGGTGGTCAGAAACTTTAAAACTAATATAGTGACAGTATCTCTTGGGAAGCAATTTTTAGCCTCAGGAGATATATCTATTATATTTTCCAATATTAAAGAGCTTATCTATTTAAAAAAGCAGCATTGTTCCCTATTTTATTTTACTTTTTAATAATTTCTATTTTTATTCTAGATTCAAGGTTTCATGCACAGGTTTGTTATATGGGTATCTTGCAAGATGTTGAGGTTTGGGATGTGAATGATTCCTTCACCCAGGTAGTGAATATAGTGATCTGGACAGGAGACAGAGAAATAACTGGGTAGAAGAGGGCAGTGCACTGGCAAAGGCCCCACCTTTAAGGCTGGAGGCCCGCCAGAAATAAGTGAAAACAGGGATTTCTGTTTTTGTACTCCAAAAGTGGCCTTTTGGCCTGCTATGCCCCCCTATCCTATACCCATATAAGTTCTGAACCCCAGACTCCAGAGGCAGACAAAGAGATGAGGAGATGACAGAAGACAGATGGAAGAAAGGCGCAGCAAGAGAGAGAGAGAAGAGAAGGAACATCTGAATGCCGAGAGGAATTCGGCTGGGGGCAGTTGGAGGGGAGTTTGGCCGCTGGATGGCCAAAACTCCAGGGGAAGATCATCTTCCCACTCCATTGCCTTTCCGGCTACCCATCCATCTTGCTGAGAATCACCTCCACTACTCAGTAAAGCCCTGCATTCACTTTTCAAGTTTGTGTGTGACCCAATTCTTCTGGGATGCTGGGCAAGAGCTTGGGATACAGAAAGCTGCCACACTGGCGCTCTGCCCTTGCAAAAAGACAAACGGTCCATCGAACTGGTTAACACTTAAGCCATCTGCAGATGGCAAGGCCAAAAGAGCATTTTTACACTGGGGCAGCAGGCACCCACCCCTAGACACTCCCGTGGGGCCGGAGCTCAAAGCACTCACCTCAGCTCCTGCACCTGACTGTCTGCGTGCTCCCCGTTTCCCTCCTATCAGGGGTTTGACCAGTAGTGGTGACCAAACCTGTGAGCCACACCCTTATTGCATATCCTGCAAAGGGGATCAGGGAACTCTCCCATTTCATCTGGGGCCCCATCTGGGATACAAAGAAAGGTGAGTTAAAATGAGGATCTGTGTCTTTTCCAAGACCCTGCCACCTCTCTCTTTCCTACAGATAAAAAGAACATGGACTATATTTCTCTTCAGAGACGTCTATCCATCACAGAACTGGAGTAAAGCTCTAGGGCAACCGAAGGGATTTTTTTTTTTTTTTTCTGGAAGGCCCCAAGACTCAACTCCATTGGCCAAGACTCCCAGACTTTGCCTGGTGTCTTTACTTCTCTCAAGGTTTGAAATGCCTCTTATCTCTTCCCTTATAATGTTAAGGGTTTTGCTACAGACCGCGACAAGGATACTAAATATAATGAGCATTTGGCGCAGCCATCAAAGGTGAAGTTCAGAACAACGTGGTTTCTATTTATTCTTAGAGGTACCATCCCCCTCCTGCACCTGACAGTCACAGACATGCAGCACATGACCCCTCTTCTCCTCGCCCACTCCCTTCCTGGCTTGGGTGCCTGGGCGTGTCCACAGCACGCATAAGCCATGCCCAGTGGCCACGAGGGGTGGAAGAAAACCGCAACTGCTGCCGGGGCCTCATGTGGTCGGCTGTCCAGCACTTCCCGCCTGCCATGCTGATGGAACTTTTCCTCCCCTGGCCAAGAAGGTCACCCTGGTCTGAACCAGGTGAAGGATACAATAACAAAGGAACCTATTTGCACCGAGCAAGGTGTTTTTCCCCCAGGACCTCCCACTTTTGCCTCTTAACTGATTTTTTTCTTTTCTAAATGAGAGGGCTCCTATCCCCAGCACGCTGCTTATGATAGGAAAAATAATGGAGGAGAGACCCTTGCTGGCTGATAACTGCAAATTCAACATAGCTAATTTGAGACCATCTAGACAGATTAGACAGATACAGACAGCCCCTGAAATACCTTTTTTTTTTTGTCTCAAATTTGATGGCAAGCTTCAGGCTGAATCCTTAGAAAGGAAAACCAGATCTGAGGGATTCAAAGCCGTGCAACAGGCACAATGTGAATGGGCAGGACCAATTCCTGCTGACTAAACCCCCACCACATGGAAGGAGGCTACGCTCCATAACATAAATGGGCCCAGGGACCTCAAAGGTTGCCAGCAGTAGGGAGGATGGAGGCATAGGCGAGGGCAAATAATTCCTGTTCTCTAGGCCTTCCCTGCATCATGGGTACATGTCACATTGGCACCCATGGGCGGGAGCTGCCGAGGTCTCCAGGACTCAGGGACAAAATATGGAAGAGAAAAAGGGGACACTTGTTTTATCTCTCTTCACACTCTGAGTTTTCACTGAAAGAAGGAAGGGAAATGAGAGTCACCTCTATTTCCTTGTCTTTCCGAATGGGCAACCAGCTCTTTTCACCACCCTTTGCTTATATTCCTTTGGAGTCTATCCTGAACCACTGGGACTGCTTTGACCCTTAGAATCTGGAAGAAAAATGCCTCATAGCCCTCTGCACAGAGGTTTGGTGAAATTTTGAAGGACTGGGTCTGCCTTAGGAAGGAACAACTTATTTCAACACCATCCTGCAGTGTTACCTTTTCTGTAGATGTGCAGACAGATGGTCTGAGGCCCCGTATTTGCAGGCTTTCTATAACTTGCAGAACAACCCAGGCCTTTGCTGACAGTGTAGGATTAATCCAGCCCTCATGTTAGCCATCTCAGGAAAGGCTGCAAGGGGCAAACCAAGGAAACTAAAAATACAATTCCAGAAACACCCCTAGCACAGGAGCCAGCTCCTTCCAGCTCTGCTCCTCCAGGTCCACCCTGACCTCCCTATCTAGATTCAGCCTTGCACTTGCCCCCGCTTAGAAATCCTCACCATAGACAAGTCCCAGTCTCACTCTTGCCCCTCCAACAGATGCCTGGTGAATTTTGCCCCAGTCAGGTCCAAGTCCCCTTCTCCTTTTAAGAGTTAAAGCAAATTAAGGGGGATCTCGGCAAGTTTTCAGATGGCCCTGATCAATATATAGAGGCTTTCCAGAATTTCACCGAATAATTTGAACTCTCCTGGAGAGATGTTATGTTACTTTTGAATTAGACCCTGATAGAGACTGGGAAGCAGGCCACTCTGCAAATGGCAGAGAGATTTGGGGATGAACTTTGTATCACATATAACATCAGGGAGGGGGGTGAAATCCTCTAACTGGAAGAGAAGCAGTACCAATGGATGACCTAAATGAGATCCCAATGACAAGATGGGAGGCTGGAAAAGGAGACTTTCAGGTGTGCATAATGGAGGGATTACAAAGGACTAAGACTAAGCCTCTCAATTATACTAAGTTATCCATGATTGACCAGAGATTTGATGAAAATCCCACTGTCTTCCTGAGAAAGCTAAGAGAGGCCTTGACAAAGCACACCTCTCTATCTTCTGATTCAGTCAATGGAAAACTAACCCTAAAGCATAAATTTATTACTCATGTAGCCCCTAATATCAGGAGGAAGCTGCAAAAACAGGCCCTGGGGCCAGATAGTACTTTACAGAACCTCCTGCAAGTAGCCATGTCAGTCTTATACAATAGAGATAGGGATGCCCAGGAGAGAGAGAGAGAGAGGAAATACAGAAAAGAGACAGAGGCTTTAATGGATGCCAGGCAAGCCCACAAACCCAGAATTCCCAGGGTGCACTTGTTAACTGCTACAGATGTGCCAAGCCAGGGCGTTTGAAGAAGGATTGCCCAGGTAGCATAAGGAAGCCACTTTGACTGGTCCAATCTGTCGTGGGGAACCCTGGAGGGTAGACTGTCACTGGGGAGACCAGCAGTAGGATTGACAGGTCCTGAGGCTCTTCTTCTTGAGTCCGGTGGTCCAGACCATTATTATCATCCGAGAACCCCAGATAATTCTGGAAATTGAAGGGGAAAAAAAGTAGACCATCTTTTGGACACTGGGGTTAGTCTCTCAGTTCTCTTCCCCAATCTGGGCCCTCTCTCCTCTCTTAGCACGACCATGACGAACATCTCAGGAAGGCCTTTAACCTGATATTTTTCCCAACCACTTAGTTGTAGCTGGGGAGACATTTGGTTCACCCATGCTTTTCTAATTATGCTGGAAAGTCCAAATCCTCTGTTGGATGGGGATATTCTGGTTCATATGGGGACCACCATCCTGATGGCCCCTGGGCAAACTCTTTGTCTGCCCCTAGTGGAGACCATTTTAAACCAAAAGTTTGGGCAACTCTAGGGAAAATTGGCAGAGCCACAACCACCATACTGGTCCAGGTCCATCTTAAGGATCTTACCTCCTTTCCTAACCAGAAACAATATCCCCTGAAACCAGAAGTTAGGAAAGGACTAGAAGCCATCATTGATAACTTGAAGAGGCAAGCCCTTCTCAAATCCTGAAATGGCCCTTGCAATACCCCAATATTGAGGGGTACAAAAACCCAGTGGGGAATGGGGACTAGTTCAGGACCTCCATATCATTAATGAGGCTGTGGTTCCAATACACCCAGTGGTTCCCAATTTGTATACCCTGCTAGCTCAAACATCTGAGGGAACTAAATGGTTCACAGTGCTGGACCTAAGGGATGCCTTCTTCTGCATACCATTACCCTCTGACTCTCAGTATTTGTTTGCATTTGAGGATCCCTCTAACTAAACCACCCTGGATGGTGTTACCTCAGAACTTCTGAGACATCCCCCACTTGTTTGGGCAGGGATTATTGAGAGGCCTCAATAATCCTCTGTCCTTTATCCTTAGGTTAAAGTTTTACAATATGTCAATGACCTTCTTCTCTGTGTTCCAACTGAGGAAATCTCTCAGGAGGGCGCTAAGACTTTTCTTAATTTTCTGGCTAACAGAGGGTATAAGGTTTCAAAATCCAAAGCTCATCTCTGTCAGACTTCAGTGAAGTACCTAAGCCTTCTGTTCTCAGAGGGCAGAAGAGTGTTGGGTGAAGTGAAAATTAAACCCATTTTCCGTTTTCCCTCCCAGCAACCCTCAAGCAACTGAGGGGATTCTTAGGCATTACAGGATTCTGCAGACTCTGGATACCTGGGTATGGTGAAATAGCTTGTCCCTTATAACACCTAAGAAAGGAGACTCAGGAAGTTAAACCTCACTTTCTAATATGGGAATCAGAGGCTAGAAAGGCCTTTGACTGAGTAAAACAAGTCTTGCTTAAGGCACCAGCCCTTAGTCTCCCCATAGGAAAAGCAATTAATCTTTGTGTCAGAGAGAAAGGAAATGACAGTTGGAGTTCTAACACAGGCCTTTGTTCTAGCCCAGCAGCCTGTAGGCTACCTGAGTAAGGAGTTTGATTTGGTAGCCAAAGGATGGCCAGCCTGTCTCTGGGCAATCACAGCAGTGGCCTTGCTGGTACCAGAGGCTACTAAGTTAACCATGGAGAATAATTTAACTGTCTATACCTCACATAATGTGGCAGGACTACTATCTTTTAAGGGGAGTCTCTGGCTATCAGACAACTGCCTCCTTGGGTATCAAGCTCTGTTATTAGAAGGATCTGCAGTCCAATTAAAAACCTGTCCCTCCCTAAACCCAGCCACCTTCCTCCCAGAGGAAGCTGAGGGACCCGAACGTGACTGTGAACAAATAGCCCAAACCTATGCATCCAGAGAGAACCTTAAGGATCTCAGACAAGATCTCAGACTAGATTCTCTTTACAGATGGGAGTTCTTTTGTAGAATAAGAAACCCATAAAGTAAGATATGCAATAGTTACTCTGAATGATATTGTTGAGAGTGCACATTACTCCTCTGGCAAAAGTGCAGAACTGGCTGAACAAATTTCTTTCATAAGGGTGCTTGAATCAAGCAAAGGAAAAACAGTTAACATTTATACAGATTCTAAGTATGCTTTCCTTGTCCTCCACGCCCATGCCACTATCTGGAAAGAGAGGAACTTCCTTACAGCTAATGGGTCTCCCACCAAATACCATTAGGAAATTTACAGACTATCTTCCTCGCTTTCCTCCCATGGGAAGTGGCAGTAATACATTGTAGAGGCCACCAAAGAGGGATGGATGAAATAGCCAAGAGAAATAGGCTGGCAGACCAAGCAGCTAAATCCATCAGTAAGGGGGGCCCAGGTCTCTGACCCACTTGATGCCCCACCGATCTGGGAGGGACCCATAAGAGAAATAAAACCTCGATATTCTCCTGTGGAAATAGAATGGACCACCTCTTGGGGAAACATCCTTCAGTCCCCAGGATAGCTACAATCAGACAATGGCAAGCTTCATATACCAGCTGCCAACCAATGGTAAACTCTTAAAAGCCTTCACCAGGCCTTCACCTAGGTAAGAATAAACCTTATCAACTGTCTCAGAGATTGTTCTCAGGCAAAAACCTTATACAAACAATTAAACAGGTGGATAATGCTTGTGAGACCTGCTTTAAAAACAATCCTCTTAATTGATGGCTTCTTCCCCCAGGAACCCAGAGGACAAAGGCTACCTTTTGGCAAATGGATTTCACCCATGTGCCAAAAGCAAGAGGCATCCAGTATCTCCTTGTATGGATAGATGCTTTCATTACTGGGTAGAAAAATTTCCATGTTGGACAGAGAAAGCCTCTGAGGTGATAAAAGTACTAATCAATGAGACGATTCCTCACTTTGGACTCCCTAAGTGCCTCCCGAGTGATAATGGCTCCTTGTTCAAGGTGGCTGTCACCTAGGTGGTCTCAAAGGCACTAGGTATACAGTACCATCTTTTTTGTGCCTGGAGACCACAGTCCTTAGGAAAGGTAGAAAAGACAAATGATACTATCAAAAGGTACCTCAGGAAACTCTCAGGAAACTCGTCTCTGCTGGACTACCCTTCTCCCCTTATCCCTGCTACATATTAGAAACACTCCTTCAAAGCTGGGTTTGAGTCTCTTTGAAATGATGTATGGACAGCATTTTCTCACCAATTATTTCCTTCTAGACCAAGAAACCTCTGATTTAATTAAATACATAACCTCGTTGGCCCATTTCCAACAGGAACTGCAACAATTGTTGGAGGCCCAATCCTATGAACCAGGGCCACCTCCATTATTAACTTAGGGGCCCTAGTGCTAGTAAAGGCATTTCCTTCCTTTTCTTCCTCTATAAGCCTAGGTTGAGAGGGACCTTACACTTTACTTCTTTCTACTCTTATGGCAGTGAAAGTCACAGAAATAAACTCTTGAATTCATTATACCTGAGTAAAGGCCTGGGAAGCTGATGGAGTCACCGCCGTTGACCCAGAAGAGCACCCGAAGTACCAATGTGAAGAGATCAGGGATCTCAAGCCAAAAATCATGAAAGATAAGTGTTAATAATTTACCTTCCATGGATATCTTCCTTATAGTGTTGCCTATGCTTGCTGTTCTTACCTTTGTTCTGTTCTATACCATGGGGCACAAGAGTGTTTTTAGAATAATTACTATTCTTATTCTGTACACTTCTTATTTCTGTAATCTTTGGCACTAGATTCTTTCCTTGTATAATACACATTTAACCTATGCATACTTAACCTTACAAAACTTGTTTTTTTTCTCTGTCACATAGAGGCCATCAAATGCCAAACAGTCAGGCAATCTGACCCTCAGACAATGGCTCCCCTTTGCCAGGGACTCTTAGACCTCTGGGAGGAATCTGACTGCCATTTTCCCCAAAACTATGCCCACTGTCAACAAAAAGTAGCTAAGATTGGTCACTGCCCATATTCTAACAGCAGTTAGATGTGCCTACTCAGAGGGGGAAATGACATGGACAGGAGACAGGGAAACACTGGGTAGAAGAGGGCAGTTCCCTGGCAAAGGCCCAACTCTCAAGCCTGGAGACACACAGCCCTAAGTAGGAACAGGCATTTCTGTTTTTGCACCCAAAAAATTGCCTTTTGGCCCACCATGCCCCCCTTATCCTGAAACCATATAAACCCCAAACACCAGGCTTCAGAAGCAGATGAGACAAGACAAGGAGACAAGCAGACAAATGGCAGAGTGGTGTGGCAGAGAGAGAGAGAAGAAAAGGAATAACTGAACACCAAGAGGAGTTCAGCTAGGGGCAATCGAAGAGGAGTTCGGCCGATGTATGGCCAAAACTCCAGGGGAAGGTCATCCTCTTACTCTTTCCCTCTTCCAATTCTCCATCCATCCCACTGAGAACCACCTCAATAACCACACATTCACCCTTCAAGCTCATGTGTGATCTGATTCTTCTGGGATGCTGGACAAGAGCTTGGGATGCAGAAAGCTGTCACACTGGCCTTTTGCCCTTGTGGATAGGCAGAGGATTCATTGAGCTGGTTAACACTTAAGCCATCTGCAGATGGCAAGGCTAAAAGAGCATTGTAACACTGGGGCCGCAGGCACCTACCCCTGGACACTACCATGGGGCTGGAGCCCAAAGCACTCATTCTGGCTCCTGCAACTGCTCGTCTGCATGCTCCCCCTCCTGTCAGGGGTTTGAGCAGTGGTGGCTTGCTTGGTGGCAGCCAAACAGGCAAGCCACACCCCTGTCACACATCCTGTGAGGAGGATCAGGGAAGTCTCTTATTTTAATATGATATGGTTTGGTTGTGTCCCCACCCAAATCTCATCTTGAATTGTAACTCCCACTATTCCCACATGTCATGAGAGGAACCTGGTGGGAGGTGACTGAATTACAGGGGTGGGGTTTTCCTGTGCTGTTCTCATGATAGCAAATGAGTCTTATGAGATCTGATGGTTTTAAAAATGGGAGCTCTCTTCTTTTGTCTGTCACCATGTGAGATGTGCCTTTCATCACCCACCATGATTGTGGGGCCTCCCCATGCCATGCGGAATTGTAAGTTCAATAAAGCTCTTTCTTTTGTAAATTGCCCACTCTCGGGTATGTTTTTGTCAGCAGCATGAAAACAGACTAATAGAGTAAATTGGTACCAGGAGTGGGGTGCTGCTGAAAAGATACCTGAAAATGTGGAACTGACTTTGGAGCCGGGTAACAGGCAGAGGTTGAAACAGTTTGGAGGGTCCAGAAGAAGATAGAAAAATGTGGGAAGGTTTGGAACTCTCTAGAGACTTATTGAATGGCTTAGCCCCAAATGTTGATAATGATATGGACAATAGAATTCAGGCTGAGTTGGTCTCAGTTGGAGATGAGGAACTTGTTGGGAACTGGAGCAAAGGTGATTCTTGTTATGTTTTAGCAAGGAGACTGGTGACATTTTGCCCCTGCCCTAGAGATTTGTGGAACTTTGAACTCAAGAGAGATGATTTAGAATATCTAATGGAAGAAATTCCTAAGCAGCAAAGCATTCAAGATGTGACTTGCATGGTGTTAAAAAAATTCAATTTTAAAAGGGAAACAAAGCATGAAAGTTTGGAAAATATGTAGCCTGATAATGTGATAAAAAAGAAAATCCAATTTTTTGAGGAGGAATTAAATTTGGCTGCAGAAATTTGAATAAGTAACAAGGATTTGAGTGTTATTCACCAAGACAATGGGGAATATATCTCCAGGGCATGTCAGAGACTTTTGGATGGAAGCCCCAAGCCTTGGAAGCTTTAACTTCCAAGCTGTTGAGCCTGAGAGTGCACACAAGTCAAGAATTGAGGGTTGAGAACCTCCACCTAGATTTCAGAGAATATATGGAAATGCCTGGATGCCCAGGCAGAAGTTTGCTGCAGCAGTGGGGCCCTCATAGAGAACTTCTGCTAGGGCATTGCAGAAGAGTAATGTGTGGTCAGAGTCCCCACACAGAATTTCTACTGCAGCACCACCTAGTGGAGCTGTGGGAAGAGGGCCACCATCCTCCAGACCCCAGAAAGGTAGATCCACTGACAGCTTGCACTGTGCACCTGGAAAACCCACAGACACTCAAGGTCTGTTTGTGAAAGCAGCCAGGAGTGGGAATATACCCTGCAAAGCCACAGTGGCAGAGCTGCCCAAGACTATGGGAACCCATCTCTTACATCACCAAGACCTGGATGTGAGACATGGAGTCAAAGGAGATCATTTTGGAGCTTTAAGATTTGACTGCCCTGTGGGATTTCAGACTTGCATGGGGCTTGTAACCCGTTTATTTTGGCCATTTTCTCCCACTTGGAATGGCTGTAAATTTACCCAACACCTGTATCCTCATTTTATCTAGGAAGTAGCTAATTTGCTTTTGATTTTAAAGGCTCATAGTCAGAAGGGACTTGCCTTGTTTCAGATGAGATGTTGGACTGTGGACTTTTTGAGTTAATGCTGAAATGAGTTAAGACTTTGGAGAACTGTTGGGAAGGCATAATTGGTTTTGAAATGTGAGGAAATGAAGTTTGGGAGGGGCCAGGTTTGGAATGATAAGATTTGGCTCTGCCCCCACCCACATCTCATTTTGAATTGTAACTCCCACTATTCCCATGTGTCATGTATAAAACCTGGTGGGAGGTGGGCGAATTACAGGGGCAAGTCTTTCCTATGCAGTTCTTGTGATAGTGAATGAGTCTCATGAGACTTCATGTTTTTAAAAATGGAGGTCTCCTTGCACAAGCTCTCTTCCATTGTCTACCACCATGTGATATCTACCTTTAACCTTCTGCCATAATTGTGAGGCCTCCCCAGCCATGTGAAACTGTAAGTCCAATAAATGTCTTTCTTTTGTAAATTGCCCAGTCTTGGGTATCTCTTTATCAGCAGCATGAAAATGTACTAATACACAATAGTACCCAACAGTTAGTGTTTCTAACCCTTACCCCAGTTTCTCCTTCCCCCTAGTAGTCCCCAGTATCTATTGTTCTTGTCTTTGTGTCTCTGTGTATTTAGTGTTTAGCTCCTACTTATACATGATAACATGTGGTATTTGCTTTTTTGTTTCCACGTAAATTCACTTAGGGTAATGGCATCTAGCTGTATCCATGTAGCTACAAAATACTTGAATTTGTTCATTTTTATGACTGTGTGGTATTCCATGGTGTATACAACCATGTTTTCTTTATCCAATCCACCACTGATGGGCACTTAGGTTGATTCTATGTTGTTGCTGTTATGAACGGTGATGTGGTGAACTTATGAGCACTTATGTCTTTTTGGTAGAAAACTTTATTTTCTTTTAAATATTATCCAGTTATGGGATTACTAGGTCAAATGATAGTTCTGTTTTAAGTTATTTCAGAAATCTCCAGATTGCTTTCCACAGTGGCCAAACGAGTTTACATCCCCAGCAGTGTATAAGCATTCCCTTTTCTCCACAGCCTGTCCAGCATCTATTAATTTTTGACTTGTTAATAATAGACATTCTTGCTGGTGTGAGATGGCTTTCTCACTGTGGTTTTGATTTGCATTTTTCTCATGATTAGTGCTGAGCATTTTTTCATATGTTTGTTGGCTTCTTGTATGTCTTGTTTTGAGAAGTATCTGTTGATATCCTTGGCTCACTTTTTAATGGGGTTATTTGTTTTTGCTTGTTGAGTTGTTTAAGATACATTCTGGATATTAGATTTGTTGGATACACAGTTTGTGAATATTTTCTCCCATTCTGTAGGTTTCCTGTACATGCTTTTGATTGTTTCTTTTGCTATGCAGAAGCTGTTTAATTGAATTAGGTTACACTTGTCCAATTTTGTTTTTGTCACAATTGCTTTTGAGGACTTAGTCATAAATTATTTCCCAAGGCTGATGTTCAGAATGATGTTTCCCAAGTTTTCTTCTAGGATTCTTTTAGTTTGAGGTCTCACATTTAAATCTTTAATCCGTCTTGAGTTAGTTTTTGTGCATAGCAAAATGTAGGCGTCTAGTTTCATTTATTTGGCATATTGGTAGCCTATTATCCCAGCACCCTTTATTGAATAGAAGTTCTTTCTGCATTGCTTAATTTTGTCGACTTTGTTAAAGATCAGACAGCTGTGTGTGTGTGTGTGTGTGTGTGTGTGTGTGTGTGGCTTTCTTTCTACGTTCTCTATTCTGTTCCACTAGTCTATGTCACTGCTTTTGTAATAGTACCAGACTCTTTTTGCCACTGTAGCCCTATAGTATGTCTTGACATCGGGTAATGTGATACCTCCAGCTTTGTTCTTTTGCTAAGGATTGCTTTCACTATTTGGGCTCTTTTCCAGTTTCATATGAATTTTAGAATAGTTTTTCTAATTCTGTGAAAAATGGCATTGATGGTTGATAGGAACAGCATTGAATTTGTAGATTGCTTGGGGGCAGTTTGGCCATTTTAATGATATTGATTATTCTAATCTATGAGCATGGACTGTTTTCCCATTTGTTTTTGTCCTCTCTGGTTTCTCTGAACAGTGTTTTGTAATTCTCTCTTTGTAGAGATATTTTATTTTATTGGTCTGATGTTTTCCTAATATTTTTATTATTTTTGATAGCTATTGTAAATCGGATTGCATTTGTGATTTGGCTCCCAGCTTAATATTATTGCTGTTTAGAAGTGCTACTAACTTTTGTACTTTGATTTTGTTACCTAAAAATTTAGTAAATTTATTTATTGCTCCAGGAGCCTTTTGGCAGAGTTTTTAGAGTTATTTAGATACAGAATCATATAGTCCACAAGAAGAGATAGTTTGACTTCTTCTTTTCCTATGTGGGTGCCTTTTGGTTCTTTCTCTTACCTCATTGGTTTGCTTAGGACTTCTGGAACTATCTTGAAGAGCAGTGCTGAGAGTGGGCATCCTTGTCTTGTGCCAGTTCTCAAAGGGGAATGCTTTCGGTTTTTGCCCATTCATGATGTGGGCTGTGAATTTGGCATAGCTGGCATTTATTTTGAGGTATGTTGCTTTGATCCCTATTTTGTTGAGAATTTTTACTATAAAAGAAGGTAACATTTTATTGAAGGCTTTTTCTGCATCTATTGAGAACATATCGTTTTTGTTTTAAATGCTGTTTAGGTAGTGAATAACATTTTGTGATTTGCACATTTTCAACCAATCTTGCATCCAAAGAATGAAGCCTACTTGATCATGGTGAATTAACTTTTTGATGTGCTGTTGAATTTGGTTTGCTAGTATTTCATTGATGGTTTTGCATCTATGTTTATCAGGAATACTGACTTGCAGTTTTCTTTTTTCATTGTGTCTTTGTCAGGTTTTTGTATCAGGCTGATAATAGTTTCATAGAATGAGTTGCAGAAGAGTCCCTCCTCCTCAATTTTTTCAAATAGTTTCACTAGAATTGGCCCCAGCTCTTCTTTTTACATCTGATAGAATTTGACAGCAAATTTGTCTGGTCTGGGATCTTTTTTTTTTTTTTTTGGTTGGTAGGTTTTTTTTAGTAGAGATTCAATTTCAAAACTTGGTATTGGTTGGCTCAGGGTTTCAGTGTCTTTCTGATAAAATCTTGAGAGGCTGTATGTTCCCAGGAATTCATCCATTTTTCTCTATATTTTCCAGTTTATTTGCATGGAGGTGTTCATAATAGTCTCTACGTATTTTTTGTATTTCTGTGGGATTGGTTGTAATGTCACCTTTGTTCTTTCTGGCTGTGCTTATTTAGATATTCCCTCTTTTCTCTTTGTGAATCTGGCTAGCAGCCTACCAATCTTATTTATTCTTCCAAGAAACCAAATTTTGGTTTCATTAAATTTTCGTGTAAATATTTGCGTCTCAATTTTGTTCAGTTCTGTTCTGATTTTAGTTATTTTTTTCTTCTGTTAGCTTTGGGATTGGTTGGCTCTTGTATTTTAAATTCCTTTAGAGATGATGTTAGATTATTAATTTGACATCTTTCTACATATTCCTTATTGTAGAAAAATTAAATTTTGGCAGAACAGCTACATTGGATGATTTGTTGAGCTGAACGTTAACAACTGGGGCTGATTTAAAAGAACGTTTTCCCTATCACTTTTAAAGCTTCTTTTACTTCCTTATTTCTCAAGCTATAGATTAAAGGATTTAACATGGGAATAACTGTGCCATAAAATATAGAGGCCACTTTCATACTTTCCTTGGAATTATTAGAATGAGACTGCAAATACATGTAAGAGAGGGCCCCATAGAAAATGGTGACTGCTGTCAGGTGGGAGGCACATGTTGAGAAGGATTTTTTTCTCCCTACAGTAGAAGACATCTTCATGATGGTGGCCATGATGTAGATGTAGGAAAAGATGACGACCAACCCAGTGAACATCAAGTTAAATCCCACAAAGACAACAAGTAGCATGATGTTGATGTCAATATTGGAGGATGAAAGAGCAAGAATAGGGGGAACGTCACAGAAAAAGTGATTGATGCTATTGGACTTGCAGAAGGATGGTGAAAATGTAAAACCTGTTTGTACAGAGGCATTTATTGAGCCCATGATGTATGAACCAGCTACCAAATGGATGCAGACTGTTCGGGACATGATTACAGTATAGTGAAGGGGCTTACAGATGGCAACATAATGATCCACTGCCATCATAGCCAGGAGATAACAGTCACTTGTTGCCATTGTTGCATAAACCAATAATTGTATCACACAGCCCTGAAACGATATTAAATTCTTTTCTTTTGTGAAACTTTGGAGCATCTTGGGAGTGATAGCAGAAGTGTAACAGATATCAACAAAAGCCAAATGTTGTAGAAAAAAGTACATGGGTGTTTGAAATCTGGAATCTGTGTTGATGAGTAAGATTATTCCAGTATTACCCATTATGGAGGTCACATAGATGAGAAGGAATACAATGAAGAGGATACACCAAAACTCATGCTGGGCACCAAATCCCAGAAGATAGAATTCAGTCACTTCAGTGCTGTTTCCTAGTGTCATGGCTACTAAAAGTCTGGAAATGACCAAGAGAAGGACCCAGAAAAGAAGGGAAATCTTTGAGATTTCTTGCAATGAAATGACTCTGTATTTCAAGTCACTTTTTTTCAATTTGTATTTTTACGACAAATACTCACAATAGTGCTATTCATTTTCAAATTTAAAAAAGTATTTATAATCATCAAGTAAAGAGTGATTTACTTGATATAAGATGAAATGGATTCATCTTCACAATTGAAGGAGATTGTCTTAGAAGTAGCATAACTCCTAAGGTGTGTAGTTCTTAGAAACATAGATTAACAATATTCCACTATATTAAACAGCTGTCCATATTTTTAAAGTAATTCTAAAATGTAATTTTTTACCTTTTTAGAAACTTATAATTGTTCACAGCCACTTGCCATTTTAATTTTGGTTCCAGCTTTGGAAATTAGTAGAATTAATTAGAGAGAATTTTTTTGAAATGTGTTCATGGTTCACATATGTTTGAAGGCTTCAACGTGTCTTTGTATTAGTATCCCTAGAATGCATCTCTCATCTAGGTGATATTCTTTACAAGCAAAATAACCTCGTTATGTAATGGATGCCTGAGAAATAGCCTTACATTTTCTATTACATTTTTTTTTCAATTTTGTAGTTGAGGAACAAGAAACAATTCTCTTCATTTTAACATCTAACAAGGACTGAAGTATAGTAAGTTCGTATAAGTTTCTTCCTAGGGTAAATTTTCTGTAAAATGAAAGAAATACAGTTCTTTCAAGGAGTGTTCCTTTTATTGGGATAAATCCTTATTAGAGGAAGGTAGAATAGGCCAGAGGTCTACTTAAGCTAGAATTTTGATAGAATAATGACATTCATCTATCAATTTGACTTTAATCATCTGGATTGAAATAAAATAATATGAAATTGTGGGGATGATTTTCAGGAGCTAACAAAAGTAGTACAAGCCCCCACCCCCAATTTCATGCAGAATTTATACATTTCTATGTTTATATTGAGTTAGTGGTTGGTTGATTCAATATGAAATATTTTATTTCATCTATGTTGAAGGTGTTTTCTAATCAAATGAGTGCTACAAAGAAAATGGCCAACTGCCTAAACATTTTTATAAACTTTTATTTTATGTTCGAGGGTACGTGAAGGTTTGTTACATAGGTAAACTCATGTCGTGGGAATTTTCCCAAGCATTTTAAACATGCTTAATATATGAATAGTGCTGGGTTTCTCAGGCTTCATTCATAGTCAGTATTGTACAGTGGAAAGGAAATAAGTAGCCCTGGTTTTGAATTTTTGTCTCATCCGTTAGTAGAAAAAAGCCTATAGCTCCCTTTGGCTCTAGTTACCTCCTCTGTACAATGGGGATCACAGAACTCATCTAGAAGTTAGTTATATTCATTCATCACTTGTTTATAGTATCAGTAATGTGCATATTATATATAATATTATGTAACTTGCATTGAAAATAAGTTAATGAAAACCTTCTAATAGCAAAATTAGGAAATAGAATTGTATAAATTTTAGTAGACTCATATTATTAATATCTAGTCTAAAGCAGTGAGATAAAGATATACTCTTATGGAGTCAAAAGAGAAAAGCATGTTGTAGAAAAATATGTAAATTGTGGACTCCTTGAAAAAACTAAACCCTCTGTCACTCCTACTGTCTCTAGCTTTCATTCTTTTTTATTTTTGGAGATGGAATCTTGCCCTGTTGCCCAGGCTGGAGTGCAGTGGTGCCATCTCAGCACACTGCAACCTCCGCCTCCCAGGTTCAAGCAATTCTGCCCCGGACTCCTGAGCTGGGATTACAGGTGCCTGCCGCACGCCTAGCTAATTTTTTGTATCTTTAGTAGTGACGGGGCTTCACCGTGTTGGCCAGGCTGGTCTTGAACTCCTGACCTCAGGTGGTCCGCCCACCTTGGCCTTCCAAAGTGCTGAGATTAGAGGCCTGAGCCACTGCATCTGGCTGCTTTCATTCTTTTTATTTATTTGTGGATAAATGCCAGAAAGTGTGCACATCAATTCTAGTATAGTTATTCATGGGTGTGGCATTAAGTGAAATAGAACGTTATTTTGTATTTTTTTTTTTTTACTGTACTTTAAGTTTTAGGGTACATGTGCACAATGTGCAGGTTTGTTACATATGTATCCATTTGCCATGCTGGTGTGCTGCACCCACTAACTCGTCATTTAGCATTAGGTGTATCTCCTAATGCTATTCCTCCCCCCTCCCCCCACCCCACAACAGTCCCCGGAGTGTGATGTTCCCCTTCCTGTGTCCATGTGTTCTCATTGTAGAACGTTATTTTCTAAACTTCTAAACTTTCACTTTTATAAGAGGAATTCATGACCTTTATTGTTTGAAAAATTTAGAAAATTGTTTATGTTTTATATGGTCATTGATACGTTAAAGTTGTCTGCCATTTTTTTAAATTAAGCGTTCATTTTCTTTTTTGTTTCTCTCTTTTCCTTTTCCTGCATTTCTGTGGATCACTTGAACTTTTTAAAAATAATCCCATTATGGTGCATCTATAGTGATTTTGTAGTATAGCGTTATTATTAGATATCTTTGTATAGCTTTTTAGTGGCTGCTCTAGGTGTTACCTTATATGAGCATACCTTATTTTATTGTGCTTCACAGATATTGCATTTTTTAAAAATAATTTAATGGTTTGTGGTAATCCTTCATTAAACAAGTCTATTAGCACCATTTTCCAGCAGCACATGCTCATTTAATGTCTTTGTGTTGACATTTTTTAGCAATAAAGTATTTTAAATAAAGGCATATACTTTTTTAGACATAATGATATTGCACATTTAATAGACTACAGCACAGTATAAACATAACTTTTGTATGCACTGGGAAACCAAAATATTTGTGTGACGTGCTTTGTTGTGATAGTCACTTAATTGAGGTGGTCTGGAATTGAACTCACAATCTCTCTGAGATATGCCTGTATAATCACAACTTTTGTCCATTTTACCAGTTTTAGTGAAGTGTGGCAACCTTACATCCTTTTTCGTTTCTTTGCTGTCTCCCACTTATAATCGTTGTAACTATTTCCTTTATGTACACTGAGAACCACCTTAGGCAGTATTATAATTTTTGCTTCAACTCTCAAATGTAATTTTAAAAGCTCAAGAGAGAAGGGAAGTCTGTTGTATTTTACCCTTTCTACTTTCTTAACCTTCTGATGTTTCATGTTTCTTTCATTTAATAACAACTAAAAGAAAGAATATGGCAGAGTGGATAGAAAAATGATGCAATTATAGTCTGTGTACAAGAAACTCACTTCAAGATATAGTAATATATATAGGTTTGAAATAAAGGGGAGAAAAAAATATATCATGCAGACATTAATCAAAAGAAAGAAAGTATGTCTATAGAAATATTAAAGTATATTTCACAGCAAAGAAAATTACAAAGGACAAAGAAGAATATTACATAATAATAAAAATGTTAATCTATCAAGAAGAAATAGCAATCCTAAATGTGTAGGCACCAAACAAGTAAACCATAACATATATAAAGGAAAAACTGAAAAAATTGAATTGCGATAAAGACCCATCTATAATTATAACTGGGGAATTCAATATTCCTTTCTCAGAAATTTACTGCATTAGACAGAAAATCAGCAAAGATATAGAAGAACTCAACACCATAAGCCAACAGGATATCATTGATATTTATAGAAAGGTCCAACTCACATGAACACAATACATATTTTTTCCAGCACTTGCAGAACATGTATCAAGACAGATCGTATATAATCTCTGTAATTTTAGAAGAATTGAATTCACACAGTTTGTGCTCCTGACCACAATGCAATTGAACCAGCAATCTCTGGCTGCTAGAAAGAGAAGGGAACCAGGGATCCCTGCTCCCCTCTTTCTAGATGGGTAACCGTTCATCTTCAGTCTGTACCCCTTTCAAATACATCCTGAATCCTTGGGACTCCTTTAAAAAATGCCTTATTTTTCCTTTCTTCTCCTTGGTAATCTCTTCACTAATAGGTAATTGTGTCTCTGTACTATAGGACACTCCCCTCACATGCATCCTCCAAACTGAAAAGTTAATTTTCGGCTGTCTTAGGATTGGGCTCAGGGGAAGGGAACCCAGATGCCCAGCGTGCCAGCAAAAGGGAAAAGTTTTCTCGCAGTTGGGCTTTTGGCCTTCCTTTCCCTGTGTAAACTGGTAAAAGGTCTTGGAATTTTTGAGCTGTCCTTACCCCTCCCCTTGTTTCACTTTGATACATGTTTTCTAATAACCCGGTTTGTCTGTTCTTGCCTTCAGGCCATGAAACTCCAAACAGTCATGCAACTGCAGTCTCAGAGCATGGCCCCTTCTGCCAGGAACCCTTAAATAGGGAAGCTCTTTCTGTTTCCCCAAAATAGCGGCCCCTGTCAGCAGGAAGCAGTTAAGATTGGTCTTCTTCCTTATCCTTAATCTAAGGGCAGTTAGATGTACTTCTTCAGAGGGGGGAATGAGACAGCCAGGTGGAAGGCGGCCCTCAGAGAAACTCCAGCCAGCCTGCCTACTGAGGGAGAACCTCAGGAAGTTCACGATGTTTGCAGCAGTGAGGAGCCTGCCTGGCTCCTCCTCTTCCTGTGTGGAAGCTGGGATTTGAACGGTGGGCGGGAAGTGCTCTAGGAGGGACTCTGGTCTCGCGAGAGTCCCTGTTTCCCCCTTTTCTTCCTTTTCACCCAATAAAACCATGTCTCACTCACCGTTCAAATTGTCTGCGAGCCTGAATTTTTGTGGTGGTGAGACAAAGAACCCCGTCTTTAGCTGAACTAAGGAAAAGACCTGCAACACTGCAGACATCTCTACACATATTAATTTGACAACTGAAATGAATCAATTAATTGAAATGTATAAACTAACTTATATGAAAAACTGATAATTTGAATAGCTCTACAGCCATGAAGAACTGAATTTATAATGTAAAAACTTTCTGTCAACAATATCACTGGAAAATTAACTAAATGTATAAAAAAGAATTAACTTCTACTCTATACAATTTCTTTCAGAAAACAGATGTAAAAGAACATTTCACAGCTTACTCTATGAATTCAATATTACCCTATTAGCAAAGGCAGACAAAATAGCAAATAAACAAACAAAAAACCACAGCCTAATATCTTTAATAAATATAAATGCAAAATCTGTAACAAAATATTGGCAAGTAGAATTCAGCTATGTATATAAAATTATACACAATGACCAAGTGGGGTATATTACAGATCTAAAAGAGAAAAATCACCAGATAATATAAATTAATGAAGAAAAGGAATTTGACAAAATTTAACATCTACTTATTTAAAAAATCCCTGAAAACTAGGAAAAGAGGGCAATTTCCTCAACCTGCTGAAGAGCATCTACAGAAAAATCTATAGTTAAGATCCCACTTAATAGTTATAGACCGAATGCTTGCCTCTAAAATTGGGAACAGGCAAGGATACTCATTCTCTTCAGTGCTATTCAACACCATTTGGGAAGTTCTAGTCAGAGGAAAAGATGTAAAGGCATAAAAAGTGATACAGATCAGAAAGGAAGAAATAAAACTGTCATTGTAGATGATACGATAGTTTATGTAGAAGAGTCCAAGAACCTACCAAAAACTTCTAAAAGTAATAAGTGAGTTCAGAAAAGTTGCAGAATACAAGATAGTTCTAAAAAAGTCAACACTATTACCATATGAGCAGTGAACATGTGAAAGCTGGAATAAATACAACACCATTGATAAAAGTTCAAAAAATGAAATACTTAGGTATAAATCTAACAAAACCAATATAGGACTTGATGATGAAAATTACAATAAGCTGATGAAAGAAACCAAAGAAGATCTAAATAAATAGATCTATTGTGTTTAGGAGTTAGAAGACTCAATATAGTGGTGTCAGTTTTTCCTAAATTGATGTACAGGTTTAACATAACTGCAATCAAAATCTCAGCATAATATTTTTGGTATGTGGACAAAAATATTCTAAATTTATAGGGGAGTGCAAAGGAGTTAGAATAGCTAATACAATTCGGAAAAAGAAGAAAAATAATGAGATGAATCACTTTACCTAATATCGAGATTTATTATATATCCACAGTAATTAATACTGTGGTATTGGTGGAATGATAGATACAAATATGGAGCAAAATAGTGAATTCACAGATTCACACAAGTGCAGCCATTTGATTTTTGAGCAGGTTCAAAAACTTTTTAAATAAATAGTGCTGAAACAATTAGATATTCATAGGCAAAAATAAGAACCCCAACCCAAACCTTATACTTTACATAAAAATTAACTCAAAATGAATCATAGCTTTAAATGTAAAATAGAAAACCTTAAAACTTTTAGAGAGTAATCTAAGACAAAATCTTCAGGGCAAAATTTTTAGGATGGGTTTTGTGAAGAGTTCTCAGATATGATATCAAAAGCACAATCCAAAAAGAAAAAAATTCCACAATTGGATCTCATTAAAATTAAACTTTTGCTCTGTTAAAGACCTAGTTAAGAGGATGAAAAAGCATGCTACAGACTGGAGGAAAACATTTTCAAATACAGTATCTGATAAAGAACATGTGTTTAGAAAATATAAGAACTCTCAAACTAAAAAAAAAATTAAATTAGAAAACAAGTGGAAGAAATGAATAGACATTTTACCAAAAAAGGCTATATGAGCTGTGAATAAGCACAGGAAAAGATGTCCAACATCATTAACAATTTGAGAAATGCAAAATAAGAGCGAGATGAGATATCACTGCACTACAAATGACATATCGCTACAGAATGGCTAAAATGAAAAAAAAAACAGTGACAATAACAAATGCTAGAAAGACGCAGAGTAACTGGATCACTCATACATTGCTGATGAAAATGGTAGTCACTCTGGAAAATAGTTTGGCAAGTGTGTAAAAAGCTGATAGACACACACTCACCATACAACCCAGTCTTTGGACTTGTGGGCAATTATATTTGCATAAAACATATTCACACAAAAACCTGTACAACAGTTTTCATATCATTGTCATTTGTAGTTGCCAAAAACTGTAAACAATCAAGTGCTCTACAATAAATGGATGGTTTAAAATATTGTGGTACATCCATGCTATGACATATTACTCAAAATAAAGAGGAATAAACTGTTGATATATGCAACAACTTAGATGACTCTCAAGGGCATTATTGTGCGTGTAAAAAAGCCAACATCAAAAGATCAAATACTATATTATTTCATTTACAAAACATTATCAATATGATAAAATTGCAGAAATAGAGAATGGATTGGTGATTGCCAGAGGTTGTAGTGGTAAGGGGAGGGGTGTGGTGTGACCAGAAGGGGTAGCACATAGCAGACCTGTAGAATCTGAGATCTGTGATCAAGCAAGTCTGTATCTTCACTGCAGTGGTAGCTAAAGTATACATACATATGAAATGACATAAAGCTATACCCAACTGTCCCAGTATTAAAATCTTGTTTCGATGTCATGTTATAATTATGTAAAACTGTGCCCTTGAGGAAAAAGTAGGTGAAGGATATATGGGACCTCTCCTTATTATCTTTGGAATTTCCTGTGAATCTATAAGTATCTCAAAATAAAAAGTTAAAAAAAGGAAGAAGAAAAAATAAACTCTATTGTGCAGTGATGTGAGATTTAAGTGAGCAAATTTATGTAAATTTCTCAGCACAGGGCTGAGCATGGAAAGTATGCCCAGCAAATGACTTTAATAACAAGCAAATAATACATTAAAGGTATATTATATTAATTGGTTAATTGAGCAATCAATTGATTGATTCATTCAATCATTTGTTCATTCATGTTCTTTCCCAGGTAATACTCAGGCTGAATCAAATCCATGCCTTTATTTCCAGTAAATTACCAGGGATGAAGTAATTCCTCCTGGTTTTGAGGGAAAACATGCTGGGACTTTGGCTAATCTTTTGTTCCAAAGTTTCCTTCGTGCACTGGCATGATACATGTCAGATTTTGAAAAAATGCTATTTGCTTTGTTTTACTTACTTTGAGGTTGCCTACACGTTCTCTTTCTGCAACTGGCACTGATTGCTGACCAAGGTCTCTCTTTTCAGTTCCTCCTCATCAGCGAGTATATAGCTGGGGCATAAGAGATCAATACCCACTCCCTGGGGAACTTGAGGTTCCAGGGGCTCAGACGTAACGGGAAAAACAATGTTTGCTAGTTATTTTCCGCTGAAGCGAAGTTAAGCTCTCCAGGGGGAAGAAAATTTTTGTTTTAATGCCGTCAGGGACTGTTTGCTTTCATTTTTGAGAATTGCCCTGCTATTGACACTTTGCTTTTAATCTTCTTCCCTCTCTCCCTTTTATTCTTCCTCTTTTCTCCCATTTTTTTCTGTTTCTTCCTGCTTTTATTTCTTCTTACACTCACTTTCTCTTTTCTTCAGGGGTGAGGGATGAATAACAGAACATCTATATGATAAAAAAATTCAGAAGTATGAAAGTGTATAGAGTACAAACCATGTCCCCGTCCCCATCCATCTATTAATTTCTTTTTTTTCTTTCTCTCTTTTTTTTTTTTTGAGATGGAGTTTCACTCTTGTTGCCCAGGCTGCAGTGCAATGGCATGATATTGGTTCCCCTCAACCTCTGCCTTCTGGGTTCAAGTGATTCTCCTGCCTCAGCCTCCCAAGTAGCTCGGATTACAGGCATGCGCCACCATGCCTGGCTAATTTTTTATTTTTAGTAGAGCTGGGGTTTTTCCATGTTGGTCAGGCTGGTCTCGAACTCCCGACTTCAGGTGATCTGCCCGCCTCGGTCTCCCAAAGTGCTGGGATTACAGGCATGAGCCACTGCACCCAGACTATTAAAATTAATTAAGATTAGATTAGAAATCGAATCTTCAGTTTCCTTCCCTGGAGATCACCACTGTTACAAGCTCTTGTTATTCTTCCAGATATACAAGCCTTGCATTGCATTTGAAAACATATTAAATTCATATTCTTTGTTTTCCCCTGCAACAAAAGACAATGTATTATTCACATTGCTCAGCTTTCATTTTTCATAATATTTTTGGGTGATTTGTCTCCATCGGTACAAAAAGAGAAGCCTCACTCTTTTTAATGGTTGTATTATATTTTACTGAACAGTTGCATTCATTATTCTGTTTAATCAGACTCTTTCCCCCACCCATTGGTTGACATTCAGGTTGTTTTCAATCTTTTACTAATATAAACAATGTTACTGTAAATATTATTGCGAATACATCTGTAGGATTAATAGGTATTTTGGAGACAATACTGAGTAAAGGGTATAATAATGATAACTTTTGATACCTATTGCCCAGCTACCCTCCAGAGGCTCTTCCAATTTATACCACTTCTACCAAATCCAGTGACTATTTCTCTAAATTCTAACAGACTGTGCCAAAACCTTATCAAAATTTGCTTTTTTTTTTTGAGACAAAGTCTAGCTCTGATCCCAGGCTTGAGTTCAGTGGCGTAATCTCTGCTCACAGCAGCCTCTGCCTCCTGGGTTCAAGGGATTCTCCTGGCTCAGCCTCCCAAATAGCTGGGACTACAGGCATGTGCCTCCGTGTCTGGCTAATATTTGTATTTTTAGTAGGGACTGGGTTCCAACCAGCCAGGCTGGTCCTGAACTCCTAACCTCAAGTGATCCACTTGCCTCAGCCTCCCAAAGTGCTGGGATTACAGGCATGAGCCACTGTGCCCGGCTAAAATTTGCTATTTGTACAGGTGAAAAATAATATATTTTGTTTGCCCTTTTCTCATATGAGCTGGGTTGAGTATCTCCATATTTCTCAGCACAATCAATTTTTCATTTCATGTGAATTATCTGTTATATATGTTGCCCTCTGAAAAAGTGTTTTGTTTTAAAATTGATATTTTGAACTGCCCTTTTTGCCTCATTAAAAAGAATGAGACACTATTTTCTACTATACACAATATTGCTATGAACTTTATTGTACATGTTACTAGGTACAATTATTTTTCATGAATATTGCACTAGTTTCCTCCTCTTATTGTTTCTGTAACAAATTACTACAGGGTAATTGCCACTTCCTCTTCCCCAGGCCCAAAATTTTCCCGAGAAAGACATACAAAACTTGAGGGTTTTTTTTTTTTTTTTTTTTTTTTACCGAGCATTTCAGAAATTAAGACTGATGGAATTTAGCTATAAAATTTAATTACAAGTGGTAGCTGTTCTAGCTAATCTTTCTAATCCACACTGTACCACTGAAAATGGAATTTTATTGAATTAACTAAAGGGGCAATCTGTCATTTCTTTTGCTTTGGAGTAGGGCTAGTCTCTTAAAGAAGTTCCCTTTCATATTATCGACTCCTGAATGACCTGATTCTGGGGGTGACAGCAGTGGTTGGGTTAGTACACAGTCTCCCTGAGGCTGTTCAATGTAAAGTCACAGCCTGTTTTATACAAAAAGAACAGTTTCTTAGAAAGCACTCAGCTTTCTGAATATTTTGGAATTTTATTTTAATTAAACATACCATAACAATGTGCAGAGAATTCGATTAGTCATCACCCTGTTTCATGACACACTGTTGCCATTAGTCCATGCACAACCCTATTTAATATTAATTACATAATAATTTATTAAGTAGATAATCCAGTCCAATGACTCAAAAATTATCTGTAAGATATACCTAACCAAGGTACTCCTTCCCTGTATTGTGCACCTGCTTAGCCTCATCCTTATCTGCAAATGGCAACATTCACAAAATGTTTCTTTGTATTCTTTTATTTTTTGATTTATAGCTTTACACACACACACACACACACAGACATGCAAAGCGTATGCTTTCTAGTTTGCCTGTTATCGAAGTTAATAAAAAATTTCCTTCTATTTTATTCTGTGATGTTTGTTTTTACTCAACAGTACTAAAACTTATCTGTTGTGTCATAGTAGCAGTGGCTCATTTATTTTCCCTGCTGCATAATATTCCATCATTTGATTAAAATTTAACTAAATTTATCCCTTCACCAGTGTAGCAGCTGTGTTAATAAATTTGTATACCTCTTTCAACTAGTATAAATCACCAAGGATCTCAGCTTCTTACTTTGAATTCCCTTGTAGTAGTTTTTCAAGGGAATGTGAAAATGACTGTGTTCAGTATGGATTCTAAGGTAGACCCATACCTGAGAAACACAGGACTCCTTTGTCAGCCCATTTTGGCTCAAGGATTTCTCAATAAGTTTGCCAAATCATCTTTCTGCTTCGTGACATTCTCACGTGCTTCTGCCCTATCTTCTGTCCCTCTCTTCTTGACTTGGAGTCAGACTTGCATCACTCTTAGGTTTTCCCATTGTCCTCCCTATTTCCTTTTACATAGCCATCCCCCTAACAAAGTGTTTGCATGTGTAATCCCATCTTGGTGTCTGCTTCTTAGAGGATTTAGACGAAAACATTCTACCAATGGATGTTTGGGTAGTTCCCAGATTTTGCTACTATACACAATATTGCTATACATTTTATTGTACATGTTACTTGGTACAATTATTTTTCATGAAGTTTGCACTAGTTTTCTGTTTCTATTGCTTCTGTAACAAACTAGCCCAGAGTACTTGCTAATTCCTCTTTCTCAGGTCCAATCATGTCATCACTAAAGTGGAGCGGAGTGATGTTCTACAGGTTTTTTTAATGGTCAAGGTCCAATAGGCTACACTGTGGCTTACGAGAGTTCAGATAGCCCTGGGAATGACTGGGGATGTTTTGTGATATCTATGCTAAGAGAATATATCTTGCTTCTGAGCTTCCTTACTGATACATGTGGAAAAGAATGTATTTCCAATTTAGTGCCAGTGCATAGTACTAGAGGCTGTTTGTTCCAGTAGCAATTGCACATCTGGTAAAGTGACTGAGATTAGTGCTTCCATTTGGCTAAGATTGTGGTAGTCAATTTTCTGCCAGTATCTGTTTGGATTTTGTATGTCCTGGACTCATGAGTTAAATGAGGATATGATGAGGACAGCCACCTTATTTATTTATTTATTTTTACTCTGAGAACATAAGATTGCTTTAATTCCAGAAAAACAATTACATACATTGACATATGGTTAATTATTACCATATCAAGGGATGAAAACCATGTTTGTTCCAGCAGATACAGAAAAAGATTTACTAAAAGTCAACATAAATTTATTATGCAAAGCTCTTAGCAAACTAAGAATAGACAGGAATTTATTTAGCCTCAATAAATGTCATCAATTAAAACTACGTAAATATCATGCTTAAAAATGTAATGTGGAAAGCATTCCTTTCAGGTTAGACAGGAGTAAAGTAACCTTATAATTCATCCAAAAATTTAAGTCTTAGAGAATTGCACTATTCAACTCCATTCCACACCACCTGGCATAATTCTGATTTACTATTATGTTTACTATTCCCCAAAATCACTTTCCCTTTTACTGTAGTGGTAGATGACCATTATCTTCTGCCTCATAGAAGATCGAGCATCAATATCCTTGGCAGTAGGATATTGGCAGTAGGATATTACAGCTCCAATATCCTTGAAAGCAGTGTGACTTCTTTCTTAACTGTGCTAATAAGTTATTTATGCAAAGAATCATGCCAGATGTTAAGGATTAATTCATAATATATGTAGTTTCCTTGGTGGGGAATGATGGAGATATCACACATGCATCTACTGACAAAATTGCCCACTACTACTCTGGGTTAAGTGATAGCTCTGCCCGCATTCTCCTTGGTGTCTATAATTCCTGTGTACCATTAGATATTCTGCCTTTGTGTCTTCTGTGACACATACATACAAATAAAAAGAAAACATTATTAATAAAAACCCAGCAGTTCTTGGAGATCCCTGATAGCTTGCTCAAGCTACCAAGCTGGTTTCACATGTTTTATTCCATAAACTGTGTATTGAAAAACCAATAATGCTAAGACACTGAGAAACTGAGGGAATTGACTTGGTCACCTGTATCCTGTTGCTCTTTTATTCTACACTTCTGCATATAAAATGACAGACATGTACTTTCTGTGTGTTTATTTACAACAACATTCTTCGATGTTGTTACAAGTAGTTGCATCACCCGGTAAGCTTGGCAAACCTCTTGTTGCTGCTTCACTTTTCAACCCAGAAACAGCTGCACTGGACTGCAGCTGACTCCTCTCAACTCCACTGAGAGTGCTCTGTCTGGATTTCTGGTCTTTCCTTTCTGCTTTCTTTTGTCCATTTATTCCTTCAACATATGTTTGTTTGTTTCTTTATTTATTTATTCTTTTTTTTTTTTTTTTTGAGACGGAGTCTCGCTCTGTCACCCAGGTTGGAGTGCAGTGGTGCGATCTCGGCTCACTGCAAGCTCCGCCTCCCGAGTTCACTTAGACAGAGTCTCACTCTGTGGTCCAGGCTGGAGTGCAGTGACAATCTTGGCTCACTGCAACCTCTGCCTCCGTGGCTCAAGTGATCCTCCTGCCTCAGACTCCTGAGTAGCTGGGACTACAGGCACACACCACCACGCCTGGCTAAATTTTTGTATTTTTAGTAGAGACAGGTTTTCGCCATATTGGCTAGGCTGGTCTCAAACTCCTGACCTCAGGCGATTCACCCACCTTAACCTCCCAAAATGCTGGCATTACAGGTGTGAGCCACCATGTCCAGCCAACAAATGTTTATTGATCAACTAGTGTGCTAAATATGCTGGATGTTGGGGATCCAATGCTGAGAAAGTTGGATTGCTCACCTTTATGTTCTGTGTTGGTGGGAATGTTCATCTTTCCTCATGGCAGGATGGATCACACCATCTTTCAGAGCCAATAAAGAAAAAAATGAACCATCAGATAGCAAGAAAGATGTTACAACATTTCCTGTTTAATTAGGCATCTCCCTAAACTATCTTTACAGAGAGAGTGTTTTCATTTAGTTTCTTTTTGCTGTACTGGTGAAGTCAGAAACTTTAAAACTGTGTATTGTCAATATTTCCTGTGAAGCATTTTTCAGCTCCCGGAAATATTTCTGTTATATTTTCCAAAATGTAAGAGCTTGTCTATGGAAAGAAGGGCATTGGTTTATGATGTAGACATGTTCATTATTTTGTTTTTTTATAATTTCAACTTTTATTTTAGATTCAGAAGTTCATGCACAAGTTTGTATATTGCATGATGCTGAAGTTTGGGATATGGACAATCCTGTCACCCAGGTAGTGAGTATAGTACCCAACAGTTTGTTTTTAAATCCTTGCCCCACTTGCTTCCTTGCACCCTAGTAATCCCTAGTGTTTATTGTTCCCATTTTTGTGTCCTTGTGTACTCAATGTTTAGCTCCCACTCATAAGTAAGCACATCCAATATTTGCTCTCCTGTTCCTGCATTAATTCACTTAAGATAATGGTCTCTAGCTATATTCATGTGGCTGCAAAGGATATGAATTTGTTCATTTTTATGGCTGTGTGGTATTTCATGGTGTATATGTACCACATTTTCTTTACCCAATCCACCACTGATGGGCACTTAGGTTGATTGTATTGTTGCTATTGTGAATAGTGCTGTGATGAACATGCCAGCACCTGTGTCTTTTTGGTAGAAAAATTTATTTTCTTTTCAATATATATCCAGTAATGGGATTACTTGGTTGAATGACAGTTTTGTTTTAAGTACTTTCAGAAATCTACATATTGCTTTCCACAGTGGCTAATTTAGCAAACTAATTTAGATTCCCAACAACAGTGTATAAGTATTATCTTTTCTTTGCAGCCTCACTAGCATCTATTGGTTTTATTCTTGACTTTTTTAATAATAGCCATTCTGACTGGTGTGTGGTGGCTGTCTCATTGTGGTTTTGATTTGCATTTTTTTGGTGACTAGTGATGTTAAGCATTGTTTTCATATGTTTGTTGGCTGCTTGTATATCTTTTGAGAAGTGTTTGTTCATGTCCTTTGTCCACTTTTTAATAGGGTTTTTTTTTTGCTTGTTGAGTTGTTTAAGTTCCTTATAAATTCTGGATATTAGACTTTCGTTAGATGCATAGTTTGTGAATATTTTCTTCCATTTTGTAGGTTGTCTGCTTACTCTGTTGAGATATATATATATATGTATATATATTTTTAAACTGTGCAGAAGCTCTTTAATTTAATTAGGTCCTACTTGTCAAATTTTGTTTTTTTTGCAATTGCTTTTGAGGACTTAGTCATAAATTCTTTCCCAAGGCTGATGTCCAGAATGACATTTCCCTGGTTTTCTTCTAAGATTTCTATAGTTTGAGGTCTTACATTTAAATCTTTAACCTATCTTGAATTAGCTTTTGTGTCTGGTGAAAGGTAGGGTCCGGTTTCACTTTTTGGCATATGGCTAGCTAGCCAGTTATCCCAGCACAATTTATTAAATAGGAAGTCCTTTCTCCATTGCTTACTTCTGTTGACTTCATCACAGATCAGATGGCTGTATGTGGATGGCTTTGTTTCTAGGTTCTCTATTCTGTTCCACGGGGTCTATATTTCTGTTTTTGTACTAGTATCATGCTGTTTTGCTTACTGTAGCCTTATAGTATGTTTTGAAGTGGGTAATGTGATGTCTCCAGTTTTGTTCTTTTTGCTAAGAATTGCTTTGGCTATTTGGGCTCTTTTGTGGTTTCACTTAAATTTTAGAATAGTTTTTCTATTCTGTAAAAAAAATGGTATTGGTAGTTTGAGAGAAATAGCCTTGAATTTGTAGATTATTTGGGATAGTATGGCCATTTTAATGATATTGATTATTCTTATCCATGAGCATGGACTGCTTTTTCATTTGTTTGTGTCATTCTGATTTCTTTGGGCAATATTTTGTAATTCTCTTTGTAGAGATATTTCATCTCCTTGGTTAGATGTATTCCTAGGTATTTTATTTTTTTTTGATGGCTATTGTAAATGGGATTGCGTTCTTAAATTTGGCTTTCAGCTTCAACTTTATTGGTGTATGAAAATGCTACTAATTTTTGTATATTGATTTTGTAACTTAAAACTTTACTAATGTCATTTATCAGTTTCAGGAGCCTTTTGGCAGAGTCTGGAGTTTTCTAGATATAGAATCATGTTGTCCACAAAGAGAGATAGTTTGATTCTTTTTCTATTTAGATGCCTTTTGTTTCTTTCTCTTGTCTAGTTACTCTACTTAAGCCTTCCAGTGCTACATTTAATAGGAATGGTGACAGTGAGCATCCCTGTCTTGTTCTAGTTCTCAAGGGGGAATGCTTCCAGTTTTTGCTCATTCATTATAATGTTGGCTGTGAATTTGTCATAGATGGCACTTATTTTGAGATATGTTGCTTTGATGCCTAGTTTGTTGAGGGTTTTTTATTATAAAGGGGTGTAGGATTTTATTGAAGAATTTTCCTGCATCTATTGAGATGATCATATGGTTTTTGTTTGAAATTCTATTGATGTGGTGAATTAGATTTAATAATTTGCATATTTTGAGCCAAACTTGCATCCCAAGAATGAAGCCTACTTGATCATGGTAAATTAACTTTTGATGTGCTATTCAATTCGATTTGCTAGTATTTCATTGTTGGCTTTGCATCTATGTTCATCAGGGATATTTGCCTGTAGTTTTATTTTGTTTTTGTTTTGTCTTTGCTAAGTTTTGGTATCAGGGTAATTGTGGCTTCGTAGAATGAGTTACAAAAGAGTTCCTCCTCTTCAATATTTTGAAGTAGTTTCAATAGCATTGATATCAGCTCTTCTTTTTACATCTAGTAGAATTTGACTTCAAATTTGTCTTGTCTGGGCCCCCTTTTGGATGGCACTTAGCTTCCACTTCAGAACTTGATATTGATTCATTCAGGGTTTCAATTTCTTCCTGATTAAATCTTGGGAGGTTGTGTGTTCCTGGGAATTTATCTATTTCCTCTAGATTTTCTAGTTTATTTGCATAGAAGTGTTCATAATAGTCTCTGAGGATCTTTTGTATTTCTGTGGGATTGGTTATAATGTCACCTTTGTCCTTTCTGCTTGTGCTTATTTGGATCTTTCCTTTTTTTTTCTTTGTGAATCTAGGTAGAAGCCTACCAATCTTATTGATTATTTCAAAATACAAGACAAGTTTTGGTTTCATTGATTCTTCGTATGGATTTTTGGGTCTCAATTTTGTTCAGTTTTGTTCTGATTTTAGTTATTTCTTTCCTTCTGCTAGGTTTGAGATTGGTTGGTTTTTATTTTTCTAATTGCTCTAGGTGTGATGTTAGATGGTTAATTTGAGATTTTCCTACATGCTCCCTATTTTAGAAATATCAAATTTTGGCAGATTAGCTGTACTGGATGCTTTGCTGTGTTGAATTTTAACAACTGTGTCTAATTTAACAAAACTTTTTTCCTATCACTTTTAAAGCTTCTTTTACTTCCTTATTTCTCAAGCTATAGATTAAAGGATTCAACATGGGAATAACAGTGCCATAAAATATAGAGGCTACTTTCATATTCTCCTGAGAATTATTAGACTGAGGCTGTAAGTACATGTAAGAGAGTGTCCCATAGAAAATGGTTACTGCTGTCAGGTGTGAGGCACATGTGGAGAAGGATTTTTTCCTCCCAGCAGTAGAAGACATCTTCAGGATGGTAACCATAATGTAGATGTAGGAAAAGGTGATGACCAACCCAGTGAACATCAAGTTAAATCCCACAAAGACAACATCTAGAATGATGTTGATGTCAATGTTGGAGCATGAAAGGGCAAGAATTGGGGGACCATCACAGAAAAAGTGATTGATTTTATTGGACTTGCAGAAGGACAGTGAAAACGTAAAACCTGTATGTACAGAGGCATTTATTGAGCCCATAATATATGAACCAGCTACCAATTCGATGTAGACTGTTTGGGACATGATCATGGGATAGTGAAGGGGCTTACAGATGGCAACATAATGATCCATTGCCATAATAGCCAGGAGGTAACAGTCACTGGTTGCAAATGTTGCATAAACTAAGAATTGTATCACACAGCCCCGAAATGATATCAAATTATTTTCTTTTGTGAGGCTTTGGAGCATCTTGGGAGTGATAGCAGAAGTATAACAGATATCAACAAAAGCCAAATGTTGTAGAAAAAAGTACATGGGTGTTTGAAGTCTGGAATCGGTCTTGATGAGTAAGATCATTCCAATATTTCCTATCAGGGAGGTCACATAGATAAGAAGAAGTACAATGAAAAGGACATGCCGAAATTCGTGTTGGACACCAAATCCCAGAAGATGGAATTCAGTCACTTCAGTGCTGTTTCCTCGAGCCATGACTACCAAAAGTCTAGAAAGGACCAAGAGAAGGACCCAGAAAAGAAAGAAAATCCTTGTGACTTTTTGCAATAAAATGGCTGTATATTTTAAGTCACTTTTTTCAATTTGACTTTTCATAACAAATACAATAGTGTTATTTCCAAATTAAAAAAAATTTATAATCATCAAGTAAAGAGAGAGTTACTCGATGAAAGATGAAACAGATTTATCTTCAAAATGAAGAAGATTTTCTTAGAAGAAGACTGACTTCTAATGTGCGTGGTTCTTAGAAACATAGATAAGCATTTTTTTCACTATTTTAAACAGGTATTCGTATTTATTTTAAATAATGTTAAAATGTAATTTTATGCCTTTTTAGAAACATAATTATTCACAGCCACTTATCATTTTATTTCTCTTTCTAGTTCTTGAAATTAGTAGAATCAATTAGAGAGCAATTTCCCAAAATATGTTCATGTTCACATATGTTTGAAGGCTTCAAAGTGTCTTTCTACTAGTATTATTAGAATGCAACTTCCATCTAGGTGATATTCTTTACAAGTATAATAACCCTGTTATATAATGGATGTCTGAGAAATGGCCTTACATTTTCTATTGCTTATTACAAAAATTATGTAGTGGAGGAACAAGAAACAAGAAATAATTCTTTTCAATTAAACATTTAGTGAGGTCTGAGATATAATAAGTTGGTATAAGCTTTTTCCTAGGGTAAATTTACTGTAAAATGAAAGAAATGCAGCCCTTTCAAGGAGTCTTTCTTTCATTGTGATAAACACTTGCTAGAATAGGCCAGAGGTCCATTTAAGCTAGAATTTTGACAGAGTAATGACACTTATTATATCATTTTTGACTTTAGTTATCTGGATTGAAATAAAATAATATGAAATTATGAGGATTCTTTTCAAGGACTAAGGAAACTAATACAAGCCCCACCACCTACCCCTTCATACAGAATCTGTACATTTCTGGGTTTATGTTGAGCTAATGGTAGGTTGGTTTAGTATAAAATATTTTGCTTCATCTACGTTGAAGGTGTTTTCTGATCAAATAAATGCTACAAGGAAAATGGCCAACTACTCAAGCATTTCAAACATGCCTAACAAGTGGGTAGTGCTGGGTTTCTCAGGCTTCATTTAGATGCAACATTTTGCAGTAGAAAGGAAATAAGTAGCCCTGGTTTTGAATTATTGTCTCACCAATTAATAGAAAGAAGGATAGAACTCCCTTTAGCCCCACTTACTTTCTTTGTACAATGGGGATCACAGAACTTACCTAGAAGTTAATTAATGTTCATTAGATTGTTTATAGTATAAGTAATATGCATATCATGTACAATATAATGTTATGTAACTTGTATTTTTAATTAAGAACAACTTTCTAATAGCAAAATTGGAAGATAGAATTGTATAAATTTTAGTAGATTCGTATTATTTATTAATACATAGTCTAAAGCAGTGAAATAAATATATACTCTCTGGAGTCAGAAAAGAAAAGCAAATTGTAGAAAAATATGTAGATTGTGGGGAAAAATAGATGGCCAATTAGAAGGAGCTGTGGTCTGTAGCACTCACGGAGAGGAAGGAAAGCGGCAAATGAATTCAACACCCTCAACTGAAATATCCAGGTTCTCATACTGGGGCTGACTAGGCAAACAACCTGACCCATGGAGTATGAAAAAATGTGGGGTGGGATGATGGCCCACCCTGGAGCAGCATGGAGCCAAGAGAATCCCCATCTCCAGCTAAGGGAAGTGGTGAGTGATTTTGCAACCCCACCTGGAAAACCATGCTTCTCTCACGGATCTCTGCATCCCACAGATCAGGAGATCCCCTCAGGAGCCCACGCCACCATGGCCTTGGGTCTAATCCACAAAGCTGTGTGGAGTCATCACAGCAGACCAGCCACTCAGGCGCATGCAGAGACCCGGGAATTTTACATACTCAGGTCCCAGGAATTCTGGCAATATGAAAGACATGTTTGAACATTCCCTTAAGAAGGCAGCTGAATCTAGGGAGCCAAGCAGTGCCATTTTGTAGCACCTCACAAGTTAAGGCCCACTGGCTTAGAATTCCAGCAAGCCAAAGGAAACAGGCTGGAGACTGCCTGAGATAGGATGGAGTTCCTGGGAGGCAGGGAGGGGTAGCCACCATCTCTGCAGTTTGGTCAGCTCTGCTGTTCCAGCCTGTCGGCTCTGGAGAGCACATGTGGTCTGGTCAAGGAGGGGTCTCCCATAACGTAGCAGAGCTGTTGCCAGATTGTGGCCAGACTGCTTCTTTGAGTGGAACCTTGATCTGTCCCTCCTTGCTGGGCAGGGCCTCCCTGTGGGAGTTTCAGCAACTCCAGCCGGAGTTATATGAACAGAACTCTGATCTCTCCCTGAGATAGAGCCCCCACGTGGAGGGCTGGCCATCATCTCTGTAGTTTGTTCGTCTCAGCCTTCCCACCCTGCTGGCTTTAGAGAGTCCAGGTGGTCCAGACAAGGAAGGGTCCCCAACACAACACATCTGCTTTAGCAAAAAACAGTCAGACTGCTTCTTTTTGTGGGTCCCTGAGCCTGTCCCTTCTGACTGGGTGAGAGCTCCTAACAGGGGTCTCCAGACACCCCCTACAAAAGCACTTGGGCCAACAATAGGTCAGTACCCCCCTGGGATGGACCTTCCAGAGGAAGGAGCAGGCTACCATCTTTGCTTTCTCACAGTCCTCATTGGTGATACCTACAGGTTTGGGAAAAACGGAGGCAACTGGGATCTGGAACATACCCCCAGCAAACTGCAGCAGCCTTACAGACAAGTGGCCTGGTTGTTAAAGGTAAAACAAACAGAAAACAACAACATCAACAAAAAAGACCCCACAAAAAATCCCATTGAAAGATCAGCAGCCTCAAACATTGAAAGTAAATAAGCCCACAAAGATGAGAAATAATTAACTCAAAAACACTGAAAATTCAAAAAAACCAGAGTGCCTCTTCTCCTCCCAATGCCTGCAATACCTCTCCAACAAGGGCACAGAACTGGGCTGAGGCTGAGATGGTTGAACTGACAGAAGTACGCTTCAGAAGATGAGTAATAACAAACTTTGTTGAACTAAAGGAGCATGCTGTAATCCAATGCAAAGAAATTAAGAACTCAATAAAACAATACAGGAGGTGATAACCAGAATAGCCAGTTTAGAGAGGAACATAACTGACCCGATGGAGCTGAAAAGCACAACATGAGAACTTCATAATGCAATAACAAGTATTAATAGTAGAACAGACTAATTGGAGGAAAGAATCTCAGAGTATGAAGACTATCTTTCTAAAATAAGACAGACAGACAAAAATAGAGAAACAAGAAGGAAAAGGAGCAAAGGAAACCTCCAAGAAATATGGGATTATGTGAAAAGACCAAACCTATGACTAGTTGGGGTACCTGAAAGAGATGAGGAGAACAAAACCAATTTGGAAAACATACTTCATGATATCATCCAGGAGAACTTCCCCAACCTAGCAAGACAGGCCAACATTCAAATTCAGGAAATTCAGAGAATGCTATTGAGATACTCCACAAGAAGACCAATCCCAAGACACATAATTTTCAGATTCTCTTAGGATGAAATGAAGGAAAAAATGTTCAAGGCAGCCAGAGAGAAAGGATAGGTCACCTACAAAGGGAAGCCAATCAAACTAACAGTGGATCTCTCAGCAGAAACCCTACAAGCCAGAAGAGATTGGTGGCCAATATTCAACATTCTCAAAGAAAACAATTTCCAACCCAGAATTTCAAATCCAGCTGAACTAAGCTTCATAAGTGAAGGAGAAATAAGATGATTTTTGGCCCAGAACTTAAAGTAAAAAAAGAAAAAAGGTGTTTTTTTTTTGTTGTTGTTGTTGTTTTTTGAGACAGAGTCTTGCTCTGTCACCCAGGCTGGAGTGCAGTGGTACAATCTCAGCTCACTGCAGCCTCTGCCTCTCTGGTTCCAACTATTCTCCTGCCTCAGCCTCCTGGGTAGCTGGGATTGCAGGCAAATATCACCATGTCCGGCTAATTTTTGTAGTTTTAGTAGAGACGGGGTTTCTCCATTTTGGCCAGGCTGTTCTCAAACTCCTGGTCTCAGGTGATCTGCCCACCTTGGCCTCCCAAAGTGATGGGTTTACAGGCATGAGCCATTATGCCTGGGCTAAAAAGATCCTTTTTAGACAAGCAAATGCTGAGGGAATTCATCACCACCAGGCTTGCCTTACAAGAGCTCCAGAAGGAAGCACTAAATATGGAAAGGAAAAACTGTTACCAGCCACTACGAAAACACACTGAAGTACACTAACCAGTGACACTATGAAGTAACCACATAGACAAATCTGGAAAATGACCAATTAACATCATGATGACAGGATCAAATTCATACATAACAATATTAACTTTAAATGTAAATGGGCTAAATGTCCCAATTAAAAGACACAGAATGGAAAGCTGGATAAGGTCAAGGCCCACCAATATGCTGTCTTTCAGAGACCCATCTCATATGCAAAGACACACATAGGCTCAAAATAAAGGGATGGAGGAAAATTTACCAAGCAAATGTAAAACAGAAAAAAGCAGGGGCCACAATCCTAGTTTCTGAAAAAACAGACTTTAAGCCAACTCAGAAAAAAAAAGACAAAGAACAGCATTAGATAATGGTAAAGGGTTCAATTAAAGAAAAAGAGCTAACTATCCTAAATATATATGCACCCAACACAGGAGCATCCAGATTCATAAAGCCAGTTCTTAGAGACCTACATTCTTCTAGTTGCCACATGGCACTTATGCTGAAATTGATCACATAATCAGAAGCAAAACACTCCTCAGCAAATGCAAAATAACTGAAATCATAACAGTCTCTCAGACGACAGTGCAATCAAATTAGAATTAAGGACTAAGAAATTCACTCAAAATCACACAACTACATGGAAATTGAACAACCTGCTCCTGAATGACTCCTTGGTAAGTAATGAAATCAAGGCAGAAATCAGGAAGTTCTTTGAATCTAATGAGAACAAAGAGATGATGTACCAGAATCTCTGAGATGCAGCTAAAGTGGTGTTAAAAGGGAAATTTATAGCACTAAATGACCATATCAAAAGGCTAGAAAGATCTCAAATGTACAACCTAACATCATGATTAAACAAACTAGAGAACCAAAAGGAAACAAACCCCAAAGCTAGCAGAAGACAAGAAATAACCAAGATCAGAGCAGAACTGAAGGAGGTGGAGATATTAAAAAAAAGCCTTCAAAAAATCAGTGAATCCAGGACCTGGTTCTCTGAAAAAAAATTGATAAAATAGGTAGACCACTAGCTAGACTAATAAGGAAGAAAAGAGTGAAGAATAAAATAGACACACTCAGAAATGATAAAGGGGATATCACCACTGACCCCACAGGGATACAAACAACCATCAGAGAATACTATAAACACCTCTATGCACATAAACTAGAAAATCTAGAAGAAATGGATAAATTCCTGGACATGTAACACCCTCCTGAGACTGAACCAGGAAGAAATTGAATCCCTGAATATACCAATAAGAAGTTCTGAAATTGAGGCAGTATAAATAGCCTACCAACAACAACAGCAACAACAAAACCCAGGACCAAACAGATTTACAGATGAATTCTCCCAGAGGTACAAAGAGGAGCTGGTACCATTTCTACTGAAACTATTCCAAACAATCGAAAAGAGAGATTCCTCCATAACTCATTTTATAAAGCCAGCATCATCCTGATATCAAAACCTAGCAGAGATACAACAACAAAAGAAAACTTCAGGCCAATAGCCCTGATGAACATTAATGTAAAAATCCTCGATAAAATACTGGCAAACTGAATCCAGCAGCACATCAAAAAGCTTATCCACCACAATCAAGTAGGCTTCATCCCTGGGATGCAAGGTTGGTTTAACGTATGCAAATCAATAAATGTAATTCATTACATAAACAGAACTAAAGACAAAAACTTCATAATTATCTCAATAGATGCAGAAAAGGCCTTCAATAATCAACATCTCTTCATGTTAGAAGCTCTCAATAAACTAGGTATTGAAGGAGCATACCTCAAAATAGTAAAGCCATATGTAACAAATCTACAGCCAATATTATACTGAATGGGCAAAAGCTGGAAATGTTCCTGAAAACTGGCACAAGACAAGGATGCCCTCTCTCACCACTCCTATTTAATATAGTATTGGAAGTTCTGGCCAGGGCAATCAGTCAAGAAAAAAATAATAAAGTGTATTCAAATAGGAAGAGAGGAAGTCAAATTGTCTTTGTTTGCAGATGACATTATTCTACATCTAAAAAACCCCATCGTCTCAGCCCAAAAGTTTCTTATTCTGATAAGCAACTTCAGCAAAGTCTCAGGATACAAAATCAATGTGCAAAAGTCACAAGCATTCCTATACACCAACAAAAGGCAAGCAGAGAGCCAAATCATGAATAAAGTCCCATTCACAATTGCTACAAAGATAACAAAATACCTAGGAACACAGATAATAAAGGAAGTGAAGGAACTCTTCAAGGAGAACTAGGAACCACTGCTCAAGGAAATCAAAGAGAACACAAACAGATGGAAGAATATTCTATGCTCATGGGTAGGAAGAATCAATATTATGAAAATGGTCATACTGCCCCATTTATATATTCAATGCTATTACCATTACACTACTATTGAAACTCTTCACAGAATTAGAAGAAACCATTTTAAAATTCATATGGAACCAAAAAAGAGCCAGAATAGCCAAGACAATGCTAAGCAAACAGAACAAAGCTGGAGGCATCACCCTACCTGACTTTAATCTATACTACAAGGCTCTAGTAACCCAAACATCATGGTATTGGTAAAAACAAACAAACAAACAAACAAACAAAAAAACCAGTCACATAGACCAATGGAACAAAATAGAGAACTCAGAAATAAGACTGCACACCTATACAACCATCTGATTTTTGACAAACCTGACGAAAACAAGCATAAATAGCCATATGCAGAAAATTGAAACTGGACCCCTTCCTTACACCCTATACAAAAATAAACTCAAGATGGATTAAAGACTTAAATGTAAAACCCCAAACTACCAAAAACTCTAGAAGAAAATCTAGACAGTACCATTCAGGAGATAAGCATGGGCAACTATTTCATGAAGAAAACACCAAAAGCAAAACCAATTTCAGCAAAAGCAAAAATTGACAAGTGGAATCCAGTTAAACTAAAGAGATTTTGCACAGCAAAAGAAACTATCATCAGAGTGAACAGACAATCGAAAGAATTGGAGAAAATTTTTGCAGTCTATACATCTGACAAAGATCTAACATCCAGTCTACAAGGAACTTAAATTTACAAGCAAAAAACAAACAACCCCATTAAAAAGTGGGCAAAGGATGTGAACAGACACTTCTCAAAAAAAGACATACATGCGGCCAATAAACATGAAAAACAGCTCAGTATCACTGATCACTAACAAAATGCAAATCAAAACCACATTGAGATAGCATTTTATGCCAATCAGAATGGCAATTATTAAAAAGTCAAAAAACAACAGATGTTGGTGAGGTTGCAGAGAAAAAGAAATGCTTTTATACTGTTGGTGGGAGTGTAAATCAGTTTAACTATTGTGGAAGTTAGTGTGATGATCACTCAAAGACCTACAGGCAGAAATACCATTTGACCCAGCAATCCCATTACTGAGTATATACCCAGAGGAATATAAATCATTCTATTATAAAGATACCTGCACACCTAAGTTCATTGCAGCACTAATCACAATAGCAAAGACATGGATCAACCCAAATGCCCATCAATGATAGACCCGAGAAAGAAAATGTGGTAATACACACCATGACATACTAGTGGACAAGGAACAAGATTTTGTCCTTTGCAGAAACATGGATGGAGTTGGAAGCCATTATCCTCAGCAAATTAACACAGGAACAGAAAACCAAACACCACATGTTCTCACTTATAAGTGGGAGCTGAATAATGAGAACACATAAACACACGTCAGGGAACAACACAGATTGGGGCCTGTCGTTGGGTGTGGGTGTAGGGAGAGCATCAGGAAGACTAGCTAATGGATGTTGGGCTTAATACCAAGGTGATGGGATGATCTGCGTAGGAAATCACCTTGGCACACATGGAAATGTCTAACAAACCTGCACATTGTGAACATATATCCCTGAACTTAAAATAACAATTCAAAGGAAAATAAAGACTCCCCCCCACCCCGCCACCAAAAAATATGTAGCTTGTGGATTCTTTGAAAAACCAAACTCTCACTCCTACTGTCTTTTGCTTCCATTGTCTTTATTTATTCATGGATAATTGCCAGAAAGTGTGCACAGCAAATTCAAGTACAGTTATTCATGGATGTGGGATTAGGTGAAAAAGAACATTATTTTCCAAACTTATAAACTTCTGAGCTTTTACTTTCACTTTTACATTTTTATTGTTCTAAAAATGAAGAAAACAATGTACAATTTATGTATTTATATATAATATATATTTATATTATATATTTATATAAATATATAATATATATTTATATATATATACCGTTGTCTGCCATTTTTAAAATTAACTGTTGTTTTTCTTTCTTGTTTCTCTCTTTTATTTTTCCTGCATTTCTGTGGGTCACTTGAACTTTTTCTTATAATCCCATTTTGGTGCACCTATAGTGATTTTTTTTTATACTGTTTTTATTAGATATCTTTTTATAGCATTTTTAGTGGCTTCTCTAGGTGTTGCATTATATGGGCATACCTTGTTTTATTTTGCTTTACATATATTGTTGTATTTTTTAAATAGATTAAAGGTTTGTGGTAATCCTGCATTAAGCAAGTCTATTAGCACCGTTTTCCAGCAGCATGAGCCCATTTAGTGTTGCTGTGTCAGCACTTTTAGCAATAAAGTATTTTTTAATTAAGCCATATACTTTTTTAAGACATAATGCTATTGCACATTTAATAGACTACAGTATAGTGTAAACTTTTATATGCACTGGGAAACCAAGAAATTTGTGTGACTTGCTTTATTGTGATAGTCACCTAAGTGAGGTGGTCTGGAACTGGACCCGTAATATCTCTGAGGTACGCCTGTAAAATCATAACTGCTGTCCATTTTATCAGTTTGAGTGAAGTGGGGAAACCTTACTTCCTTTTTAACTTCTTTACCTTCTCTCACTTATAATTGTCTTAAGCAATTCTTCCACATACACTGAATACCACATTAGGTAGTGTTATAATTTTTTGCTTCAACTCTCAAACATAATTTTTAAAACTCAAAAGAGAAGAAAAGTTTGTTGTATTTACTCTTTAAACTTTTTTTTACCTTCTGATGTTTCATATCTCTTTCATTTAATAACAAATAAAAGAAACAATATAGCAGAGTGGAAACAAAAATGACACAATTATATTCTGTGTACAAAAAAACTCACCTCAAATATAGTAACACATGTAGCTTAGAAATAAAAAGAAGGAAAGGATATATCATGCAAACACGAATTAAAAGAATGAAACTATGGCTATATAAATACTAGACAAAGTATATTTCACAGCAAAAAAGTTGCCAAGGACAAAGACGGACATTACTTAATAAAAATGTTAATCCATCACAAAGAAATAGCAATCCTAGGACGGGCACGGTGGCTCACGCCTGTAATCTCAGCACTTTGGGAGGCTGAGGCGGGTGGATCACGAGGTCAGGAGATCGAGATCATCCTGGCTAACACGGTGAAACCCCGTCTCTACCGAAAAATGCAAAAATTAGCGGGGCATGGTGGCGGGCGCCTGTAGTCCCAGCTACTTGGGAGGCTGAGGCAGGAGAATGGCGTGAACCCGGGAGGCAGAGCTTGCAGTGAGCCGAGATCACACCACTGCACTCCAGTCTGGGTGACAGAGCGAGACTCTGCGTCTAAAAAAAAAAAAAAAGAAATAGCAATCCTAAATTTGTAGGCACCAAACAAGTGGGCTACAACATATATAAAGGAAAAAATAATAAACTGAATTGAGGTAAAGACAAATATACAATTATAGTTGAAGAATTTAATATTTATTTCTCAGCAGTTTATAGAAGAACTAGACTGAAAATCAGCAAGGATATAGAGGAACCCAACACCCACCATCAACCAACAGGATGTCATTAATAGTTATAGAACGGTCCACCTCACATGAGTAGAATACATGTTTTTTCCAGCACTTGCACAATATATATCAAGACAGATTGTACATAATCTATATAATTTTAGAAGAATGGAATTCACACTGTGTGTTCCTGACCACAAAGAAATTGAAGGAGATAAAAACACAGAAATGTAACAGGAAACTCTCCAGGCATTTGGAAACAAAATAACACATTTATAAACAATCCTTGGGTCAAAGAGGCAGTCACAAGGGAAATACAAAATATTGAACAATAAAAATACAGTACTTAAAATTTATGGGGTACAGTTAAATCAATGTTTAGTGGGCATCATAGAGTACTAGATGCTTACATTAAAAAAAGAAGAAGGCTAAAATCAATAATCTAAGCCTCTACTTCAAAAATGTTGAAGAAAAGCAAAGTAGAAAACAAGAAGAAAACAAATCCAAAGCAAGCAGAAGAAGAATAATAAGGCTAAGATCAGAATTCAATGAATTGGATACAGAAAAACAATGGAACGAAAACTGTGAGAGAGAGGCTTGTTTTTAAGACAATAAAACTGACAAACCTCCAGAAGGTTTGTCCAAGATAAGAGAGAAAAGGTGCAAATTACTAAGTCCAGAAAAACAGGGATATCACTATAGACCCTGCAGACACAAAAAGAGAATAAGAGAATACTACAAACATCTATACACATATTAATTTGACAACTGAAATGACATAAATAAATTAATTGAAAAGTATAAGCTAACCCATATGAAATTGATAATTTGAATAGCCTTACAGCCATGAAAATTGAATTTATGTTGTAAAAACTTCCTTTTAACAATATCACAGCATAATTCACTAAATGTTTAAAAAAGAATTAACTTCAATTCTATACAATTTCTTTCAGAAAACAGATGTGGAAAGAACACTTCTCAACTTATTCTATGAATCCAGTGTTACCCTATTAGAGAAAGCAGACAAAATGGCACACACAAAAAAGAAGACCATAGCCCAATATTTTTAATGAATATAGATGCAAAAATCTTTAACAAAATGTTAGCAAATAGAATTCAGTGATATGTAAAAAATTATACACAGTGACCAAGTGGGGTATATTACAGGTCTAAAGGAGAAAAATCACAGGATCATATAAATAGATGAACATAAGGAATTTGATGAAATTCAACATCTACTCGTAATTTAAAAAATCTCAGAACATGAGGAAAATAGGGCAACTTCCTCAACTTGATGAAGAATATCTACAGAAAAACCTATAGCTAACGTCCTACTTAATAGTTACCAACTGAATGCTTGCCCCTAAAATTGGGAACAGATGGGAGAGAATTCTCACTCTCCCCAGTGCTATGCAACATAGCTGGGGAAGTTCTAGTCAGTGAAGGAAGAATAGGCATAAAAGTCATACAGATCAGAAAGGTGGAAATAAAACTGTGATTTGTAGATGACATGACGGTATATGTAGAAGATTCCAAGAATATACCAAAAACTTCTAGAAGTAATAAGTGAGTTTAGAAAAGTTACAGAATACAAGATAGTTATAAAAAAGCAATAGTATTTCCATATTAGCAGTAAACATGTGGGAACTGGAATAAACACAGTACCACTGATAATAGTTCAAAAATGAAATACTTAAGTATAAATCTAACAAACCAGTATAGTACTTGATGATGAAAATTATAATATGTTGATGGAAGAAATCAAAGAAGATCTAAATAAAGATATGTTGCTTTTGGGAATTATGACTCAATATAGTGGTGTCTATTCTCCCCAAATTGATGTACAGGTTTAACACAAGTGCAATGAATATCTGAGCATAGTATTTTCAGTATGTGGAAAAGAATATTCTAAATTTACAGGGAAGAGCAAAGAAGTTACAATAGCTGATAGAATTCTAAAAAAGAAGAAAAAATGAGATGAATCACTTTAACATTGAGAGTTTTTATATATCAACAGTAATTAACATTGTGGTATTGGTGGAATGATAGATACAAAGATGGAACAAAATAGTGAACTGACAAATAGATCCACACGAGTGCAGCCATTTGATTTTTGAGCAGGTTCAAAAACAATTCAATGGAGGAAGCCTTTTTTCAATAAGCAGTGCTGAGACAATTGGATATTCATAGGCAAAAAAATGAGCCCCAACTTAAACCTCATACCTTATATAAAAATTAACTCAAAATGAATCATAGCTTTAAATGTGAAATATAAAACCTTAAAACTCTTAGAGAGCAATCTAAGACAAAATCTTCAGGGCAAAATTTTTAGGATGGGTCTTGTGAAGGGTTCTTAGACATGACACCAAAACAACAATCCCCCTGCCCCCCAAAAAAACCTCAGTAATTGAATCTCATTAAAATTAAGCTTTTGCTCTGTTAAAGAGGATGAAAAAGCACACTACAAACTAAAATAAAATATTTTAAAATGCCATATTTGATAAAGGACATGCATTTAGAGAATATAAAGAACTCTGAAACTAAAAAAAAAAATCAAATTAGAAAACGAGTGAATGACATGAACAGACATTTTACAAAAAGTGCTATATGGATGGTAAATAAGCAGATGAAAAGATCTCCAACATCATTAGCCATTAGGGAAATGCAAAGTAAAAACAAAATGAGATATCACTACACTACAAGTGAGATGTCACTGCAGAATGGCTAAAATGAAAAAGCAATGACAATAGCAAATGCTGGCAAAGACACAGTAACTAGATCTCTCATACACTGCTGGTGAAAATGGTGGCCATTCTGGAAAACAGTCTGGCAGTTGTGTAGATAGCTAGACATACACTTACTATACAACCCAGTCCTTGGACTTGCGGGCAATTATATTTGCATAAAACTTATATTCACACAAAATCCTGTACAAAATTTTTTATAACATTTATATTGGTAGTAGCCAAAAACTGTAAATGATCAAATGTCCTATGATAAGTGAATGGTTTAACATATTGTGGTACATCCATACTATGGAATATTACTCAAAATAAAAGAGAAATAAACTATTGATATATGCAGAAACTTGGATGAATTTCAAGGGCATTATTGTGAGTGTAAAAATTCAACATCAAAAGATCATATACCATATAATTCCAGTTACAAATATTATCAAAATTACAACACTATGGAAATATGGAACAGATTGATGATTGCTAGAGGTTGGGGTGGTTAGTGAAGGGGTGTGGTATGACCAGAAGGGGTAGCACAAAGAAGACATGTAGAATCTGAGATCTGTGATCAAACAAGTCTGTATCTAAACTGCAGTAGTAGCTACACAAATCTACCCACATCTGAAATGATATAGAGTTATACATACAATTGTCCCAGCATCAAAATCCCGTTTTGATGTCGTATTATAATTGTGTAAGATTGAACCATTGAGGGAAAAGTGAGTGAAGGATATATGAGACTTCTCCCTATTATCTTTGAAACTTCCTGTGAATCTGTATTTCCTAATAAAAAGTTAAAAAATGAAGGCAAAAAAGTAAGGTCTGTTGTGCAGTGATGTGAGGTTTAAGTGAGCAAATTTATGTAAATTCCCAACACGGGGCTGGGAATGGAAGATATGCCCAGCAAATGACTTTAATAACAATGCAAATAATACATTAAAGGCATATTGGGTTGATTGCTTAATTGATCAGTCGATTGATCAGTCAATTGACTGATTCATTCAATCATTTGTTCATTCATATTCTTTCCCAGGTAATACTCAGCCTGAATCAAACTACCAGGGATGAAGTAATTCCGCCTGGTTTTGGGGTGAAACATGCTGGGGATTTGAGTAACCTTTTGTTCCAAAATTTCCAGCATGCACTGGGATGATACATGGCAGACTTTGAACAAAATGCTATTTGCTTTGTTTTACTTACTTTGAGGTTGCCTACACTTTCTCTTTAGGCAACTGGCACTGATTGCTGATCAAGGTCTCTCTTTTCAGTTCCTCCTCATCAGTGAGTATATAGCTGGGGCATAAGAGATCAATACCCACTCCCTGGAGAACCGGAAGTTCCAGGGGCTCAGATGTAATTGGGAAAAACAATATTTGCTAGTTATTTTCTGCTGAAGCAAAGTTAAGCTCTCCAGGGGTAAGAAAATTCTTGTTTTAATGCCAGCAGGGACTTTTTGCTTTCACTTTTGAGAATTGCCCTGCTACTGATAATTTATTTTTAACCTTCTTCCTCCCTTTTATTCTTCCTCTCTTTCTTGCCTCTTTTTTCTTTCTTCCTGCTTTTATTTTTTACCTTCACCTTCTCTCATTTTGAGTGTGAGGGATAAACAACAAACCATTTTATGGTAAAAATTCAGAAATATGAAAGTGTATGGAGTATCAACCATGTCCCCACTCCTCCCTTGATTTCTGATCTTCAGTTTCCTTCCCTGGGGATCACCACTGTTACAAGTTCATGTTATTCTTCCAGCTATACAAGACTTGCCTTGCATTCGAAAACATATTATGTTCATATACTTTATTCCCCCTGCAACAAAAGACAATGTATGTCTTATTCATACATATTATTCACATTTTTGGGGGTGATTTGTCTCCATCAGTGTGAAGAGAGAAGCCTCACTCTTTTTATTGTTTGTATTATATTTTATCGAACAGTTGCATTCATTACTCTGTTTAATCAGACTCTTTCCCCCACCTACTGGTGGCATTTAGATTGTTTTCAATATTTTACTAATACAAACAATGTTACTGTAAATTATTGTGAATATATCTGTAGGATTAAAAGGTATTTTGGAGAGGAAACTGTGTAAAGGATATAATAATGATAACTTTTGATACTTATTTCTCAGGTACCCTCCAGAGGCTGTGCCAATTTATACTACTTCTACCAAATCTAGTGACTATTTCTCTAAATTCTAATAGTTAGGAAACTTTTATTAAAATTTACTTTTATAAGTGAAAAATAATATATTTTGTTTGCCCTTTTCTCATATGAACCATGTTGGATATATTTTTATATTTCTCAGAATAATTAATTTTTTTTTATGTGAATTATCTGTTATATATGTTGCCATCTGAAAAAGTATTTTGTTTTAAAATTGATATTTTGAGTTAAGTACCCTCCTTTATATGAGTTGATATTTAGTTTGTTTATATCTCAATATTAATTTTTTTACTTTGCTTACTTTTGCTATGCAGAAAAGTTTTATTTTTATGTAGACACACACACACAAACACACACACATACACACACGTACATACGTAAATGTGCATATTTATACTGATATGGTTTGGCTCTGTGTATCCACTCAAATTTCATCTCAAATTGTAATTCTCTTGTGCCAAGGGAAGGACCCTGTGGGAGGTGATGGGATTATGGGCGTGCTTCCCCCATGCTGTTCTCATGATAGTGGGTGAAATGGTTTGGCTGCGTCCCCACCCAAATATCATCTTGAATTCCCATGTGTTGGGTGAGGGACCTGGTGGGAGGTAATTGAATCATGGGGGCAGGTCTTTCCCATGCTGTTCTCGTGATACTAAACTTGTCTTATGAGAGCTGATGGTTTTAAAAATGGGAGTTTCCCTGGACAAGCTCTCTCTCTTTGCCTGCTGACATCCATGTAAGATGTGACTTGCTCCTCCTTGCCTTCTGCCATGATTGTGAAGCCTCCCCAGCCACGTGGAACTTTAGCTCCATTAAACCTCTTTCTTTCATAAATTGCCAAGTCTAGGGTATGTATTTATTAGCAGTGTGAAAATGGACTAATACAGTGAGTGAGTTCTCTTGCAATCTGATGGTTTAAAAAAGTGTTTGGCAGCTTTCCCCTGCACTCTTCTCTCTTGCCTGCTGCCATGTAAGACATGCCTCACTTCCCCTTTGTTTTCTGCCATGATAGTAAGTTTCCTGAGGCCTCATAGCCATGAGAAGCTGTGAGTCAATTAAACCTCTTTACTTTATAAATTACCCAGTCTTGGGTACTTTCTTGATAGCAGTGTGAAAATGGATTAATTCATACATACACTCACATACACATGCACACACACAAACACATATAATTTTTTTAAAATTTCAACTTTTATTTTAAATACAGGGGGTACATGTGCAGGTTTTTTACATGACTATATTGCACTCAAGTAGTGAGCATAGAACCCAATAGGTAGTTTTGCAACCCATACCCTCTTCCCTTTCTGTCCCCTTGTAGTCTCCAGAGTCTATTGTTTCCACATTTATGTCCATATGTGCTCAATGGTTAGCTCCCACTTATAAGTGAGAACATGCAGTATTTGGTTTTCCATTCTAGCATTAATTCACTTAGGATTATGGCCTCCAGCTCCATCCATGGTGCTAAAAAAGACATAATTTCATTATTTTTAATGGCTGCATAGTATTCCATGGTGTATATGTACCACATTTTCTTTATCCAATTCACCACTGATGGGCAGCAAGGTGGATTTAATGTCTTTGCTATTGTGAAAAGCATGGTGATGAACATGTGAGTGCATGTGTCTTTTTGGTATATACCAGTAACGGGTAATGGTCAAATGGTAGCTCTGTTTTATGTTGTTTGAAATCTCCAGATTGCTTTCCACAGTGGCTGAACTAATATACATTCCCAACAGTCTATAAGCATTCCCTTTTCTCCACAGCCTGGCCAGCATCTATTGTCCTTTGACTTTTTAATAGTAGCCATTCTAACTGGTGTGAGATGGTATCTCATTGTGGTTTTGATTTACATTTCTCTGATGATTAGTGATACTGAACATTTTTATTCACATGTTTGTGGGCTGCATATTTTTTTTCTTTTGAGAAGCGTCTGTTCATGTTCTTTGCCCACTTTTTAATGGGGTTGTTTATTTTTTGCTTATAAATTTGTTTAAATTCCTTATAGATTGTTGATATTAGACCTTTGTTGGATGTATTGTTTGTGAATATTTTCTCCCATCCTGTAAGTTGTCTGTTTACTCTATTGATAGTTTCTTTTGCTGTGAGGAAGATTTTTAATTAGGTCTCACTCGTCAATTTTTGTTTTTATTTCAGTTGCTTTTGAAGACTTTGCCAAAATTTTTTTGCCAAGTCTGATGTAGAGAAAGGGTATTTGCTAGGGTTTCTTTTAGGATTTTCATAGTTTGAGGTCATACATTTAAATATTCTATCCATTTTGAGTGATTTTTGTATATGGTGAAATCAATCTTCTGTATTTGGCTAGCCAGTTATCTCAGTATCACTTATTGAATAGGAAGTTCTTTCCACATTGCTTATTTTTGTTGGCCTTGCCAAAGAACAGATGGTTGTAAGTGAGCAGCTTTATTTCAGAGTTTTCTGTTCTGTTCCATTTATCTATGTGTCTGTGATTGTGTCGAAACAGTACCATGCTGTTTAGATTATTGTAGCCTTATAATATAATTTGAACTCAGATAGTGTAATACCTGTATCTTTGTTCTTTAAAGACTGAATACTATTCCTGTGTGTGTGTGTACTACCTTTTCTTTATTCACACATTGATGGACATTTAGATTGTTTTAATATTGTGGCTATTGTGAATAATATTGCAAAAATATGGGCATGAAGATGTCTCCTGGAGATCCTGATTTAAATTCCTTTGGATAATAACCAGAAATAGAATTGCTTGATGATATGGTAATTCTAATTCTAAATTTTTGAGGAAACTCTATACTGTTTCCCATAATGGCTGTACCAAATTACATTCCCACCAACAGTATACAAGGGTTTCCTTTACATCCCTGTAACACTTATCTTTTGTGTTTCAAGCATGAAGAAATATCTCATTGTAGTTTGACTTGCATTTCCCTGATAAGTAGTAGTGTTGAGCATGGTCCCATCTTCAAATATATTAAGGGTTCCTGGTGAGACCTACTGAGAAGGAATCCCTGACCCTTCTAGTCTTCATCAATGGTCATGAGAGGGATAACCTTTTCTTCTTTCTTTCATTCATTCAGGACATTCTCTCTTAAGATACCCTGGCTTTTCACAATTGTAACATCCAGTTAGTCTTAGGAGTTTTCCCTGAGTTTCCCTTCTTTCTCTGTGTCAAAACCTTATCTACTTTGAGGGAGATCTTGATCTAACCTTTTTCTGACTACCTCTTCCACAGTGGAAACTATGATTTTGGCTTTTTGTTTCTGCTTCTCTTCTCTTCTTACAAAGACCTTCTCAGCTTCACTCAGTAATTCCTCAATCGATTTCTCATTCAATTCGTCAGTTTTTTGGTAATTTTTTTTATAATGTCAGGCCAGCTCTTAGTTACAAAGTTAACCTTCAGAAGGCTTTGCCCTACTAGGTCCTCTGGATCTAATCTGGAGTATTTTCTCATTTGATCTCTGAGCCTCTGTGGGAATGCAGAGGGAGTTACCTCTTTTTCATGTTGAATCTTGAATGCTTTTGAGACATTTGGTGTACTAGAAGTGGACTCTTTGATCCCTTTAATTATAGTTCCCTGAGGTCCTGCATTTGGGCCCATTCCCTGGGATCATTATTATACCATTTGGGATCAACATTTGAAAATTTTTGTTCATCTGGCAAAACTTCTTGCCTGAGAGGGTATTGCCTCTATTAAATGGTCATGCTTGGTGTAAAAGCCAGGTCCTAGGACTTGGTCCAGTTGGTCTGCTAAACTGAGGGGATCTATCAGGAGTGGTTTCATTTCCTTCTTGAAATTCTTAACTTCAGTACTTGTAAGAGGAGCATTTACAAAGCCAATCTCTCCCTGTCCCATGAGAACTTCCCTAAGAGGAAACATGCTAGATGCCTGTTGTGTGAAAGGAATAGGGAATTTCTCAATATTCCTCTTATGCTGTTCTAATTATTTTCTTAAATTTGGGTAAGGATTGAAAGGAGGAGTTGGTTTGGCTCCCCCGTGGTCTCCAGGTCTTTCTTCCTCTAACCCACCTGCTGCCCCTTGATCTTCCTGTCCCCTATATTGTGAGACATATGGAGGGGGCAAGCATGATAGGGGGTCCCAGGGCTTTTCACAGGGCAAGGGCTTTTTACTAGTTTTTTTTTTCTTCTTCTTTGAGGGGGAATGTGGGGACTAATTCCTTGATACAGCTAAGAGCATAAACTATCTCCTCTTGTGAGGATGGGGTTTTATCATTCACATGGAGAATTAAAGCTTGGCACACCCAATCCTCATCTGAGCCAAATTTAGGCCAAAACACTGAAGGCTTATTAATGAGGACTTTGAGCCAGAAAAGACAGGAATACTTTATCATCTTTTGCTTTTCCTTGTCCCTGGTTTGAGGGTTGTCCCTCCAAACCTGCAGCATTCTCCCCAAAGGAGTATCCAGGAAAATGTCAGAGGGATTCTCTTTGGCTCCCTCTTTCCTTTGTCCCCTAGGTCTAGAATTTCTGTTTCCTATTTTTGGTCAGTCTCTGTGTCTGAACTTTTCCTTGTGTACTGAACCCCCACTACTGGAGATTTTTTGCACACTCTGAGAATCTCTTCATCCATCTCTGGCCATTTCCCTTGTGGGAGAACAAAACTCTGCACTCACTTTGTATCTAGGATACATCTCAGTTACACACACTTGACCTCCAACCACTAAGACAGTACATATAGTCAAATTTTTCTACCTTGGCTCATGAATGAGGTTGCCTGGTTGCTGCGGTGCCTGCTTTTCTCCCTGTGTCATCTCTGCTGCCTTCTGAATAACAGATTTGTCTTTATGTAAGCTTCATTCTTCACTACATTTTCTCCCCCAATACATGACCTTTACTCACAGCCATATCTCAGGAATGCAAACTAAGACAAGTGCCACCATAGGTACGATGGAAGCTTGGAAATAAGGTATTTATTTATGTGGCTGCATTACCTTCCACATAAAATAATTGTCCTTTCAGGAAGAAAAAAAGGAGAATGAATAGTGGGTAGACAACCAACTATATTTTATTACAACAATGGAATACACATATGGAATAATAAATAAATTCTTTGTCTTTCAGCTTGTGTAGGTATTCTCTTCCCTATGTTATTTCTGTCCAAAAATGCTTACTGTATGATGCCATATTTCTTCCATCAGAGTCTAGACTAATATTTTTTAAAACTAAAGTTAGCCAAAACAGACTTTAAACCAACAAAGATGAAAAGAGACAAAGAAGGCCATTACATAATGGTAAAGGGATCGATAATTCAACAAGAAGAGCTAACTAGGTGGGCAGTTACAAGATGGCCGAATAGGAGCAGCTCCAGTCTACAGCTCCCAGCGTGAGCGATGCAGAAGATGGGTGATTTCTGCATTTCCAACTGAGGTACTGGGTTCATCTCACCACGGCTTGTTGGACAGTGGGTGCAGGACAGTGGGTGCAGTGCACGGAGCATGAGCCGAAGCAGGGTGAGACATCGCCTCACCCGGGAATTGCAAGGAGTCAGGGAATTCCCTTTCATAGCCAAGAGAAGCTGTGACAGATGGCACCTGGAAAATTGGGTCACTCCCACCCTAATACTGTGCTTTTCCAATGGTCTTAGCAAATGGCACACCAGGAGATTATATCCTGCGCCTGGCTCGGAGGGTCCCAAGCCCACAGAGCCTTGCTCTTTGCTAGCACAGCAGTCTGAGATTGAACTGCAAGGTGGCAGCAAGGCTGGGGGAGGGGCACCCACGATTGCTGAGGCTTGAATAGGTAAACAAAGTGGCCAGGAAGCTTGAATTGGGTGGAGCCCACCACAGTTCAAGGTGGCCTGCCTGCCTCTGTAGACTCCACCTCTAGGGGCAGGGCATAGCCAAACGAAAGACAGAAGAAACCTCTGCAGACTTAAATGTCTCTGTCTGACAGCTTTGAAGAGAGTAGTGGTTCTCCCAGCACACAGCTGGAGATCTGAAAATGGACAGACTACCTCCTCCAGTGGGTCCCTGACCCCCAAGTAGCCTAACTGGGAGGCACCCCTCACTAGGGGTGGACTGACACCTCACACGGCTGGGTACCCTTCTGAGATGAAACCTCCAGAGGAACGATCAGGCAGCAACATTTGCTGTTCAGCAATATTCACTGTTCTGCAGCCTCTGCTGCTGATACCCAGGCAAACAGGGTCTGGAGTGGACCTCCAGCAAACTCCAACAGACCTGCAGCTGAGGGTCCTGACTGTTAGAAGGAAAACTAACAAACAGAAAGGACATCCACACCAAAACCCCATCTGTATGTCACCATCATCAAAGACCAAAGGTAGATAAAACCATAAAGATGGGGAAAAAACAGAACAGAAAAATTGGAAATTCTAAAAATCAGAGTTTCTCTCCCCCTCCAAAGGAACACAGCTCCTCACAAGCAATGGAACAAAGCTGGATGGAGAATGACTTTGAAGAGCTGAGAGAAGAAGGCTTCAGATGATCAAACTACCCCGAGCTAAAGGAGGAAGTTCGAACCCATCGCAAAGAAGTTAAAAACCTTGAAAAAAGATTAGACGAATGGCTAACTAGAATAACCAATGCAGAGAAGTCCTTAGAGGACCTGATGGAGCTGAAAACCATGGCATGAGAACCACGTGATGAATGCACAAGCTTCAGTAGCTGATTCGATCAACTGGAAGAAAGGGTATCAGTGATGGAAGATCAAATGAATGAAATGAAGTGAGAAGAGAAGTTTAGAGAAAAAATAAAAAGAAATGAACAAAGCCTCCAAGAAATATGAGATTATGTGAAAAGACCAAATCTACGTCTGATTGGTGTACCTGAAAGTGATGGGGAGAATGGAACAAAGTTGGAAAACACTCTGCAAGATATTATTGAGGAGAACTTCCCCAATCTAGCAAGGCAAGCCAACATTCAAATTCAGGAAACACAGAGAACGCCACAAAGATACTCCCCGAGAAGAGCAACTCCAAGACACAAAATTATCAGATTCACCAAGGTTGAAATGAAGCAAAAAATGTTAAGGGCAGCCAGAGAGAAAAGTCGGGTCACCCACAAGGGGAAGCCCATCAGACTAACAGCTGACCTCTCGGCAGAAACTCTACAAGCCAGAAGAGAGTGGGGGCCGATATTCAACATTCTTAAAGAAAAGAATTTTCAAGCCAGAATTTCATATCCAGCCAAACTAAACTTCATAAGAGAATGAGAAATAAAATACTTTACAGACAAGCAAATGCTGAGAGATTTTGTCACCACCTGGCCTGCCCTAAAAGAGCTCTTGAAGGAAGCACTAAACATGGAAAGGAACAACTGGTACCAGCCACTGCAAAAACATGCCAAATTGTAAAGACCATCGATGCTAGGAATAAACTTCATCAACCAATGAGCAAAATAACCAGCTAACATCATAATGATAGGATCAAATTCACACAAAACAATATTAACCTTAAATGTAAATGGGCTAAATTCTCCAATTAAAAGACACAGACTGGCAAATTGGATAAAGAGTCAAGACCTATCTGTGTGTTGTATTCAGGAAACCTATCTCACGTGCAGAGACACACATAGGCTCAAAATAAAGGGATGGAGGAAGATCTACCAAGCAAATAGAAAACAAAAAGAGGCAGGGGCTGCAATCCTAGTCTCTGACAAAACGGACTTTAAACCAACAAAGATCAAAAGAGACAAAGAAGGCCATTACATAATGGTAAATAGATCAATTCAACAAGAAGAGCTAACAATCCTAAATATATATGCACCCAATACAGGAGCACCCAGACTCATATAGGAAGTCCTTAGAGACCTACAAAGAGACTTAGACTCCCACACAATGAAAATGAGAGACTTTAACACCTCATTGTCAACATTAGACAGATCAACAAGAAAGAAAGTTAACAAGGATATCCAGGAATTGAATTCGGTTCTGCACCAAGCGGACCTAATAGACATCTACAGAACTCTCCACTCCAAGTCAACAGAATATACATTCTTCTCAGCACCACATCGCACTTATTCCAAAATTGACCACATAATTGGAAGTAAAGCTCTCCTCAGCAAATGTAAAAGAACAGAAATTATAACAAACAAACGAAAGACAGAAGAAACCTCTGCAGACTTAAATGTCTCTGTCTGACAGCTTTGAAAACCATGGCATGAGAAAACCATGGCATGAGAACCACGTGATGAATGCACAAGCTTCAGTA
>NW_026652280.1:75703793-75715722 GCF_009828535.3 Hylobates moloch | reverse complement strand
TGCAATCTACTCATCTGACAAAGGGCTAATATCCAGAATCTACAAAGAACTCAAACAAATTTACAAGACAAAAACAACCCCATCAAAAAGTGGGCGAAGGATATGAACAGACACTTCTCAAGAGAAGCCATTTATGCATCCAACAGACACATGAAAAAATGCTCAGCTTCACTGGCCATCAGAGAAATGCAAATCAAAACTACAACAAGATACCATCTCACACCAGTTAGAATGGCCATCATTCAAAAGTCAGGAAACAACAGGTGCTGGAGAGGATGTGGAGAAATAGGAACACTTTTACACTGTTGGTGGGACTGTAAACTAGTTCAAACATTGTGGAAGTCGGAGTGGCGATTCCTCAGGGATCTAGAACTGGAGATACCATTTGACCCAGCCATCCCATTACTGGTTATATACCCAAAGGATTATGAATCATGCTGCTATAGAGACACATGCACATGTATGTTTATTGTGGCACTGTTCACAATGGCAAAGACTTGGAACCAACCCAAATGTCCAACAATGATAGACTGGATTGAGAAGGTGCGGCACATATGCACCATGGAATAGTATGCAGCCATAAAAAATGACGAGTTCATGTCCTTTGTGGGGACATGGATGAAGCTGGAAACCATCATTCTCAGCAAACTATTGCAGGGACAGGAAGCCAAACACCGCATGTTCTCACTCGTAGGTGGGAATTGAACAATGGGAGCACATGGACACAGGAAGGGGAACATCACACACTGGGGACTGTTGTGGGGTGGGGGGAGGGGAGAGGGATAGCATTAGGAGATATACCTAATGCTAAATGATGAGTTAATGGGTGCATCACACCAACATGGCACATGTATACATATGTAACAAACCTGCACGTTGTGCCCATGTACCCTAAAACTTACAGTATAATTATAATAAAAAAATGATAAGCAGAATAGGTATCATATCTAATTGAACAGGGAAAGAAACTGAAGTTCCGAAGGGTAAGTGCCTCATATAAAGATGCACAGCTTTTTAGAAAGAAGCAGCAAAAAAGAGACATGAACAATTTTTATGCTAACACTGGCACTTTTTTCTCTCTTTGATATCTTCAAAAAAGATCTTCTTTCTCTGTTGGTTACAGAGTCTGAATCCTCAGAACCTCAAAGTGACACAGGCTGACATCCAAGCCTGTTGTAGAGTTCTTTTTATTGATTTCCATTTTTTTTTTACCATAAAGAGCAATGCTTTGATTTTGAGGGTGTTACTATAGAACTGTCCATAAACTTGATCTTTTGGTTGGTTTATGACATTGCAGAGCTGAAGAATGGTCATTTACTAATTTAAAAGGAGTGAAGGAGCCTGAAGAAGAGAGATTCAAAGTGGGACAGCTGTGATTCCAAAAATCAAGCCCTTGTCCGTGGGAGAAGGAAAGATGAGGGTGCTTCTTCAGTCTGTGATGAATGCTTTGATATTTTTTCTCCCGCTTCTTTTATTGAACTAATACATGTTTGTCTCTTTTTCCTGCCCATTGACTGACTGTATTCCCATTTCCTTTAGGAACACTGAATTATTTAGTTCAGACTTCAGTGCCTGGCGATTGCACGTGCTCACTGAACATTGCTGAGGTTGAGTAATATGCTGACTCAGAGATAAATAAATGATATCAGTAGCTAACATTTACTTCTAGGACATCTAGGTATTATCTTAAGCACGATACATGAATTAACATATTTAATCTCTACAATGGAAAGTCTATTAGGCGTTAGTATTATTAGCTTCCTCTCTATTTTAGAAATGTGAAACTGAGGCACAGGAAGGTTAAGGCATTTGTCCCAGTTCACAGCACTAGAAGCAGCGATCCTGGATTTTGAATCCTGGAAATCTAGCTCTGTACAAAGAAACCACGTGCTTAGGAATGGAGGGAGTTGGGCAGTGTGTTTTCTTTATTTGTTGTGTTTCATTTCAGCAGCTCCTCATACAGAGAAAAGAAAGTTTTGTTAATCTCACATCTCCAGATTATCTAGTGTAGCCATCAGAAAATAATAAGTTCTTGTGAAAACTTCAATAAATTACATGAAGACAAGATGGCTCTTGGCAGCAGGAAAAACTTATATAATACCTCTGACCAGTTTCAGGCTGAGAAATAGGGGCACTGGGATTTTGAAGGTCGAACTCCTTTGGCCAAGGGATACTGCCTTGAGTATCTTAAGTAATTAAATACACATATTTGAGTCACAGTAATCCCTATTCTGCTGCCCTGTTGAGAGATGATGTGAAAATGGCCCAATTGTTTTAAATATGGTGAAAAGTCCTGGAGGCACAATGCTGACCCATGGAAGCCACTCCATATGGGTTTGGTGGATGGATTCATAAATGAATGAATGAATCATTCACCTTCAACCAGCAAAAGATGCCTACTTTTCAAATAGCTCAGGGTGGGATTCACATCTCAGAATCTTATCCTTAAAAGAACTTTGGTTTAAACACTTTTTATAATCGTTGTAATCTTCAGCATTACATCTGAGGCAAGGAATTTACCAAATTTTCCACTAGAAAGCATTAAAATATTATGAGGGAGCCAGGGGAAGGGGGTGGGGAGTGGTTATTGAGAAGGGGTCGGTTCTCTGTGATGCTAGGACATTTGTTTTTGACTTTGGGAAAAAAATTGAACATAGCTAACATATCCCCATATTCTGACTGCATCCAATCTGAAAAGGAACATTTTAAAGTTGCCAAGCATACAGAGGGCTTTTGCTAGGAAAGCTCTCATTACCAATACTTTCTGAGTCTTCCAAACACTTTGCGCGCAAATACCTGAGACTAGGTAATTTACAATGAACAGAAATTTATTGGCTCGCAGTTCTGGAGGCTGAAAAATCCAATATCAAAGTGCCAGCATCTGGTGAGAGCCTTCTTACCATGTCATTACAGGGCAAAAGGCAATAGGATGACAGAGAGGGCTTGAGGGGACTGAACTTGCCTCTTTATAAAGACACCAATCCCACCCATGAGATGGAGCCCTCATAGCCTAATCACCTCTTAAAAGTCCCACCTCTAAATACTGTTACTATGGCAATTAAATTTCAACATGAATCTTGGAGGGGACAAACATTCAAACCGTATCATCACGATACAGCAAAACGACATTCTCTTAAATTTACTTAAAGTGCCAGGCAACTCCTCTGGACAAGCCGCTGACCTGCCCTCACCAAACTTCCAACCAGATTCTTGCCCTAAAACCTCACTTATACCGGAACTCTGGAGCTGCCTTGAATTTATGCCTAGGACCTACAAATACTCGGTGTGCATATGTTGGATTTATAAAATTCCCATTCAGAAATCACAGGCAGTACAGGGGATTTCTGTTAATACCACTGCACCTAAGTGAATTTAATGTAATGCTGAAATTTGTGCTCATTCTTCCCCTTTGCAGATGGGAAACTAAAGCCTAAATAAATAATTTGCCTGACCTTCCACAGCTAATAATGAGGAAGCCAAAATATGATCCAAGCTTCAAAATCAGTTTCTTTCTTTGATTCCCTATTTTTATTAAAGAAACTGCCTTTTACATTATAAAAGTAACATACTAATTTGTAGAAAACTTAGAAAGCATCACAAAAAATAAAGAAAATAATATTGAACAATGTTTTAATGCAGAGAAATAATGCCAATATTTTTGGCATATTTCCTTCCAATTATATACCATCTAGTAAATACAATTTATTGACTAATTTTTTCTTTTTTATATGGCAAGCAGGAGTCCATGCCATTAAAAATTTCCTGTTTAGTATCTATATAATATTCAGTACATACATACTTTATACTTTATTTTAATATCTATGTAATATTGAGTATATACACACTTTATTATATAGTAACAGTCTTTATTGCTAAATATTTAGATCATTTCTGATTTTAACAATTATAAATAATATTGAAATAAATCTCCTTCTACATTAATCTTGAACTGAAAGACTGATAATTACCTTAGTACAGATTCCCAAATGTGAGAATATATCTTTTCTATTTTATGTAGCCTCTTTCCTTAAAATTAAGACCCTTCCCCCCACTACTACCCTGAAATTATTTCTTCCACTTTGTTTATAAGCCACAGAGTTATTATTACATATGTCTACATCGAGGTATGGGAAGCAGAGTGAAAGAGCTGGAGATCTGGAATCAGAAAATCTAGATCAATGCACCAGTTCACTTCTCACTCACAAGGTGATTCTGGAATGTTACCTGAGAGATTTTCCGCACATGTTTTCTCAGCTGGAAAATGGGGCACTAATAGCACCTCCCTCAAAAGATTGAACTGAGGCTTAAATCAGATCAAACATGTGACAACGTCTTTGTAAACCATCATGTGGTCCTGCAAACATCAGTTGTGATGACCTTTACGTGTGCTAACAGATTTAAACAGCTTTCAAAGGGAAATCACAAGAGAGAAAACCAGTTTATGTTCATGTGCTTTTTTGGTAAAATGAAACCCAAACCTTTCTTTATTTTTTTTTTTATTCGTAACGTTTTTGGGTACATAGTAGGTGTCTATATTTATGGGGTACATGAGATGTTTTCATACAGGCATGCAATACGAAATAAGCACATTACGGAGAATGGGGTATCCATCCTCGCAAGCATTTATCCTTTGAGTTACAAACAATCTAGCTATCCCCTTTAAGTTATTTTAAAATCTACAATTAAGTTATTATTGACTATAGTCACCCTGTTGTGCTATCAAATAGTAGGTCTTAATCATTGTTTCTATATTTTTGTACCTATTTACCATCCCACCTCACTCCCCCAAACCCCCACTACCCTTCCCACCCTCTGGTAACCAGCCTTCTACAGTCTATGTCCGTGAGTTCAGTTGTTTTGGTTTTTAGATCCCACAAATAAGGGAGAACATGTGATGTTTTCCTTTCTGTTTCTGGCTTATTTAACTTATCGTAATCCAAACCTTTCTTTTAAAACAGTTTAAAAGAATTGAAAGGCCCTCGGGATAAATAACAGCTGTCCAAAGAACATTTCCCAAGTCCAAGTTGTGTCATCCTGGAGATTTTGAAAGCTTTTGCTCATATGTTGGATTAGCACATCTAAAAGTCTCTGATCACAGGCAAGTCCGAGATCTAATGAACCCAACACGCCTTGAGGTTGTGCAGGAGAATCACCAGGACCACAGCTTAGTCCCTCCTCTCTCAGGGAGGGCCACAACATGAGGCCAGAGTGTGATTGGCCTAGGGTCTTTACTAAGGAGCATTTAATGATGATGGAGGATGCTTCCAAGAGCCTAGGCAGCAGAGAGAGGAGAGGTGAAGAGAGAAAGAAGGAAGGAAGGTGGCCTAGCCTTCATCAAGGCAGAAAAGATTCAGGACAGGCAAAGAAGTGAGAAGGTGGGAAGGTGCTCACTATCAGGTTTGTGAAAAGACAGCTAGGTCAGAAGTTTTCGGTGTAGGTATCATACTGCAATGGAATGAAAAGGGAGAAAGGCAGTCATTTTATGGTTCAATCAGAGGTGAGGATTAGAAATTTCAAGCATTAACCCAGAAATCCTAGGGATTCAATGACAATGAAATTTGAAGAAAAGTGTGGGGACAATGGGAGCATTGTAGGAAGGAATCAGTCATACCCGGGTGAGAAGCATCAGCCAAAAGGAAAACCCATAGCAAATGGGGAAGCTGAGGTCGATGCAAAGCAGGAGGCAAATGGGAAATGCAGCGTGCCCAGGAAAAGCTTCAACATGTATACCTGGCAGGAGATCCAGAAGCATAATCAGAAGACCGACCAGTGGCTGGTCATCAGTCGCAAGGTTTACAATGTCTCCAGCTGGGCCGACAGGCATCCAGGTGGGCGCCGGGTCCTCAACCACTGTGCTGGGGAAGATGCCACGGTAAGAAACTCCAAGCTTTCCCCACAACGCTCTCTGTCTTTCCCCCAGATGCTGGGTGGCTGAGATCTTGGCTCTCCTCCCAAAAGCATTCCACAATCACTCATCTCCTCCCAAACCAATTTTTCAGGACTCCTCTCTAGCAAAATTTTAGTAGTAAATTAAGCCTCAAAGTCTAGCTATGTGCTGCACCTGGTTTGGGATGAGTTCAGATGCTGCCAGTGAATACTATGTTTGCATATTCTGAGTTTTATTTTATTCTTTTGTTTTGCTTCGTTTTGAAGCTGAGTCACTGTCTTATAAGAAGAAAATGACAAATGTGAGAGTAAAATCTGGAAAAAAAAAGAACATCTGAACCTAAATAGAAATTTATAAGACTCTTACAAAGTTGACATTCAAAGATGTAAATAACATGTCACATAGCAAGCAAGTAATGGTGCCAAATTTTGAAATCAGGTCGGTTTGATCCTAAAGCACTAAATATCAGGATTGTAAAAAACGAAATAAAATTTCTACTTAATATTTGCTAAAAAGGTGTCTCAAAATCTTAAATGCCTTAAGGAATCTCTTTTAAAATATTCCATAAAGAAGTCAGTTTTCTCTCAAATTGGGACTTTTATTTCCCACATTGTACAGACAAAGAAACAGAATTAGAGGAACTAAACAACTAACTCAAGATCAGAAATTAATATATGACAGAATAGAAATTTAAATTCAGGCTTTTAAAAAGTACGTGGCTCCTGTTGGTTTTACAGTTTAGCATACAACTTCTTTAACTGGTTTTAAAGATCGGATTGAAAACATTATTTTGCTAAGTACCAGTCTATACATGGTGCTGTACTAATAATAACAAAATTCACAATTACCTGCAAGATTTCATCTTTTGATGCCATCTGCATCTGTTTTCCTCAGTTCATATTTTCCCCCCAATTTCTCATCCCTCTTCTCTGTCTAGGTTCTTGTTCTTCTACCATCTTCCTATCTTGTTTCTACAATCAGATGAATACCTTTCTGAGTATGCCCTGCTACAGCCCACCACTTCTCTCAGATATACTTTTTAAACAAAGTTCAAACTTCCCTTGGAAAATAAGCATGAGCTTGTACACAGTGCCCAGAAATCAGAGAGCAGAGGGTAGATGAAGCAAGAAGAAGAGCATTTGTGTAAGAACAACAGAAGACAAAAAAAACAAGAAGAAAATGTAAAGCATACTACAGATGCCTATCTATCCCACCCTCTCATTTCCACAACTCACAGAAAATACAGAGGCTTTGCTAACACAAGTCACAGAATTAGCTCAGAGGATGTGTTCGCAAAGACATGAACCTTCAACCACCTTAAAAATAACTGATAGCCTCACTCAGTTTGAGGCAGCCCAGATAGACGATAAAGTTTTGATTTGCTAATGATTTTTATCTCCTAGAAGTCAGGAAAAGACCCTGAGTTTGTGTCCAATTATAGCTAACAAGGAGGAATTGACTAATATAATAGAAACCATCAGAATCTTTTGGGAAAATACCCATGCCGCCTTAGGATTTACCTATGTCAAGGAAGAAAATCATAAGTTGGTCAGTAACGTACCTTAGACCTTAGGAAAATAGATAAAAAATGTCCAGAGAAAAGATTCTCCTAGAGAAAATGGCTTAAGAAGAAACGGAGAGTGCCAGAACAATCCACAGTACTCCATGACTCAGAGTACAGGGAGCCTGAGCTTTGGAATATGTTATGTGAACCTAGGAATGTTATTGGGATGTTCTGAGCCTCAGCTTCCTCATCTGCAAAATGAGGCTGACATTACCCATCTGAGTGATTTATGGCAAATAGAACCAATGCATGTAAAGTGTTTGTCATTAGTGCCAGATACTTAGTAAAAGTTCATTCAATCATAGCTATTATCAGTCTTATCACCAGCATCTTTATCCTCAGAAATATAATTATTATTTCTTGTTTGTTCACCACTAGCTTAGAAATCCTGTTTATATTTGGTGTCATCTGATTGGGAACAGAGGGCTATATAATGAAGCATTATGCTTTCCAATGAAGGAGGGAAGATCATAAAGTCAGAAGGCCTGAGATCAAATGCTTACCCTACAGCTTAAGAGATGTTTGCAGGTCTAGCCTCTGAGTGGCAAGTGTGAGCCAAAGTACTCTCACTGTGTGCCATCCCCAGGCCCATGGCTGCACCTGCCCAGAGAAAGCACTCTTTTCTTATATACATAGTAACTCTTCTCTAGGTCTCCATCATCCTCATAAAAGGTGAATGGTGGTGTCTACGTAATCTATCCCACAGGGTCATTATTCATTCACTCATGCAGTCAGTTTTTCCAAAACTCTTGCTAGGGTTCCAGCCTTATGGGAATGAAACAGGTCTGCTTTGCATTTGGGCTCCACATTTACTAGGAATGTCCTGAGGCTCTTGGAGCCTCAGCTCCCTTATCTAGAAAATGAGGATAATACCTTCACCTTAGCATTGCCGTAAAAATCAGCAGAGATCAAATGAAGTGCTCACTGTGGTGCTTGGTACAGATTAGATACTCAAAAAATAGCAGCTCTTGTATTTTATTATTTCTTCACTCTTCTGAGATGGGTTTCCATTTTCTCCAAGGAACTTTACTAAGAAAAATAAATCTATAAAACAAAATTGGTATATAAGTTCCTGTTATTGAACATATGAGTTATCTGGTATTTTCAAACTAATAATGGTTTAAAACTAATGTCACTATGCTAATAACTAGAGTTATGGCCACAGTCTTTTTATCTGTAAGAGCTCTCCCAGGAAAATCCAGAAACAACCTGCAAGTACAACAAGGAGGATTGATTCTATAGATTATAATTATAATACAATAAGCTATTTTGCAGTCATTAAAATGAGGATTATAAAACATATTTTTCTTCTTAGAGAAGGGTCTCTCTGTGCTGCCTAGGGTGGAGTGCAGTGGCATGATCATAGCCCACTACAGCCTCCAACTCTTGGGCTCAAGCAATCCTTCAGCCTCAGCCTTCCAAATAGCTGAGACCACAGGTGTATGCCATCACAGCCAGATTTTTAGAATTTTTTGTAGAGATAGGGTATCACTATGTTGCCCAGGCTGGTTTCCTAATACCTGGCCTCAAACCATCCTCCTGCCTCGGCCTCCCAAAGTGCTGAGATTACAGGTATGAACCACTGCACCTGGCCTACAAAACACTTTGATGATAGTAAATATATATGAATAAATAGCTGGCCACAAATTTTGTATAAAACAACAGTATGTTCTGAGCTCCACGAAAAACATAATTGCAATCTTATGATGCGTTCAGAGAGGCAGCATAATCAGAACAAAGAAAGCAGTTTTATTATCTTGTGTGCTGTTTAGCACACTCCTTATTTCTGGACACAACGCTCTGGTAGAGAGACTAAGAAACTGAAGTTCTTTCTCATGAGAGTCAGAGTCCAATATGATGAGAAAGAATGACAAAGCTTATAGGAAATATGGCAGGATCCGTTTCAACTATTTGGAGGACTGGTATGTGGAAGAAGGAAGAGTTGTGTGTAGCACCAAAAGAGGGCATTCTGAATGGTTTCAGATGAGCAGAGCCAGCAGAGGCAAGGCTGGGGCAGGGGAAAGGGAGGGTGTATACAGAAATGGAGTACAAATATGATTCATGGCATGAATAAGCACCCCACAAGAATGGGCATCCCAGCCTGGACACTTCCTTTACTTAGCACAATATTGGCTGAAACTACATGCTAACTAATGTTAGTGGTTATGACAGAGGAATTCACTGGCTATGAGAAAAGGAGAAGACAGATAGAAGATGAAGAGAGAGAAGAGATAGAGGAAGAGAAAAGAGAAAGGAGAGGGAGAGAAAGGATCTTGTGTGCTGAGCTAAGGAGTTTGCATTTTATCCTTACTGCATTGCTGCCTCTCTTCCTACTATACATGAGAATGTGTCCCTAGCACAGCATCCCTCCCACCTTCATCCTCACAACACAATCACCTGGCATTTCTAAGCTGTTGGTAAAAGAAAAGCAATAATCAGTGATAATTACATCTTTCCTGCATCATCAAAACTTTTAAAATTATCTGATTCTCATGGAAATGATAGTTCTAGTTGTAAAATAGATGGAGGAGAGGAGAGAGAAAGAAGTTCAAGTGCTAAGAGATGAAAATGGGCCACGAGGAGACACTGCCTTTCTGGAAGGTGAGTCTGGCAGTTAAGTGAAGGATGAAATCCAGAAGAGCCTCCCTAAATGAAGGAGGACCAGGGTGGAGTCCAGGGAACATGTTGAAGGCCTAAGCAAGATGTTGGCTACAGGAATGGAGAAGAGGAGATGGGTGGGAAGGAGTTTTAGAAGACATAATTTCTAATATTTGATGAGTGACTTGATAAACTAGCAGGATTGCGGAGTCTAAGCTGACTTATAGATATCTGGCTTGGGCAACTAAGTGCTGATATCTATCACAAGGAAGCCCAGGTTTGAAAGGAAGAGGAAGGGGAGGGGAGAGTTGAGTTCCTTTGGGCTGGAGCTCAGCTGAAAGCATTATAGAAAAAAGTCTCAATATAAGGAAGAGTTTTCAAGAAACAAAAGTGTTCAAACAATAGAATGAGTTGCACTGGGAAGATAACCCTCTGCTTATCCTTATGGGTGAAGAGGAATCTGGTGACTTTCTGTGATCATTCCCACTCCAAAGCAGCTGTCTCCCAGGACAAGGGCAAAGATGCTTTCTCCGCACAAATTGGCCTGTTCAGAACTCACTGTCCATCTGAAATTTGTAGAGACTTGTTCTAGCCATTGCCTTAGGGCAGGTGAAATCTGAGAAGGAAGCAGAAGAGGAATTACCCAAAGGTGTGGAAGCAGGAGTCTTCATCTGTGGCTGGATATAGAACAGTCTCGTGAGCTTTTTTTTTTTTTTTGCAGTGAGTACATCAAGGTCTATATTCTAGTTATCTTGTTTTATAACTACATATACAACACTCTCCATGGATGGTTTCTAAATTTATGTTTGTTCCTTAGTAAATTTCTTTTGGGAAATTTCAACCCACCTCAAATGAACTAAGCAATAATCATATATAATCATGGCCACTTATTGATGTCTGACTCCAAAATCTAAGCTCTTAACCTCTAGGCTGGGTCCTCCATAGGTTTTAGAATGACTGAATAAATGAATGAAGGAATTAATGAGCTCATAGAGAAGATTAGGTAGTATTATCTACATTTAGGAGAAATTAAGTAATTTCTGTGTATGAAACAGCCTACTCCTCTGCTACCCCATACTATGCCTTAGTGTGAATTAGGAAAGGCACACTTTTTGGGTGATTGCAGCCCTATAGGCACAAGGTTCGGCAAATGGAGTGTCCACTGGAAGTCAGGCCACACTTGCCATCTTGGCCAAGTGCCTTTGTACAGGTCACAGCCTGTATACAGCATTTAAGTTGTAAAAACAGAATTTTGTGTCACGCCCTCTGACTTTATATACTTTTCTCTTCCACTAGCTTTTACAGGAAAGCGCATGACTCCATCTCCCACCAAATAACAGCAAAAAATTTAGCAGTTTATCCAAGGTATTTGTGAAAGCAAAGCAGTAATCACATCTTCTCCATGCTGTTACTATTTTGGAAATAATCAATTATGAGATGAGCTATGGTATAAATTTATGAATAATTTAAATAGTAAAGATGATGATTGAGAAGGAAGCCAAAAGGCTAACAGACAAAAATGTGAGATGCTGAAGTCACAAAAAGGTAAAAAAATAGAGATGCCGTGGATAGGAAGATACAGCAGCGCTTAATACCTGTATACTTTGAGTGCCACACTTTGATTATCCTAATATCTTGTTATAGAAATGCTATATCCATTCATTCATTCACCCTTTCCCTTATTTGTCAGGTGTCTATTGATCACATGCTGTACTTTAGGCACAGTGATCGACATTAGGTATACATTAACCAATAATAGTACATGGTCCCAGTCTTTAAAAAACTCACAAACCACTAAAAAAAGGGGTGAGCACACAGATTCATTATAGTATAAGTATAGTATAGTATAGTATAGTATAGTATAGTATAGTATAGTATAG